>NC_090380.1:69581319-69917318 GCF_036365525.1 Heterodontus francisci
GGTTCTTACCCACAATGGAGAGAGATCGCTGCCCCCACATGCCCAACTTTTGTCGTACCTTGGCTACTCGCTCCTCCCATGTTTTGGTGCACGCCCCGGCCCTTCCGAACCATATCCCCAGCACCTTCAGGTAATCTGACCTGACGGTGAAGGGGACAAAGGATCGGTCAGCCCAGTTGCCAAAGAACATGGCCTCGCTCTTGCCGTGGTTAACTTTGGCTCCCGAGGCCAGTTCGAACTGGTCGCAGATGCTCATCAGTCTGCGCACGGACAGCGGATCCGAGCAGAAAACGGCGACGTCATCCATGTACAGGGAGGTTTTAACCTGAGTGCCTCCGCTGCCTGGGATTGTCACCCCTCTTATGCTCGCATCCTTCCTAATAGACTCAGCAAAGGGTTCAATACAGCAAACAAACAAGACCGGGGACAGAGGACAGCCCTGTCTGACTCCAGATTTGATCGGGAAACTTTCCGATTCCCACCCGTTGATTGAGACTTCGCTACTGATGTTTGTGTAGAGCAGTTGGATCCAATTGCAGATTCCCTCCCCAAACCCCATTTTGGAAAGCACGTCCATCATGTAGGTGTGCGATATCCTGTCAAAAGCCTTCTCCTGGTCCAGGCTGATGAGGCAGGTGTCCACCCTCCTGTCCCGTACGTAGGCGATCGTATCCCTGAGTAGCGCGAAACTATCAGAGATCTTCCTGCCGGGTACAGTACAGGTCTGATCGGGGTGAATCACCAACTCCAGAGCAGACTTGACTCGACTGGCTATGTCTTTGGACAGAATCTTGTAATCAACATTAAGCAGTGAGATGGGCTGCCAATTTCTGATTTCTGCCCTCTCCCCCTTCTGCTTGTAAATGAGGGTGATGATGCCTTTCCTCATGGATTCTGACATGCTGCCGGCCAGGAGCATACTCTCGTATACTTCCAGCAGGTCCGGGCCGACCCAGTCCCACAGGGACGAGTACAACTCGACCGGTAAGCCGTCGCTCCCGGGAGTTTTACTCGTCTCGAAAGACTGGACGGCCTTTGTCAGCTCGTCCAGAGTTAGCGGCTTGACCAGTCCCTCCTGCTGTCATCTAAGACCTCTGTGATAGATGACAGGAAGGACTGGGAGGCTCTGCTGTCTGTGGGCTTCGCGTCATACAGCCCAGCATAAAAGGATTTGCTGATCTTTAGTATGTCGGACTGCGAAGACGTTACCGAGCCATCTTCTAGTGAACACAAAGAGGAGGGAGCAGGAGACACATCTTTCTGGGCAGCCCCTGAAAAGCGAACACAAAGAGAGTGAAGCCATTCATTCACACGGTGAATCTGTACTGGAGTATAGAAGCCTAACACACTTTTTAAAAATTCCATCAAAGGCCATTTGCCCACGTAAAACATAAAGAAACACCCATTCCATTTGGTTCAGAGCCTTTCTGCTTCTAAAGACAACATCTGGGCAGGAATGTTAATCATATTGTAGTGATGCACAATGTTTAATATGCATCTGATGCTGTTCCTGAGTGGTGACTCCATATGACGTCGATTTCTGTAGCGTAGAATAGATTGGGGTAACTGCATCTAGTTTAATGGCCAGATCTTGGCCAGAGTTTTGTTGTCAGTGTAATCAATTGTATAACAGCCTATAAAGCGAAGGGTTTTTCCAAACAGATAGAAAATAATGAGTATTTTGAACCTCTCAAGGTGTCGGAATGTATAACTTGTGAAATATGTTGTGTTTATTTAAGTAATTTGCTTGTCTAATGTGGGATTGTTCTTGTGTTCTGATGTATTACATGGAAATTCTCAAATGTCTGGGAAAACTAATTTAAAATAAAATTCAGAAGGCTCTGTTTTGTGTATTTATTTGGAAAGCTGCCATTTATGTCCGGGTTGGACAATAACAGATTGATTCTCTTGTGACATTTAGTGGTCTGTAAATGTATTGGGCTAAAAATTCGATAGCCTCTGAAAACAGGCGCAAGGATTTACGATGCACGATTAACTTGCGTCCATTCAAAGTAATGCAGGCAGCATGCAAACTTCATGCTGCTCACTAATTTAAATGATAGTAGCATGCATCCCAGCGCTAAACATGCTTTTGAGTGGTTGCACAGATCGGCAGGGGCCTAAGTTCGTGCGCGGCTAGCATCACTTAAAGCTAGCCTGCACTACCTAAACTCAGCTTGCATCTCTTAAAGGGGAGATGCATTCTGGCTGCAGCAGATACTGGAAGGTATTGTGGAAAAGTATCTGACCTACAGGAAGAGTGAAGATGTCACAACATGACAGAGAGTGAGCAGCACTGATGCAGCACTCAGAGCCCTTATGCAGGAGGTGGACAAGATGAGAGAGGTCCTCTTCCCACAGGGTGCCAAGAATCCCTCCAGACAAGCGCTTAGAAGGGAATAAGAGCAGATAACCACAGAGGTCAATGTGTGTCACCCCTAGGACTTGGATGCAGTGCCACAAGAATTTGAAGACCTCACACTAGTGGTCAACATCAGTGAATACATCTTCAAATGCCATATCCTTACAACTCAACCATTAGTTTCATACAATGCTCAATTCACCACACCCACTTCACTCACCGACCAACAATCTTGATTAATCGCTGAGCATACTTCACATTCATAGCTTCACCACAACTTCACACCTTAGAACTGCTGCATGCCTCACACCCACATCTCTGCATTTGCACACACTGCCAGCTATCATTCATGGCACTATATTACAAGTGAGAACCAGGCTGAATATAAGAAGTTCAGAGGGGAATTGAAAAAAGAAATAAGAGAAGCAAATAGGGAGTATGAGAAGAGATTGGCAGCCAACATAAAAGGGAATCTATAGGCATATAAATAGTAAAACGGTGGTAAAAGGAAAAAGGAAAAGTGGGGCCAGTTAGGTACCAAAAAGGGGGTTGTTGCATGGAGGCAGAGGGCATGCTTGAGATACTCAATGAGTACTTTGCATCTGCCTTTACCATGATGCCAAAGCAATAGTGAAAGAGGAGGTAGTTGAGATACTGGATGGGCTAAATATTGATAGAGGAGGTATTAGAAAGGCTGGCTGTACTTAAAATTAATGTCACCAGGACTGGATCCTATGCTGGGATTCTGAGGGAAGCAAGGGTGGAAATTGCAGAGGCACTGGCCATAATCTTTCAATCCTCCTTAGATACAGGGGTGGTGTCAGAGGACTGTAGAATTGCAAATGTTACACCCTTGTTCAAAAAAGGGTGTAAGGATATACCCAACAACTAGAGGCTAGTCAGTTTAATCTCAGTGGTGGGAAAGCTTTTAGAAATGATAATCCGGGACAAAATTAATGCAGTGGCTGAAAGATTGAGTGAACAGTGGACTGGTGCAGGAGGAAGACATTGTGACTGCTGCCAAGATAGTCAGAATTCACCAGTGTGATGTGCTGAGCATGGGTTGCACACCAACTGCACATTCAGGAAATGGTAACCTTTGTGGTTGCAGTGCATCTCAGTATTGAAGTGCAGCACCGGCAAAGCCACATTTGTGCAGTCGATGGCAACCTGCACCATGGGGAAGTCAGGTATCCTGACCGAGCATTGTGCACATTCCATCTGCTTCTCTCTGTTCAGAGCCAACACAATGCATATAATGAATTCCACTGCCATGGCATAAAGAACATCTGTCTGATGCAGCAGTGGACAGTGAACTGGGAGATGTTAGATATGTTGCCTGCTCCAGCCTGGAAAGGTCCCAACACAAATAAAATCAGGATCATCATCACCTTCATAGTCATTGGCATTGCTGTCCTCACCCTGCTCTAAGTCTGCAGGTCTAGTTGCAAGAGGTGGCAGAGTTCTGTGAGCATCTCCTTCTAAAGCACAGATGACACACCCACTGCTCCTAGTTGAGGTGGAGGTAAGAGATGTGCTCTTGGAAAACCCTAGGAGGATAAGCTCTTTTGCTGACAGCCTTTCTCCCCCACCTTCTCCTCTCTTGTGAGTAGCTTGTTGTCTTCGTTCATGCCTCTGCTCCCTCTCCCTCTCATGCTGCAGTCCAAGGGGAATTGTAGCTACAGCACACATAACTGGGTGCAAGTTGTGTGCCCAGAATCCTTGCAGTTGCAACCAACTCCTTCTCCATGTGCAGCAACACTCCCTGCAGAATTCACTAACGGTAAACAACTCTTCAAAACACCCAACACTTCCACAAACTCAAACAGAGCTGGTAGAAATCAATCAGCAACTTACCTGCAAGTTGTTGATCTCTTTAAATAGACTGGTGGGGGTGTTGGGTGTCCTTCCTGCTGTTGAACACATGTTCAGCTGTGTGAGGTTAAGAGAGGGTGTTAGCTAAAGCCGTGAGGTTAAAAATCAATGTTACATGTTGACATCATGATCTACCTATTCTGCATATTTCAGGCACATATCCATATTGCTGAACCTAATGCACTCACCAAGACAATGCTCGCCATGGGCTCTTCCAGAAATGTGTGTATATGGCGCAGATGCCTTTTGGTACCAAAATGGCACCCATTGTGCTAAAACTACTGAGCCCAATTTTGCAGCCCCAGAAGTTGGAGCTACTGTCTCGAGAAAGTGATTACTGTAAATCCTATTACATTTTAGATTTTTAAAAAAGTCACCAGATAAAATAGCATAAGAAGAAAAACACTAACCAATGGTCAAAATAAAAAATTATCAGGAATACGAGGAGCTGAGTGATTTTACAGACAATATGGGTTTGTATTTTGTGAATAGGGGTTGTAACTTGCAAAGTTTGGGGATGGATTTAATTGTTGATGGTATTTTTGTTGGTTTTTACATAGCTAAGAGTGCATTGAATTGGTTTTAAGTTATTTGTTTGAATATTTACATGTTTAAAGAATTAATAAATAGAATATAATGCAAAGTTATCAATAAAGTAACCAATGTGTAATATCAAATGCTGGAGATTTAACATTCTGATTCCTGACTGTGTTTTCCAGTGGCAGTGTGGTATTTATTTTCCTTTCTTGCGAAGCCTAAGCCTTTGATCTTTTGAGAACAATTTTTCAAGGAGGTTGGGCTCTGCATTATTTTAAAGAATTCAATTAAAACAGTTTCAAAGTCTTGAGTTACTTGATGTTGAGCTGTGCTGAGTCACAATGCATCTGGGACATATGAACATATAATGGCAACCTCCTGATGGGAGTGAGTCCACTATTTATTCACAATGAATCTTTCTGCAAGTGAAGGAAGAGTTTCTTTAATTATACACTTATGCAAAAATTGGTGCTGTTAAATTTTTAAAAACTGACTGTAAATGTTTCTATAGGTATGTGAAGAGAAAAAGATTAGTGAAGACAAATATAGGTCCCTTACAGTCAGAAACAGGGGAATTTATTATGGGGAACAAAGAAATGGCTGACCGACTAAAAGCATACTTTGGTTCTGTCTTCACAAAGGAGGACACAAATAACATACCAGAAATGTTGGGGAACACAGGGTTTAGTGAGAGAGAGGAACTGAAAGAAATCAGTATTAGTAGAGAAATGGTGTTGGGGAAATTGATGGGATTGAAGGCTGATAAATCCCCAGAGACTGATGGTCTGCATCCCAGAGTACTTAACGAAGTGGCCCTAGAAATAGTGGGTGCATTGGTGGTCATCTTCCAAGATTCTATAGACTCCGGAATAGTTCCTACAGATTGGAAGGTAGCTAATGTAACCCCACTATTTAAAAAGGGAGGTAGAGAGAAAGCAGGGAATTATAGACCAGTTAGCCTGACGTAGCTAGTGGGGAAAATTCTACAGTCCATTATCAAAGATTTTATAGCAGAGCACTTGGAGAACAGTGGTAGAATTGGGCAGAGTCAGCATGGATTTACGAAAGGGAAATCATGCTTGACAAATCTACTAGAATTCTTCGAGGATGTAACTAGTAGAGTTGATGAGGGGGAGCCAGTGGATGTGGTTTATTTGGACTTTCAGAAGGCTTTCGGCAAAGTCCCACTTAAGAGATTAGCATGTAAAATTAAAGTGCATGGGATTGGGGTAGTGTATTGTGATGGATAGAAAATTGGTTGGCAGACAGGAAACAAAGAGTAGGGATAAATGGGTCTTTTTCCAAATGGCAGGCAGTGACTAGTGGGGTACTGCAGGGATCGGTGCTGGGACCCCAGCTTTCACAATATATATTAATGATTTAGATGAGAGAATTAAATGCAACATCTCCAAATTTGCAGATGACACAAAACTGGGTGAGAGGGTGAATTGTGAGGAGGATGCAGAGAGGCTTCAGGGTGATTTGGACAAGTTGAGTGAGTGGGCTAATGCACGGCAGATGCAGTATAATGTGAATAAATGTGAGGTTATCCACTTTGGCAGCAAAAACAGAAAGGCAAATTATTATCTGAACGGCGATAAACGGAGAGAGGGGAATATGCAATGAGATCTGGGTGTTCTCGTACACCAGTTGCTGAAGGTAAGCATGCAGGTCCAACAGGCGGTTAAAAAGGCAAATGGCCTTCATAGCGAGAGGATTCGAGTACAGGAGCAGGGATGTCTTGCTGCAATTATACAGGGCCATGGTGAGGCCACACCTGGAATATTGTGTGCAGCTTTGGTCTCCTTATCTGAGGAAGGATGTTCTTGCTAAAGAGGGAGTGCAGCGAAGGTTTACCAGATTGATTCCTGGAATGGCGGGACTGATGTATGAGGAGAGATTGAGTCGGTTAGTATAATATTTGCTGGAGTTCAGAAGAGTGAGGGGGGATCTCGTAGAAACCTATAAAATTCTAACAGGACTTGACAGGGTAGATGCAGGAAGGATGTTCCCGATGGTGGGGGAGTCCAGAACCAGTGCTCATAGTCTAAGGATATGGGGTAAACCTTTCAGGACTGAGATGAGGAGAAATTTCTTCACCCAGAGAGTGGTGAGCCTGTGGAATTCGCTACCACAGAAAGCACTTGAGGCCAAAACATTGTATGTTTTCAAGAAGGAGTTAGATATAGCTCTTGGGTTTAAAGGGATCAAAGGATATGGGGTGAAAGCGGGAACAGGTTACTGAGTTGGATGATCAACCATTATCATAATGAATGGCGGAGCAGGCTCAAAGGGCCGAATGGCCTACTCCTGCTCCTATTTTCTATGTTTCTATTATTAATTTCACATCCACGGCATTAATAGAAACTAAAATTCTTTATTATCCTGACTGCGAGCATAAAAGAGAAGAAATATGTTTCAAAGTGTAACCAACATTGTTTTCCTGCAGAAAACTCTGCTTTAAACTTTGGCCACATCTCTGTTCCAGTACATTGCGTTTTTATTTTGTGGCAATTGTTCTTCAGTTACGGCATGTTCTCACACATTATACATACTCTTATGGTGTAGATCACACATAGTATAGTGTATATTACCTCTCTGTGTTTATTTGTTTTTCAATACGTACATCCCCTTTTTTCTGATCCCATTAGTATGCCTGCCCATCTCTTATCTTTCAGTTCTGAAGATGAGTATGCGCCATGCACCCCACATAGACTACCGCTTCTCTCCACAGATGTTGATTCACTCTCAGTGATTTCAGCCTTTCCCATTTTTATTTCAAATTCCCATCATGTGCAATACTTTTCTTTTTACAGAGAACATGATACAATGTGGCGTGAAGCATATCTTACTCATAACCCCGGAGGCTAGCTGTGGTGAATGGTAATTGTATCTGAATGTACTGCTGTGATCACCCACTGTTTCCATGTTTGACTGTACTGTCATATCGTTATGAGCAAGTCCCTGTTATGCGTGCTTGGAGCACTGGTTATTTGTTTGCATGATGGTCATTACACATTTGGTGCTGGATTTTGTGGAGGAGGTGGGGCTCCCAACACCGAGCCAAAAAGGCAGGGGGAACCCTGCCTGGGCCTTTTCATGCAGCTTCTCCCCTCCCCCTGCACGATCCTCCGTTGTTCTGGAGGTGATGTTTCCAGCACCGGGATATCCGCCTCTTTAAGGACGGGGATCCCGCCTCCAAGAGCTGCCGTCATCACAGGGCTGGCAGCTCAGCATATCGGCAGCGCCACTGGGAGCAGTGACCACTGCCGGTACTGCAGAGGCTTCGGACCCAGGCCCAGTGCTGGAACCCTGGATCTCAGGTAAGTGAGGCGGGGTCGCTTGGGCCAGGTCGGAAGGCCCCGACGAGGGTTGGGGGGGTGGTGGAGGGATGATTGTAAAGTCCATGAGGAATGGGGTCCTGGGAGGTTCATTGTTTCCCAGCCGGAGCCCTCCATGGGCCACAGATTGCCCATGGAGGAGAGACCTCCCACCCAAGCCCTCAGGAAGGGCACCTCATTTTACAAGGCACCCTCCCTGTGTGGCAGAGGCACCCCCTGCCGCTGGTAAAATCCCAGCAGTGCGGGAAAGAGACCCTTAAGTGGCCGTTAATAGGCCATGTAAGGGTCTCAATTGGTCTCTGGGCAGGAAGGCCGTCATCGGCCTATCCCGCCCCCAGGAAAATCACTTGGTGATGGGATAGCGACAGGCCCTCTGTCCCCCACCACCTGTAGCAATTCTATGGGTCACCCCCCCCCTCAGCGGTGCCCATAAAATCCAGCCCTTGGTGTAAGTTAAGAGTGAGGCATCATTTAAAAATTCACAATGATTATCAATTGATATACTTATTTTGGAATATCAATATTTGCATGCTACAAACAATAATATGTTTACACTACAAGTAGAGCATTTTGTATAAATTAAAACATTTACAATGCTTCGCAATAAGAAAAAAAGTTAGACCATCACAGCAATAAAGTTAAGATGAATGCCCACGTCAATATTAGACTTAACGTTGATGCAGTTATTGAGCATTAATAATTTTGGCATTTTCAATTTAATGCTTCATATATCTGTACCATTCATATAAAATTACTCATCTGATACCAGAATTTAATATCTACTAAAATTTCTTGTCTATCCAATCCACTTCACTAGAACAAGCCATCAGTGAATGTGAGCACACGGAATAAACGGGACAGTAGCAACATGGGTCCAGAATTGGCTGAGTGACAGAAAACGAAGAATAGTGGTTATGGATGGTTTTTGGGCTGGAGGAAGGTTTGTAGTGGACTTCCTCAGGTAGCAGTGTTAGGACCCTTGCTTTCCCTGACATATATTAGAGACCTAGACCTTGGTGTACAGGGCACAATTTCAAAGTTTACGTTTGATACAGAATTTGGAAGCATTGTGAACTGTGAGGAGGATAGTGTAGAACTACCATAGAACCATAGAAAAATTACGGCACAGAAGGAGGCCATTCAGCCCGTCATGTCCGTGCCGGGAAGAACTACAAAAGGACATAGACAAGTTGGTGGAATGGGCAGACTGGTGGCAGATGAAGTTCATTGCAGAGAAATGTGAATAATACATATTGGTAGGAAGAACATGGAGAGACAATATAAAATAAAGGGTACAATTCTAAAGAGTGTACAGGAACAGAGGGATCGGGGTGTATATGTGTATAAATCATTCGAGGTGGAAGGACAGGTTGAGAGACCAGTTAATAAAGCATACAGTATCCTGGACTTTATTAATAGGGGCATAGAATACAAGAGCAAGAAGGTTATGTTGAACTTGTATAAGACACTAGTTCGGCCTCAGCGGGAGTATTGTGTCCAGTTCTGGGCACCACATTTAAGGAAGGATGTGAAGGCATTGGAGAGAGTGTAGAAAAGATTCACAAGAATGATTCCTGGGATGAGGAATTTCAGTTATGAAGATAGATTGGCGAAGTTGGGACTATTTTCCTTGGAGGAGATGGCTGAGAGGTGATTTGATAGAGGTATTCAAAATCATGAGGGGTTTGGACAGAGTAGAGAGAGAGAAGCTGTTCCCACTCGTGAAAGGATCGAGAACAAGAGGGCACAGATTTAAAGTAATTGGTCAAAGAAGCAAAAGTGACCTGAGGAAAAACTTTTTCACACAGCGAGTGGTTAAGGTCTGGAATGCACTGCCTGAGAGTGTGGTGGAGGAAGGTTCAATTGAAGCATTCAAAAGGGAATTAGACAGTTACATGAAAAGAAAGGATGTGCAGGGTTACGGGCAGAAGGTGGTGAATGGCAGTATGTGAATTGCTCATTTGGAGAACCGGTGCAGACACAATGGGCCGAATGGCCTCCTTCTGTGCTGTAACAATTCTGTGATTCTGTGAGAAGCTTCTTCCAGAAATTATAGTATTAACCAGTGCATTTGAGAGGCTGCTGGTGTTAATGAATGGTGCATTCTTCCTGTCTGGAACTGTACCAGCAAAGTCAGACAAGTATATGCTTTGCTGAATAATTTACTGAATCAAACCAGAGCAAATAAAAGTCATTAGCTCTAAAAACTAGAGTGAAAATAATCATAGTAAAGAGGGGTGAGGTTCATATTGGCCAGTGTGAAATCAGTAAGTGGGGTACAATAGGACACATATCTGAACTTATTGGAATGAATTTTAATCCCCAAGGATGGGGGAGTTAGGGGTAGATGGGAAGGTAAAATGTTTTAAATTGTCAAACCTAACTCCAACATGCCTCCAAGCCGCCCACATGGTTTTAACGGAGCTCGGTCAGGAGGCAGTGACCAACCCGCTCTCAGGAGGCGGGCCAGTCACAGTAGTCTTTTAAGGAGGCTGCATGCCTCCATTTTAACTGCGTTTTTATTTTTAATTCATAGGCTAGAATTCCCGGGCCTCAGAAATCCCGACAGGTGAAAGGAAGGCAGACGGGCCGTATACATAAGAACATAAGGAAAAGGAGCAGGAGTAGGCCATTTGTTCCCCTCGAACCTGCTCCACCATTCAATAAGATCATAGCTGGCCTGAATGTGGCTTAACTCCACTTTCCTGCTTGCCCCCCATAACCCTGATTCCCTTGTAGATCAAAAATCTATCTAACTCGGCCTTGAATATATTCAATGACCCAGCCTCCACTGCTCTCTGAGGTAGAGAATTCCAAAGATTAATGGCCCTCTGAGAGAAGAAATTCCTCCTCATCTTAAAAGGGATACCCCTTATTTTGAAATTGTGCCCCTAATTCTAGATTCCCCGATGGCAGGAAACATCCTCTCAGCATCTACCCTGTCAAGCCCCCTCAGAATGTTACATATTTCAATAAGATTACCTCTCATTCTTCTAAATTCCAATGAGTATAGGGCCCAACCTGCTCAACCTACCCTCATAAGACAAGGCCCACATCCCAGGAATCAGTTAGTGAACCTTGTCTGAACTGCTTCCAATGCAAGGATATCCCTCTTTAAGAAAGAAGACCAAAACTGTGTGCAATACTCCAGGTGCGGTCTCGTCGATGCCCTGTACATTTGTAGCGAGACTTCCCTACTTTTATACTCAACCCCCCCTTGCAATAAAGGTCAACATTTCATTTGCCTTCCTAATCACTTCCATGAGGTGAGTTGTTGGCCAGAAGGAGCAGGAATGTTTCCTCCAGGCCCAACAAGCTTACACCACATGATCAGCCAACCTACCTACAATGTCCCAATCACCAATGCGATGTTTCCAATTTCTGATTGCACCCAGCCATGTTTGACCCTCCTTCGAGAGGTCCAACGTCCCTGCAACGTCCAACCCACCCCACCATGTGCAAGCACCCCCCACCATGATGCCCAACTTACGTGAGATCTGTTTCACGGCTGCTTTCCCTATCAATCTAACAGTTGAAAATATTGAAAAGGTACCCTGCATTTAGAAACATGCAATGATAGAACAGTACATCTCAGAAGGAGGCTATTCTGCCTATCAAGTCTATGCCAGCTCTTTTGAAGAGAAGTACAGTTAGTCCCACTTCCCCACTCTTTTCCCATATATCTGCAATTTTTCTCCTTTATTTATCTCATTCCCTGATCAGAGAACTCCTCTACGCTGATGATGCTGTGCTAGTTGCTCACACGGAAACTCAACTACAAAGACTCATGGTCTGTCTCTCCTATGCCTGTAACTTGTTGTCCTTGACTATAAGCATCAAGAAAATCGTGGTCATTGGACATCTCTGCCCGATCACAGTAAATAACACCACACTCTGCTACCCTGGGTTTACAGTGACAAACAATTTGTCCCTTGATGCAGAGTTCAATACACGCATAGGGAAAGCAGCTACCACCTTTGGCTGACTTGCAAAACACGCATGGGGTAACACCAAGCTGATCCTTAGGACCAAGCTAATGGTTTATATGGCCTGTGTTCTCAGCACCTTGCTGTATGGCTGTGAAACATGGGCAACTTACAGCTACCAGGAAAAGAAGCTCAATAATTTCGATCTTTGCAGTCTGCAGCGTATTATGGGTATATTCTGGCAGGACAAAATCACAAATGCTGCAGTCCTCACAAAGGCAGAGCTCCTAAGTGTGTTGGTATTAATCAAACAGAGGCGGCTTCGGTGGATCAGATACGTCCGCAGGATGGAAGATGGTTGCATAGTCAAGGACCTTCTGTATGGTAAGTTAGCCGGGGCCAGGTGACCAGTGGCGCGCCCTAAGCTCCGCTTCAAGGATGCTTGCAAGCGTGACATGAATGCCCTAAATGTTGACTATCACACCTGGGAGTCACTAGCTGGTGAAAGCAGGAAATTACACATCCTATGGACTGGTGTGCGCTACCACGACAACCAGTGGCTACAGCAGCTTGGCAACAGGCGCCAATGCCAAAAACAATAATTCACAGCGTCACTTGGCAGCTTCATGTGTAGCACTTGTGGCTGAACCTGCCTCTCGAGGCTTGGCCTTCACAGCCATCAGCAAAGGTGCACCAAGAGAAGACATCCCACCTAAACGGGTTGTTTATTGCATATCCATCATCTTTTATAGATGGAAGGATGACAACCAGTTTGCAGGGTACTATTGAATCTGTATCCACCACCCTATCAGGCAGTGCATTTCAAATATTAACCACTCATGGTGTAAAAAAGCTTTTCTTCAGGGTGCCTCTACTTCTTTTGCCAATCACCTTAAAGCTGTGCCCTATGCTTATCCAAACTTCAGCCATTGGAAAGAGTTTCTCTTTATTTCTCTGTATCTAAACGCTTCATGATTTTAAAGGCCTCTATCAAATCTCCTCTTAGCCTTCTCTGCCCTCAGGAGAACAACTTCAGCTTCTTCAGTCTATTCATGTAACTGTAATCCCTCATCACTGGAACCATTCTAGTAAATCTCTTCTGTACCCGCTCCAAAGCCTTCATGTCCTTTCTAAAGTGTGGTGTCCAGCATTGGCCGCAATATTGCAGCTGGGACCGAACTAATGTTTAACATAACTTGCTGGCTTTTTTACTTGATGCCTCTATTTATAAAGCCCAGATTCCAAATGCTTTATTAACTACTCTGTTAATCTGTCCTGCCTCTTTCAAAGATCCGTGCACAAATACCCACAGGTCACTCTCTTAAATGCCCTTTAAAATTGTCTCATTTAGCTTGTATTCTCTCTCCTCATTCTTCCTAACAAAACATAAAGTCCCAAAATGTTTAATTTCTGCAGGACTTCCAGAAAACTATTACTTCCGGGTTTCCCATCTGGAACTCCTCCTTTTTGCTTTCTCCCTGACCCTGAGTAAATATGGGACTACTGTGTCACTTCAAAGTGATTTCAGGATCACTGTGACACCTATATTGAAACTAACAGTTCCAAGAGTTCAGGATTTGGTTTTGGATGTTAGACCGCATTAAGGAAATATTCTTGAACTTCATGATTCTGCCACACCAGTTGCAGTAGAACTTCTGAAATGTCTTAATTCTCAAACAGCTCACAGACCTACTGTTACGGACAGAATTGAGAGAGAACTGAAACCCCAGTTCCCTTCTCCTTACTGTCCATGATCAGTGTATTTTTGACAAGGAAGATGTGTGTGTTTCTTAATCCCTGAGTGTGTGGCCAATTTGAATAACCAGCAGCACACTGGTTTAACCCAGCATGGGTTTAAATAAAGAAGATTATTTTTATTCACATGTTCATCCCGAAAGTCTAATGCTACATCACTCATCACTCACACATTCATACATGGAGAAAGAAAGCCATTAAAGAACAGTGTACTTTTACAAATTACAAGCAAAGAACTAGTTCGTAAATCACGTGATTTTGGCTCATCCTGGGAAAAAGGCATGTGTTGCAGTCTCCTGAAGTGTAGTTAGGTAGATTTGATAGTCGGAGTCGTATTTTGAAGTCATTGCAGGATTCTCCTGAAGAGGTGGATTTTCAGCAGGTCACGAAGTTAGTTGCTTGTAGTCTCATTACCAGGCAGTCAGTTTTCTGTACTGAAAAGGAACAGGCTTGGAGACCTTAGGATGTTGTAATCTCCAGTTTTAAGGCATAGGTGTTCCGCCTTTGTTGCTGTTTCTCCAGCTGTGGGTTGCAGACTGACAGGTTTCTCCCAGGTGCTCGGATTAATAAGATTCGTTATTTGTGATTAGTTTCGAGCAGGTGGCCACCTGATCAATACTTCCATTTTCCACCCAGAATAATTTGAAGGTCGAAGCCATTGTTATACAGTGGGGATGGATGGTGGCCATTCACTTCTACTTATGATTTAACTGTTTTCTTACAGCTCTCTTTGTTAAGTTTCGAGCTCGGAGACAGTGAGTCTGGAGTCCATAGACATTGAGTTTTGGTTCAGACCACAAACAATAGGAGGTGGTAATTCCACAAATTGTTTCGTCTTGGTATGTCTATTCAAGGCAGGCACTCCACCCATGGTCATTCAATTAGGAACTTTCCGGAGGCTTGAGATACTTCTGAGTCCGGGCCAAAATTGCAAAAGTCACCTGACCCTCAGCAGCCAATATATGTAGCCTTTTAATGTCCACTGTGGTTCATTTAAAAAAAGATATTCCGCTCCAGAAGATGCTATGCTGAATACAGTCCATGTTTAAAGTTATGAATAGGACATGTCTTTACAGGGCATGACATTACTGTTACATTTCTCTGGAATTTTCTTCCCTTCCTTCCTCTCCTTGCCTAAGGTTATTAATTCCTTCTTGAGATTTAGCTCCAGGCATGAAAGTTGCCCTCTGATGCTGTGTCTAAGTGTCAATTATTTGATATGCAAAACTTGACTGTGGATTATGTTGCTATTCTGTTTAAAGGTGGGGGTGGGGGGTGGAGGGGGCATCATAGATTAGGCTGAAACAAAAACAAGAAATGCTGGAATCACTCAGCAGGTCTGGCAGCATCTGTGGAAAGAGAAGCAGAGTTAACGTTTCGGGTCAGTGACCCTTCTTCGGATTAGGCTGATCTTGTCCTCACTTTACATCCGCCCCAGATTCATATGCCTTTCCACAGGTGCCATGACCAACCTGAACAGGAAGGAAGTCTATTTTGTTAATGCTTAGATGGAAGACAACCACCTGCAGAAGACCATGCATGTTAATGGAAGCTACTTGGGAAGTGTATACTGCAACAATCGTAGATGCACGATAACTTAAAGGTGAAAGGAAGCTTGTGGAAGATCTTGGATACCTGTTACAGTCCTGGTTAATGATTTCTGTACCCCAAAGGAAAAAAAGTTTGGTAAAGTACCACATAAAAGGCAGGTTAACAAAATTGAGGCTCATGGAATAGGAGGGTCAGTGTCCAATTGGATAAAAAAAATTGTCTCAAGGACCAAAAAGAGTGAATGGTGGTAAATGGTTGTTTTTCAGATTGAAGGATGGCAGACAGTGGTGTTCCCCAAGGGTCAGTGCTAGGACTACTGCTTATTTGCTATATATAAATGACTTGGATCTTGGAATACAGAGTAGAATTTCAGAATTTGCCGATGATACCAAAGTTGGAGGAGTGGCAAACAGTGAGGATGATATGAACTGCCTGCAACAGGACATAGATAGGCTAGCAGAATGGGCAGACAAGTGGCAGATGAAATTTAATATAGACAAGTGTAAGGTGATGCATTTTGGTAGAGGGGATAGGGTGAGGCAATGTAGACTTAATGGCGCAATTCTAAAGAGTGTGCTGGAACAGAGGGACCTGGAGGTGCATCTGCATCGATCTTTGAAAGTGGCAGGACATATTGAGAGAATGGTTGGCAAAACATATGGACCTTGAGCTTCATAAACAGAGGCATAGAGTACCAAAGCAGGGAAGTTATACTGAAACTTTATAAAGCTCTGGTTAGGCCCCAACTAGAGTATTGCATCCAGTTCTGGGCACCAAGCTTTAGGAAAGGTGTGAGGGTTCTCGAGATGGTGCAGAGTAGATTTACCAGAATGTTTCCAGGGATAGGGAAGTTTAGTTACAAGTTTAGTTTGGAAAAGCTGGAGGTTTTCCATCTGGAGTTGCTCCATCCCTGGAGCAAAGGAAATTGAGGGAAGATTTGATAGATTATGACAGGCTTAGATCAGTTAGACAAGGAAAAATTGTTCCCATTAACTGATGGTACAAGGACTAGGGGGCACAGATTGAAGGTTTTGGGCAAGAGATACGGGGGAATGTGAGGCAAAAGTTTTTTACACAGCGAGTGGTAATGACCTGAAACTCACTGCCCATGAGGGTGGTGGAAGCGGAGACAATCAATGATTTCATGAGGAAATTGGATGGGCACTTAAAGGAAATAAAATTGCAGGGCTATGGGGATCGAGCGGGGGAGTGGGACTGAGTGGATTGCTCTGCAGAGAGCTAGCATGGACTCGATGGGCCAAATGGCCTCCTTCTATGCTGTAAATTTACTCTATGACTCTAAGTATAATGAGACACAGACAGTTAACAAGAATTGAAAATGAGCAGACATTTGGGACTCTATTGCAATGGTTCAGATTGAATCATTCAAGGAGAACCATACAGTATGAACCAGGTTGGCTGTTGACACAGTTGATGAATATGCCTCAACCTGGGAGAAGTTGAGGATTAGCATGAAACTGGAGAGGCAACTGGATGATGTATCGGAAGCAACAGCAGTTAAACAACCAGTGAAGGGTCGAAGACAGCAGTGCCAAGTTCTAATTGTCACCTTCAATTGCAATATATTCCCCACCACAATACAAATTGCATCAACAACATTAAGATTTCCATCACAACAAGACCCCCACAAAACACATCGGTCACAGCATTGAAGATTCTTCAGAACAATCTAAATTTCATATAAACATTAGCAGAGCCTATTTTCTTCATCATACTTCTGTTGCCCATTCTTCGGTCCATTCAGCCCTTCCATTCCTAGTACTATTGCCTGCCTTCCTGTTAAGTACAATAGAAGGAGTCACTTAAATTATCAAGGAAATCAAGTATCCAACATATGGCCCGTGGACCAGGATCCGCTCACCAAAGTTTTCCAACTGGCCCGCGGATGTATTTCAGAGATAAGAAATTTCCCAGTGGCTTCTTCTTTCAGACCAGCTTTTTAAAAAAATCACAAGGCAGTTTCACAGCTGGCAGGTGCTCGGAACGGGAGCAGTGGTTTCCGAACTTTGGACAGATTTGGGGTTTTCTGGCGGACTTTAAAATAAAAAGTCAGAATCCGCCGGAAAACCCCGACTCTGTCCGAAGTTCAGAAACCGCTATTCCGGATGTCAGCACCTGTCAGCTGTGAAACTGACGTGTGATTTTTTAAAATAAAACTGACCAACCACAAAGCTGCTCTGCTGAGCATTCCCTCACTCTGCAACTGTCAGAGAGCGAGAGGGGGAACAGAGACAGATGGGGGATATAGAGATAGGGACAGAGAGAGAGAGAGAGAGACAGGGCTAGAGGGAGAGAAGGAGAGAGAGACAGAGAGGGGGAATGGAGAGGGGGAGGGGATGGGGGGACAGAGAGAAGGGGGGCAGAGAGAAGGAGAAAGAGAGAGATGAGAAGAAAGGGGGAGAGAGAGACAGAGAGGAGAGAACAGAGAAAGAGGGGCGGCATAGAGAGAGAGAGAGACAGGGAGAGGGAGAGAGACAGAGAGAGGGGAACAGAGAGAGGTAGGGGACAGAGAGAGAGGGGGGTAGAGAGAGAGAGAGGGGGCAGAGAGAGGCAGAGAAAGAGAGACAGAGAGAGAAGGGGAGAGAGACAGGGGGAACAGAGAGAGAGGACAGAGAGAGAGGGGAGACACAGAGAGAGGGAGGACAGAGAGACAAAGTGGGGGGACAAAGGGTGTGAACAGAAAGCGAGAACGACATGGGGGGGGAACACAAAGAGGGGAGACATGGGGAGAGAGAGAGAGATAGAGAGAGAGAGAAAGATGGAGAGAGTGATCATGATCACTTTTGACAAATGGACATCTAACTGGAATACTCTGCATTGCTACAAGTGCGGGCAAACATTGACTACTCGTGCAAGCAGAAAAATGCCAAGTATCTCCCTAAATCAGTGTCCAACATAGTGATGAGAAAGTAAGTCAATAAATTAATCTTCTCATTTAAAGTTTCTTCACAAAAATGCACATTTGTTGTTGTTTTGATTTATAGTAAGATACATTTTTAATGCTTTTATCTTTCCAAAATTGTCTCATCAGCCCCCTATGTAAGACAAAAATTGTAATCTGGCCCCCGAAAAGGCTGGACAACCCTGTAATAGAGTATGCAATCATTGTGCCTTATGTAATGTATCACAGTGCTGGCTCCTCATACCTCATGTATTTGTACTGAGTGACCTATCTTGTGAACTAATCTTACCTGAATTCTTCATGGATTTGGAACTGCCACTAATCAAGCACATCCTACATCTATGGCAGCAATGCCTTGTTTACTTCCAGTAGTTTAGGTCTGGGAGAGGGGGGTATCCACTGTCACTTGTGCAGAGGTCTAGATTAGCATTGGCTTGGAAGCCAACTGTTTGTACCTAAGAGACTAAATCCATGCCACTGCTCTCAAGACCAACTCCTCTGTGAGGCCATTGATCTGTATGAGCCACAGACCACTTGACTTCCATGAGGTCTTGAAAACCATTTCTCATGCCTCTAAGTATTCCTAGAGAATCTGGAAAATAACCTGGACAGTCGTAGCCAGAGATTACCTACAATGGCTTCTGTCCTGCTTCCTCACCATTACATCTGGTGTCCCCCAAGTATCTATCCTTGGCCGCCTCCTATTTGTCATCTACATTGCTGTCCCTCAGCAACACCATCTGAAAACATAGCTTCAGTATCCACTTATACACTGATGCCACCCAGCTGTACCTCACCATCACCTACACTCTCTCCCCACCCCCCAACTATCTCTAAATTGCCAGATTGCTTATCCCGACATCCAGTACTGAATGAGGAGAAATTTCCTCCAACTAAGTATTGGGAAGACTGATGCCATTTTTTTCAGTCCCCCCCCACCACCCCCCCACAAACTCCATTCCCTAGCCACTGACTCCATCCCTCTGCCTGGCAACTGTGGCTGAACCAGGCTGTTTGCAACCTTGATGTTACAGCTAACCCTGAGGTGAGTTTCAGTCCACATATCCACACCATCATTAAGACCACCTAATTCTACCTCTGTAACATTGCACGACACTTTCCCTGCCACAGCTCATCTGCTGCTGAAACCTTCATCCATGCCTTTGTTATCTCTAGAACTGACGATTTCAATGCACTCCTGCCCAGTCTTCCACAATCTAGCCTTTGTAAACTTGGGGCTGAATTTTCATATTGGGTGTGGTAAATGGAAATCTGGACTGTTTCCAGGTCCCAAACCCGCCTGCAGGGAGAAGTAGATAAAACTCATGATTTTCATGGGGGGCAACCCCTTAAATGGATTTCTTGGCGTCAGGTTAGGGGGCCAATGGAGGCCATGGGGGCAGGAGCAGAGGCAGACCAGATGAAGTGCGGGGCCAATTTAAACTCCTCATGGCAGCCATTACTGTGTTTTTTTTGTGAGTCATGGGAAAGCAGCAGAAGAGTTCTTGTGAGCCTTGGTCAGGACTGCAGTGTGCAATGATGTTGATTGATAGCCAGAAGCCTGGCACCTGGGGCAGGGCAGCCCCTTGGTTCTCAAACAATGACCTACAGTTGATGCTTGAGGCCTTGAGGGAGAGCAGGTAGGTCCTCTTCCCAGGGGGTGGCAGGAGGAGGCCACCCATCCTGACTAAATAGGCCACTTTCAGCTGCAGAAGTGTAATCTGAAGAACCTGGATTCAGTGCCATAAAAGGTTCAATGACCTCATATGCTCTGGCAATGTGAAGGCAACTCCCAATGCTCAGGACAGGCCTCTGGGCTTGCACCCTCCAGCAGACACATCACATGAGGAGCCTCAGGGCTCATGCTGCTCCTGAATATGGGAGGGGTGTGTGCCCAGGTCACTCACCCTTCAGAATAGCACAGTGCCATAGTGCTGCTGAGGACCTGTCACCACTGAAACATGCTGCTTCTAATGGATAGGGGAAGATGCCATTGGCCATAGAGAAGAGCAGTGCCTTATCTTGCTCTCTTTTGTCTTTTCAGGAGAAATGGGCACATAATGTCCAGCAAAGAGTACAAACAGGCAATAGGGTACCATACTTCCAAAGAATAAGCCATGAACTTATTGAACGGTGGAGCAGGCTAGAGGGGACGAATGGCCTTCTTCTGCTCCTAATTCGTATGTTCGTATGTAATAACACCAATGAAAGAACAAGCAATGGAGATAGCCAGGATCCCAGATGAGGAGGCAGTCAGACCTGGAAAGATGGGAACCCATGGTGCAGATGGTGATTACAGAGGGCAAAGTGCTCATTAGTGGGGTGCAGTGTACGCCACCCCATTTGGTAGTATGCCAAGCACTGAGTTACATTCCGTATCCTCAGCACTGCAGTGGCTTCTGTTCTCCTTGGCTTGTTCTTATGATCTCTTCTTGTGTCTGCTACAGGTACAGGCATCCATCTGACACCATCTTGTTTCTCCCATCCTCTCTCTCCACGGTCCCAGAACAAGATCATGAATCCAAGAAAGCGCCATCACACCTGACAAGTGTACCGCCCACCAGCACAGATACTCTCACCTCAGTGGGTTCTGGTGTGCAGTCAGATAGGGTGGCACTGAGTGAGGCGCAAGGCACATGTGTGCACGAGGAGGTGCCAGAGGCAGAGGCAGCTGTGGGCAGTACACCTCGCAGGAGAGAGTACAGACACAGCTCTGCTCAGCTGGGTACAGATGCAGGACCTCAGGAGTTACATGAAAGAAGACTCTACCTAGAACATCAGCAGGAGATGTGTTCCTACATGTCAGAATTCCCTGATGCAATGCAGGGTTATGGGGTGAGGATGGAGGAGTTCATCCAGCTCATGTGTGCCACCATGACTCAGGGTTTTGAGTGCATGAGCTCCTCCATAGAGAGAATGGCCAACCTCATGGTGAGCCATATGCAGCATCATTCTAGTGGATGCAGGAGCAGTGTATAAGCACAGGGTTCATGTCACACTGTGTAGCCTGGAGCAGTCAGTAGCACTGATGGCACAGTTTGGAGTAGATTGTTTTTATTCGTTCTGGGGATGTGGGCATCGCTGGCTATTGCCCATCCCTAATTGTCCTTGAGATGGTGGTGGTGAGCTGCCTTCTTGAACTGCTGCAGCCCTTGAGGTGTTGGTAAACCAACAGTGCTGACAGTAAGGGAATTACAGGATTTTGACCCAGCAACAGTGAAGGAACGGCAATATAGTTCTAAGTCAGGATGGTGTGTGACTTGGGGGGAACTTACAGGTGGTGGTATTCCCATGCATCTGCTGCCCTTGTCCATCTGGGTGGTAGAGGCTGCGGGTCTGGAAGGTGCTGTTGAAGGATCCTTCGTGAGTTGCTGCAGTGCATCTTGTAGATGGTACACACTGCTACCACTGTGCATCGGTGGTGGAGAGAATGAATGTTGAAGGTGGTGGATGGGGTGCCAATCAAGCGGGCTGCTTTGCCTTGGATGGTATCAAGCTTCTTGAGTGTTGTTGGAGCTGCACCCATCCTGGCAAGTGGAGAGTATTCCATCACACTCCTGACATGTGCCTTGTAGATGGTGGTCAGGCATTGAGGAGTCAGGAGGTGAGTTACACGCTGCAGAATTCCCAGTCTCTGACCTGATCTTGTAGCAGGTCCAATTCAGTTTCTGGTCCCCAGGATGTTACTAGTCGTGGATTCAGCGAGTGTAATGCCATTGAACATCAAGGGGAGATGGTTAGATTCTGTCTTGTTTGAGATGGCACTTGTACGGCGCAAATGTTACTTGCCACTTATCAGCCCAAGCCTTGATATTGTCCAGGTATGGCTGCAGATGGACACAGGCTTCTTCAGTATCTGAGGAATCATGAATGGTGCTGAACATTGTGAAATCATCAGCGAACATCCCCACTTCTGACCTTATGATGGAGGGACGGTCATTGATGAAGCAGCTGAAGATGGTTGGGTCTAGGACACGACCCTGAGGAACTCCTGCAGTAATGTCCTGGGACTGAAGTGATTTACCTCCAATAATCACAACCATCTTCCTTTGTGCTAGGTATGACTCCAAGCAGCAGAGAGTCTCCCCCCTGATTCCCATTGACTCCAGTTTTGCTCGGGCTCCTTGATGCCATACTTGGTCAATTGCTGCCTTGATGTCAAGGGTAGTCACTCTCACTTCACCTCTGGAGTTCAGCTCTTTTTTCCATGTTTGGACCAAGGCTGTAATGAGTGGCTCTGGCGGAACTGAGCAGGCTATTGCCAAGTAAGTGATATTTGATAGCACTGTCGATGCACCTATCCATCACTTTGCTGATGATCGAGAGTAGACTGACAGGGCGGTCATTGGCTGGGTTGCATTTGTCCTGCTTTTTGTGTACAGGACAGACTTTGGCAATTTGCCAGATAGATGCCAGTGTTGTAGCTGTACTGGAACAGCTTTACTAGGGGCGCGGCTAGTTCTGGAGCACAAGTCTTCAGTACTATTGCCGGAATGTTGTCAGGGCCCATAGCCTTTGCAGTATCCAGTGCCTTCAGCCGCTTCTTGATATCACATGGAGTGAATCGGATTGGCTGAAGACTGGCAACTGTGATGCTGGGGACCTATGGAGGAGGCCCAGATGGATCATCCATTCGGCACTTCTGGCTGAAGATGGATGCAAATGCTTCAACCTTGTCTTTTTCGCTGGTGTGTTGGTCTCCCCCATCATTGAGGTTGGGGATATTTGTGGAGCCACCTCCTCTTGTCAGTTGTTTAATTGTCCACCACCATTCATGACTGGATGTGGCAGGACTGCAGAGCTTAGATCTGATCCATTGGTTGTGGAATCACTTAGCCCTGTTTATTACATGCTGATTCTGCTGTTTGGCTTGCAAGTAGTCCTGTGTTGTAGCTTCACCAGGCTGACACTTCATTTTTAAGTATGTCTGGTGCTGCTCCTGGCATGCCCTCCTGCACTCTTTATTGAACCATGGTTGGACCCATGGCTTGATGGTAATGGTAGAGTGGGGGATACGCTGGGCCATGAGGTTAAAGAATGTGGTTGAATACAATTCTGCTGCTGCTGATGGCCCACAGTACCTCATGGATGCCCAGTTTTGAGTTGCTCGCAAACTATCCCATTTAGCATGGTGGTAGTGCCACACAGCACGATGGTGGTTACCTTCAGTGTGAAGACAGGACTTCGTCTCCACAAGGACTGTACGGTGGTCACTTCTACCAATACTGTCATGGACAGATGCATCTGCGGCAGGCAGATTGGTGAGGTTTTCCCTATAGTTGGTTCCCTCAACACCTGCCGCATACCCAGTCTAGCAGCTATGTCCTTTAAGACTCGGCCAGCTCGGTCAGCAGTGGTGTTACCGAGCCACACTTGGTGATGGACATTGAAGTCCCCCACCCAGAGTACATTTTGTGCCCTTGCCACCCTCAGGGCTTCCTCCAATTGGTGTTCAACGTGGAGAAGCACTGATTCATCAGCCAAGGGGGGATGGTCGGTGGTAATCAGCAGATTTCCTTGCCCATGTCGAACCTGTTGCCATGAGACTTAATGGGATCCAGAGTCAATGTTGAGGACACCCAGGGCAACTCCCTCCCAACTATATACCACTATGCCGCCACTCTGGTCGGTTTGTCCTGCCGGTGGGACAGGACATACCCAGGGATGGTGATGGTGGTGTCTGGGACATTGTCTGCAAGGTATGATTCCGTGAGTATGACTATGTCAGGCTGTTGCTTGACTAGTCTGTGGGACAGCTCTCCCAATTTTGGAACAAGCCCACAGATGTTAGTAAGGAGGACTTTGCAGGGTCGACAGGGCTGGGTTTGTCGTTTCCGGTGCCTAGGTCGATGCCCGATGGTCTGTCAGGTTTCATTCCTTTTGTCATGCAGGCCCCCACCTGCCAAGAATGAGGTACATTGGTTTAGTCATGAACATTGATTTTTAACTGTTGTAGGAGCGAGGAAATGACTTGTTAAACAGATCAGCTGTGGCTGAAAAAATACATTTACATACTAACAGATATCAAAGGTGAGGAAGCGCATTCCAGGAGGATCCTCCTGCGAAGGAGGATACAATCCACAAGGGCCTGGACTGGTTAGACCAGCTGGTCACATGACTAACTGGCTGTTCCTGGGTTTTCTTTTGAACTGGCCACAGAGAGTTTGAACTCAGAAAGACTTTTTTGCTCCTGGACCGAGAAGATCTCTCTCCTGTCTGCTTCCATCTCTTTCTCACAAGCCTCTGAATCCATTGAAGACACATGAACCCAAGAGAGAAAAGAGGGGTGGTACAGTGGTGCAGTGGTTAGCACCGCAGCCCCACAGCTCCGGGGTCCTGGGTTCGATTCTGGGTACTGCCTGTGCGGTGTTTGCAAGTTCTCCCTTTGACTGTGTGGGTTTTTGCCGGGTGCTCTGGTTTCCTCCTATAGCCAAAGACTTGCAGGTTGATCGGTAAATTGCCCCTTTTGTAGGTAGGTGGTAAGGAATATGGGATTACTGCAGGGTTAGTATAAATGGGTGGTTGTTGGTCAGCACAGACTCAGTGGGCCGAAGGGCCTGTTTCAGTGCTGTATCTCTAAAATAAAATAAATTTTAAAAAGTCTCCTACAGTGAACAAGGTTTAAGAAGAATACTGGGCCACAACAAAAAGCAAGATCTACCTACAATCAAGGACTCTACAGTGAGCTCAAAGAACCGTAACAACAACTACTCAGATATCACCTGAAACTTTTCCACTTTACTTCTTCTCTTTTCTGTCTCTGTTTGCATACGTACATCGCGTATGTATGCTAGTGTGGGCACGTCTTGTATCCGTAGGCATCAACGGAATTAGAGTTTAATAAATT
The DNA here is from genome assembly GCF_036365525.1 of Heterodontus francisci. Lineage (NCBI taxonomy): Eukaryota > Metazoa > Chordata > Chondrichthyes > Heterodontiformes > Heterodontidae > Heterodontus > Heterodontus francisci. The sequence goes on from NC_090380.1 coordinate 69,606,437, forward strand.
TCAACTTTTCTGCTTTAGACCTAAGAAAGCCTGTTTGTGCTGGTTTATTTGCCTTATAATTGGAAAGCGGTGAACAAGGATTCAAAAAGGGAGAGCTAAAAATAGTGTGTTTAAAATTAAACCCTGTTACAGTAAGACCAGGGAAAGGCTGAGAGGGAACCCTAGGCACCTTTTCAGGTCGTAACACTTTTCTTAGACTTTGCAGCGGTTTAATACAACTGAGTGGCTTGGTAGGCCATTTCAGAGGGCATTTTAAGAGTCAACCATGTTCCTGTGGGTTTGGAGTCACATGTAGGCCAGACTAGGTAAGGACAGCAGATTTGTTTCCCTAAAGGACATTAGTGAAGCAGATGGGTTTTTACAGCGATTGACAATGATCACCAGTAGACTAGCTGTTTAATTCCCGATTTATTAACTGAATTCAAATTCCACCATCTGCCATGGTGAGATTCAAACCCATGTCCCCAGAACATTAGCCTGGTGCTCTGGGTTACTAGTCTAGTGACATTACGCCACTGCCAGCCCTACTACGTCATCACCTCCCCTGGACGCTGGTTGCACCCCGGCCCCATCCAGCCATGCACAGCATCAGATAAGAGCTGAGGATGTCACGGAGAATGATTAGGGTGCCACCCCTCACGAGGGCACCTTCACCATCCTCGGCCTTCTTGGTTCTTTTGACTGTGGGAACCTCTGCGCAGCAGGGCCAAGTGACAGAGGCTGACCCTGCAATAATGCAGTTTCAGCAGCCTCTGGAAATTCCCCCATGGCATCTCCATGACGAGAACGACCACCACATGCATCTCAGCCACAGGCTCAGACAAGTGAGCAGGCAAATCCAGATATCCAGAACCACATCTTCAGAAGACCAATGGCCTGCTTGATTGTTGTCCTAGTGAGCAGATGGCTTCGGTTTTATCACCACTACTGTGCCTCTGTCTCGGGCTTTCATAGAGAGGTGAGTAGCCATCTTGTCAAGGGATATGTCCAGTCCACTAGGTCCCATTCACATAGTTTGGGGGTTGAAGTGAAGATCTGAGGCAGCCTGGACTGCTGGAGGATGAAGGAGTCATGGCTGCCATCAAGGTCCACAGCTGACCCTTAGAAGGAGCTAGAGGCAAAGAAGTTCAAGGCCACAGTGACTTTGACGGTTACTGGCAGGGTATGGCCAGCACTGCTGCAAGATACAAGGGCCAGAATTTTACGTCAGGGTAGAGGCCCCACCCACCGGCCAAAAAGTCGGTGGTGAGCCTGCCTCCACCAGACCTGCAAGCCATGCAGTGAGTTTGCGTGGCCCAGGCCCTTAATTGGCCTCATGTGGGACTTCCACCCCTCTGGCAGGTAGTCCCACCTCCAAGAGTGGCTGGCCAAGCAGTGGGCCAGCAGCTCTCAGTCGCAGTAGCGTCACCGGGAGCGTTGGCTACTGCTGGGACTGCACCCAGTGAGAGGAGCAGCAATGGACCAGGCCCCGGAATTAAGGTAAGCGTACAGGGCCTTGCTGGAGACGATGGGCTGGGCGTCGGCAAGGCGGGGGTGGGAGGGAGGAATGTGCTCCAATGGGGGTGGCATGTGCCGTGAGGGGGCCCTCCTTGGGGCACAGGGTGCCCAATCAGGAGGGCCCCCTCTCAGCCCGCAAGGAGGCCGCCAGATTTTACTGGGCGGCCTCCTGAGGTGCTGAGCCACCCATCCGCAGCTGTTAATATACCAGCGGCAGTGGGAGGAGGCCCTTGTGGCAATTAATTGGCCCCTTAAGGCCTTAATTGGTCTGGGGTGGGTGGGTTGTTTGTCACCTCCCCCACCACTCGTAAAATTGTAACGGGGGTGAGAAGGCGATGGGAATGACACCCCCTGCCTCCCATTCAATTTTATGCACACCTCCGGCTGCCAGCTCACTCCTGTGGGGGCATAACATTCCAGCCAAGGACTTCAGCAATAAGGTCACAGATGTCTTTGACCATCTGTCGAGTGGCCTACTCCTGCTCCTAATTCTTATGTACATATGTACATATGCTCCTCATCGCCACTGGGCGCAAAATCCGAGAGTCATGCCTCCATTGCCAGCAGCTGCCTTCCTTATGCTCAGCTGGTTGCCAGTTGTCCAGCAGTGACCAGTTAAACAACTCCTCAATTTTAAAATTCTCATCCTTGTTATCAAATGCCTCTATGGCCTCACCCATCCTTATCTCTGTAATCGCCTCCAGCCCTACAACCCTCCAAGATATCTGCACTCCTCCAGTTCTGGCCTCTTGAGCATCCCCGATTTTAATTGTTCTACCATTGGCAGCCATGTCTTCAGCTGTCAAGGCCCTAAGCTCTGGAATTCCTCTATTAACCTCTTCGCCTTTCTACCTCTATCCTCCTTTAAGCCATTCATTCAAACCTATCTCTTTGATCAAGCTTTTGGTCATCTGCCCAATATCTCCTTATGTGATTTGGTCTCAAATATTGTTTGATAACACACCTGTGAAGCAGCTTCGGACATTTCACTGTGTTAAAGGTGCTATATAAACTCAAGTTGTTGTTTTTGTTCCCAGAATTTGGGCCCACGGTCTCCATATAAACTGTGTAATCATACATGTTAGTGTTGCTCATACACTGTGAATGGCATGGATTAATGGGATCTTTGCTGCAGATAGCATCTATATTGTCCCAAGCTCCATGGTCTATTGCTGGGGGATAACTATTCCTTTATGTCTGAGCAAATGAGTGTGGTGGATTCAATTAAACAGCCCCTAAAAAGATTCTTTCCATGGAGATAAACTGTTGTAAAACTCTGCTGCCAATGCATCATGGTAATGGGAATCCTGAGACAGTGCAGCAGTCAATTGCCATACTGAACCTCTGCTCCACAATTATTTGATGCTTTTAGCCAACAACACTACTTGCCCATTTTAATTCATATTCTGTGCCTTGCCCTGTGTTCCCTTTGTATCTCTGAGGTTTGACCTTCTGGTGTGTGTATATCTCTCAACTGGAACTTCTTGAAGTGGTGTTGACACAGTGTTGTGCTGTGGGAGCTTGCTTGGAAGGGGATTGGCTCAAGCTGAAAAAGAAATATGTGACATTTTGAGTATGTGGGCTTAGCAGTGGCAACTGTAGTCACAGGACATGTTGTACTCTGGTATGAATGCCTATGTCCTGCATAATGTTTCAATTATTGGCAATGTTGCACAATGTGGGCATTCTAATGCTAACCTTGACTTGGAACATTTTCCACTTCGCCATTCTCCATGTCTTCTAAGGTCTCTAGGCTATGATATCCATTGTAGCCAACTCATACTCTGTACCTTGGCTAGTCCTTCTGTTTGTCTGCCTGTACTGATAAAAACTGAGTGCCAGAAGAATGTTATGAATTTTGCACTTGTAGCAAAAGTATTTTGACATCATGCACGGTGAAGGTAGGTGAACATTATAACGCACTTCCAAGATATAACAGAAGACAACATTGCTAGTTCTTGCCTTGCCCAAATTTCAGAATCAAATCTGGAGTCAGCTATGTATTTTTGAGTTCTCCTTATATGGGATTTGGTGTGACATCACTTAATCTGCATTGTAGAATTCCCTTCTGCTTTCATAGAAATACTTCACTTATTCCCTCCTGCAAAAGGTCAGCCTCCCAAAATGCTCGACAAATTGATTGGATAATGTTAAGAGTAAATGGAAAGAAGGGAGAGAAATTTCTGAAATGTGGATGCATTGGTGGTTATCTTTCAAAATTCTATAGATTCTGGAAAGGTTCCTGTAGATTGGAAAGTAGCAATAGTAACCCTACTATTTAAGAAGGGAGCAAGAGGGAGAATGGAGAACTACAGACCTGTTAGTTTGACATCAATAGTAGAGAAAATGTTAGAATCTATTATAAAGGATGTGGTAACTGGACACTGAGAAAATAATGGTAAAATTGAGCAGTGTCAACATGCATTTATGAAAGGGAAATCATGTTTGACAAACCTGTTGGAGTTTTTATTGAGGATGTTACTTGTAGCATGGAGAAAGCAGAACCAATGGATGTGGTGTATTTGGATATTCAGAAGGCTTTTGATAAGGCCCCACACAGCAAGTTAGTATACAAAATTAGAGCACATGGGATTGTGGGTAATATACTGCTATGGATTGAGAATTGGTTAACAGACAGAAAGCAGAGAGTAGGAATAAATGGGTCATTCTCAGGTTGGCAGGCTGTTACTAGTGGGGTAGAAACACAGAAAATAGGAGCAGTAGGCCATTCGGCCCTTCGAGCCTGCTCCGCCATTCATTATGATCATGGCTGATCATCCAACTCAGTAGCCTGTTCCCGCTTTCGCCCCATACCCTTTGATCCCTTTAGACCGATGAGCTATATCTAACTCCTTCTTGAAAACATACAATGTTTTGGCCTCAAGTGCTTTCTGTGGTAGCGAATTCCACAGGCTCACCACTCTCTGGGTGAAGAAATTTCTCCTCATCTCAGTCCTGAAAGGTTTACCCCGTATCATTAAACTATGACCCATGGTTCTGGACTCCCCCACCATCGGGAACAACCTTCCTGCATCTACCCTGTCAAGTCCTGTTAGAATTTTATAGGTTTCTATGAGATCCCCCCTCACTCTTCTGAACTCCAGCGAATATGATCCTAACTGACTCAATCTCTCCTCAGTCCCGCCATCCTAGGAATCAGTCTGGTAAACCTTCGCTGCACTCCCTCTACAGCAAGAACATCCTTCCTCAGATAAGGAGACCAAAACTGCACACAATATTCCAGCTGTGGCCTCACCAAGGCCCTCTATAATTGCAGCAAGACATCCCTGCTCCTTACTTGAATCCTCTCGCTATGAAGGCCAACATACCATTTGCCTTTTTTACCGCCTGTTGCACCTGCATACATACCTTCAACGACTGGTGTACGAGAACACCCAGGTCTCGCTGCATATTCCCCTCTCTCAGTTTACAGCCATTCAGATAATAAACTGCCTTCCTGTTGTTGCTACCAAAGTGGATAACCTCACATTTATCCACATTATACTGCATCTGCCATGCATTAGCCCATTCACTCAACTTGTCCAAATCACCCTGAAGCCTCTCTGCATCCTCCTCACAACTCACCCTCCCACCCGGTTTTGTGTCATCTGGAAATTTGGAGATATTACATTTAGTTCTCTCATCTAAATCATTAATATATATTGTGAATAGCTGGGGTCCTAGCACCGATCCCTGCGGTACCCCACTAGCCACTGCCTGCCATTCGGAAAAAGACCCATTTATCCCTACTCTTTGTTTCCAGTCCGCCAACCAATTTTCTATCCATCGCAATACACTACCCCCAATCCCATGCGCTTTAATTTTACATGCTAATCTCTTATATGGGACTTTGTCAAAAGCCTTCTGAAAGTCCAAATAAACCACATTCACTGGCTCCCCCTCATCAACTCTACTAGTTACATCCTTGAAGAATTCTAGTAGATTTGTCAAGCATGATTTCCCTTTCATAAGTACATGCTGACTCTGCCCAATTCTACCACTGTTCTCTAAGTGCTCTGCTATAAAATCTTTGATAATGGACCCTAGAATTTTCCCCACTACCGACGTTAGGCTGACTGGTCTATAATTCCCTGCTTTCTCTCTACCTTCCTTTTTAAATAGTGGGGTTACATTAGCTATCCTCCAATCTGTAGGAACTGTTCCAGAGTCTATAGAATCTTGGAAGATGACCACCAATGCATCCACTATTTCTAGGGCCACTTCCTTAAGTACTCTGGGATACATACCATCAGGCCCTGGGGATTTATTGGCCTTCATTCCCATCAATTTACCCAACACCATTTCTCTACTAATACTGATTTCTTTCAGTTCCTCTCTCTCACTAAACCCTGTGTTCCCCAACATTTCTGCTATGTTATTTGTGCCCTTTTACAGTCAGTTTTTATGTTCCCCGCAAGCTTGCTCTCGTACTCTATTTTCCCCTTCTTAATCAATCCCTTGGTCCTCCTTTGCTGAATTCTAAACTGCTCCCAATCCTCAGGTCTGTTGTTTTTCCTGGCAAATTTATATGACTCTTCCTTGGATCTAATGCTATCCCTAATTTCCCTTGTAAGCCATAGTTTGGCTACCTTTCCCGTTTTACTTTTGCACCAAGGATTAGTGCTTGGGCCACAGCTGTTCACCAAATGTAATATTTCCAAATTTGCTGATGACAAAACTGGGTGGGAATGTAAGTTGTGAGGAGGATGTAAGGAGGCTTCAGGGGGACTTGTTCTGGCTAAGTGAATGGGCAAGCACATGGCAGATGGAATATAATGTGAATAAGTGTGAAGTTATCCACATTGGTTGAAAAAAAAGAAATACAGAATACTTCTTAAATGGTGAGAGGTTGGGAAGTGTCCGAAAAGACCTGCGTGTCCTTGTTCATGAGTCACTAAAAGTTAGCATGCAGATGCAGCAAGCAATTAGGAAGGCAAATGGTATGTTGGCCTTCATCGCAAGGAGTTTTGAGTACGGAAATAAAGATGTCCTGCTGAAATTTTATCGAGCCTTGGTGAGACTGCACCTGTGTGCAGTTTTGGTCTCCTTATCTAAGGAAGGATATACTTGCCATAGAGGGAGTGCAACGGAGGTTCACCAAACTAATCCCTGAGATGGCAGGATTGTCTTATGAGGAGAGATTGAGGAAACAGATTCTCCAGAGTTTCGAAGAATGAGAGGTGATCTCATTGAAACTTAACAAAATCCTTACAGGGCATGACAGGGTGAATGTAGATAGGATGTTTCCCCTGGTTGATGAGTCTAGAACCAAGGGTGATAATCTCAGAATAAGGGGTAGGCCATTTAAGACTGAGCTGAGGAGGAATTTCTTCACTCAGAGGGTGGTGAATCTTTGGAATTCTCTACTCCAGAGGGCTGTGAAAGCTCAATCATTGAGTATGTTCAAGACAGAAATCAATTTCTGGAGACTAATGACATCAAGGGATATGGAGATAGCACAGGAAAGTGGCGTTGGTGTATATGATCAGCCATGATTTAACTGAATGGCAGAGAACGCTTGATGGGCTGAATGGCCTACTCCTGTTCCTATGTGTTCAGGCGAACTTCCTTGACCAGTATGTTCTTAGTACAACTGGGAAGGAAGCATTACTGGATCTGGCATCAGAGAATGAGGTGAGCCAAGTAGACCAAGTGTCTGTGGAGGAACCTTGGGTAAGAGTGATCATCGTGTCATAAGGTTGAGATTAGTAATGGAGAAGAGTAAGGAACAATCTAAAGTAGAAATTCTAAATTGGAAAAGGAATAACTTCAATGAGATGAGAGGGGAATCTAGCCAAGGTAAAATAGAACCAAAGATGGACAAGAAAAACTATAATGGAACAATCGGTGATCTTTAAGGAGGAGATGTTTCAGGTACAGGCTTGGCATATTTCTACAAGGATAAAAGATAGAGGAACCAAAGCCAGGGCTCCTAGGGTGATGAGGGAGATAGAGAATATGATGAAACAAAAATGTTGGGTGAATTCTTCAAGCAAGAACCAGGTAAAATAATATACGTTGAGAGGGGAAGTGAAGAGGAAAATAAAACTGGGAGAGACTATGAGAATAGAATGGCAGTTAACATAAAAGAGAACGCCAAATCTTCTACTGGCATGTAAATAGTAAGTGGGTAGTAAGAGGCAGAGGGGGCTGATTAGGGACAAAGAAATGATATATGCTTAGACGCGCAGAGCACGGCTAGAATACTTACTGAGTACTTTGAATTGATATTTACTAAGGAAGAGGATGCTGGCAAAATATTGGTAGAAGTGGAGATGGTAGAGGTAATGGATGGGGTGAAATTTGATAGGCAGAATGTACTGGAAAGGCTGGCTGTGCTTAGAGTGGATAAGCCGCCTGGTCCGGATGGTTTGCATCCCGGGTTGCTAAGGGAAGTGGGGTGGAGTTAGAGGAAGGGCTTGCCATAATCTTCATATCTTCCCTAGATACAGGGGAGTTGACAGAGGATTGGAAAGTGGCAAATGTGACACCCTTGTACAATTCAGCCCATTGAGTATAAAAGCAGGGAAGTTGTTCTGATCCTTTATAAAGTTCTGATTATGCCAAACAAGAGTATTGCATCCAGTTCTGTTCACCACATTTTAGGAAGGATATGAAGGTCCTTGAAATGGTGCAGAGGAGATTTGCCAGAATGGTTCCAGGGACAAGGGATTTTAACTACAAGGCTAAGTCATGCACGGAAGGAGCCGTGATGAAATAATCAATGAAATGGAAGAATTATGAATTTAAAAAGTCAACTGTTAAACAAAACCACAAGAACATGGACACTTGCACCACAATCAAAATGAAGTAGCAGTCATGTGACCCCTCCTGTACTGGAAATCAACAAACCTATGTACAAGAATGGAACTCGTTAACCTCATCTGAAATAGCTCTGGGGAGAACCTCTTTGAAATTGAAAAGAGCACTCTTGCATATTAATGACTCTTATCAACATGAATGAAGTAACAAAGGATTCTGGAGACAGATGAACTCACAGCTCAAACTAAAATTGAACAGGTGTGAAATAGTGCAGTGTTAACAGAATGATCCATATACAGACATTAAATGATAGCCATGGTCTCCACATCCTGGTCCATTGTGTGGTCATACCATGTGTCTCCTAACAGAAACTCTAATGTGATGAATTTTTACATAAAAAGGGTAACCCTATGGACAGAAAGAGACAGAGAGAGATATCAAGACAACACCTTCAGAAAGCAGTCCAGTCAGAGGCTGTTAAAGAGATCCAGCCAAGCAAGGAGGAAGCCCTGTTGCTAATTCTATACTTCAACTTGCTGCAGCAGAGAATGTAAAGTGACCACCACCTCCAGTCTGAAGTGTTAATCACCAGAAAATCTACAATACTTCAACAAGTTCAAGGCTACAAACACCCAGGCCTGCACCTTTAAAAGAGATTGTCCTCCTGAAAAGATTCAACAGGTTTACCGTAAACCATGAAAACCTACCTCAGTTTGAACTTTAAACCACATACCCTTTTTCTCTCTATCTATCTGTATGTGTGCGTGTGAGTGAATGTGTGCATGGGTGAGGTTGCAACCATTTCAGGAATTGTGTAAAAATAAGAGTTTTTTCAACCTAAGAGAAAATCTGTCCTTTGTCTGCTTACTTGACCCACAAACACTCAGGGACTGACTCACCATTTTTAGCAAAACACTATTGCAGTCAGTCGGGAGGTGAACAGTGGGAACCACCCACACCCCTTTCTACTTGTCCGTAACAGTTAGGTTGGAGAAGCTGGGGTTGTTCTCCTTGGAACAAAGGAGATTGAAAGGGAGATTTGATAGAGGTGTACAAGATTATGACAGGTTTAGATAAGGTAGATGGGGAAAAACTGTTCCCATTAGCTGATAGTACAAGGACTAAGGGAAAACAGATTTAAGAATTTGGGCAAGAGATACAGGAGAGTTTTTTTTACTCAGTGAATAGTAATGACCTGGAACTTGTTCCCTACAAGGATGGTGGAGGCAGAGACGATCAATGATTTCAAAAGGAAATTGGATGGGAGGGAAATAAACTTGCAGGGCAACAGGAATAGAGTGGGGGAATGGGACTGACTGGATTGCTCTACAGAGAGCCGAATGGACCTGATGGGCCAAATGGTCTCCTTCTGTGCCAATAATGACACTGACTCTGAAATGTTTATGTCAGTTATATTGATATTCATTCTTCGCCTTTATGATTTCTTTCAGGCCCGATACATGTTTTCAGACTTCACCCCATATTTACTGAGTGTGTACTGCTTCTTAGACCATTCTCAGCTATTGTATTTCTTCCAATCCTTGCTTTATTTGCTAGGATTTGGGATGGGTGGGTAGGGCATTGCCTATCCATCATTTCCTGCCATTGCATGATAGCCTTAATAAGAAATTTGAATTGTATTCAACATGTCTCAGAAATCTGAAAATTCATCAGCTGGGTTTGAAGCTCATGTGTTAAGTAATGGGGTATGTGGCTGCTTATCTCATTAAGGAGAGCCTGTGCATTATTGAAAATGTGATACAATTGTTCTGTTGTGTGCCAGTTATAGTGCATTTAAAAAACATACGTTTTAAAAAAGCAAAATAGGGGAGTATGGTGTCTAAGTTAGAATTTAGAGAGATGAAAATTAAGCCATTGTTTACTCCTATTGGACACACAAGGAGAAATTTATAGGTATATCACCAATGCCACCTATTGTTAAGCCAGCCTTTCAACACATGTCCTCTATTTCGCATTTACCTCAAGAAAAATCAGCTATTTTCACTGGGATTGGAGGTTGTCACTGCCAACCAATCAGATCATTTAGACAACAGGCTCAAGGGCTATAAGAACCAATCAAATTTGTTGGGAGTACTGGAATCAATCAACCAGATTTTATTTTCAGTCATTGCTTGCTGCACGAAAACGTGAAGCAGAACATTTCTAAATTAAATTTGGTTTCATTTAGCCCTGTTAAAGCTAAGTAGCAGCAGTTTGGCCTTTTGGTAACACATCTGAGTTGGAAGATTCTGGCCACCAGCCTTATGACAGATTTTAAACACATAGGCTAGGCTGACACTTCAATGTAGTACCAAGGGTGTTTTGGGAACGACCTTGGCTTCCTCAGATTTAAGATTCACACCCTTGTGTTTAATATCCAGGATGGCTTTGCCCCTCCCTATATATGTAACCTCCCTCAGAACTCTACATTCCTCTAACTCTGGCCTTTTGTGCATACTTCCTCTCTGTGTCGCATCACTGGGGCCGTACCTCCAACCATCTAATACTCCACACTCAGGAATTCTCTCCCTAAACTCCTCCACCTCTTGATCTCCCACTCCTCCTTTAAGACCTTAACTTTACTTCTTCGTCCCCACACTCTTGGTTACCCTTCTTAATATCTACTTCTTTTACTCAGTATCCATTTTTTTCTCTAGGTCTCTGTGAAGTGCTTTGAAGTGTTTTTCCAGGTTAAAGATGCTCTATAAATACAAGTTTTTGCCATAATGTTCTCCTGATGAGATTTTAAACGAGGTCCCACTTACCTGTTTAGGCGGACATAAAAGATCTCATAACACAATTTGAAAAACAGCTGAAAGCTCTCACGGTGTTCTGTTCAACATTCCTACCTCAGACAACAGCTCAAAAATTTAACAGGCCATTCATCACAGTTGGTGTTTGTGGGACCTTGCTGTATGCATATTGGCTGATGCATTTGTCTGCGTAACAAGAGTGTCTGCATTTCAGAAGTAATTGAATGGCTGTAAAACACTTAATGAAGAAATTAATGGAACTTAAAGTCAACAAATCCCATCAACCTGATGGCCTGCATTCTAGGGTTCTAAAAGAGGTAGCTATCGAGATAGTTAATGCATCAGTTTTGATCTTCCAGAGTTTCCTAGATTTTAGAATGGTCCCCATGAATTGGAAGGTAGTAAACATAACTCTGCTATTAGAGAAAGAAGGGAAAGAGAAAACAGGGAACTATAGGTCAGTTAGCCTGACATCACTAGTCGGGGAAATTCTAGAATTTATTATTGGGGACGTTGTAACAGGGCACTTAGAGAATTATAATATGACTAGACAGAGTCAACAAGGATTAATAAAAGGCCAAATGGCCAACTCCTGCTCCTATATCTTATGTCTTTATCTCCTGAAGATGTGATAAAGTGCTATATAAATGCAAGTTCTTTCTTTCTCATTTTCTTCTTGAATAAACCACAATTTTGCTTTTCTATTTTTTTAAGGAACTATTGTAGGTTTGACTCCCTGATTCCACATGCAATTGGATGCACGCAGGAGACAATTCTGCAGCAGGATGATGCCACTCTGGTACATTCTTTTATGTCTGATTATAGAACAGTATTGCCATTTGCCTGGGAGCAGTTTGCCAGCCACTCACATTGTTGGGCAATGGCATGTGGTGTGAGAGAAGCCTAACTAAGCAGAAAAATAGAGCATGTACAATAAATACGTGCAGGAGATTTTATATCCCACTAGTCAATCTCATGAGGTATTGCATATGGGGAGTTAAGATTATGTGGATTCTTCAGAACAGGGGTGGAGGATGGGGAGAGAATTGAGCTGCAGCCCAGCCAGAACTGCAATGCAGGAGGCCAAGAGAATTTATGGAGTAAGACAGACAAATCTGGGGGGCGTGCTGAGAGAAGATTGAGTAAGTCACAGGAGGGGTTTGAGGCTGAGGATGGAAGATACTTCAGAACTGCAATATTGGATGCCAGAAGTTAAGTATAGTGAATTTGGAGGAGAGGGTAGAGTGGCAGAAGGGGAAGAGGAAAGGGAGGGTAGAGTTGCAGGAGGAAGAAGATAGATCAAATATAGAGGCCTAAATTTAATAATACATCTGTAAACCCAATCCCTGCAGGAATGGAGGGAAGCCTGTGAAAACAAAGAACAATTAAAGAACAAAGATAATTACAGCACAGGAACAGGCCCTTCGGCCCTCCAAGCCTGCGCCGATCCAGATCCTCTCTCTAAACATGTCGCCTATTTTCTAAGGTTCTGTATCTCTTTTCTTCCTGCCCATTCATGTATCTGTCTAGATACATCTTAAAAGACTCCATCGTGCCCGCATCTACCACCTCCGCTGGCAATGCGTTCCAGGTGCCCACCACCCTCTGCGTAAAGAACTTTCCACGCATATCCCCCCTAAACTTTTCCCCTTTCACTTTGAACTCGTGTCCTCTAGTAATTGAAACCCCCACTCTGGGAAAAAGCCTCTTGCTATCCACCCTGTCTATACCTCTCATGATTTTGTACACCTCAATCAGGTCCCCCCTCAACCTCCGTCTTTCTAATGAAAATAATCCTAATCTGCTCAACCTCTCTTCATAGCTAGCGCCCTCCATACCAGGCAACATCCTGGTGAACCTCCTCTGCACCCTCTCCAAAGCATCCACATCCTTTTGATAATGTGGCGACCAGAACTGTACGCAGTATTCCAAATGTGGCCGAACCAAAGTCCTATACAACTGTAACATGACCTGCCAACTCTTGTACTCAATGCCCCGTCCGATGAAGGAAAGCATGCCGTATGCCTTCTTGACCACTCTATTTACCTGCGTTGCCACCTTCAGGGAACAGTGGACCTGAACACCCAAATCTCTCTGGACATCAATTTTCCCCAGGACTTTTCCATTTACTGTATAGTTCACTCTTGAATTGGATCTTCCAAAATGCATCACCTCGCATTTGCCCTGATTGAACTCCATCTGCCATTTCTCTGCCCAACTCTCCAATCTATCTATATTCTGCTGTATTCTCTGACAGTCCCCTTCACTATCTGCTACTCCACCAATCTTAGTGTCGTCTGCAAATTTGCTAATCAGTCCACCTATACTTTCCTCCAAATCATTAATGTATATCACAAACAACAGTGGTCCCAGCACGGATCCCTGTGGAACACCACTGGTCACACGTCTCCATTTTGAGAAACTCCCTTCCACTGCTACTCTCTGTCTCCTGTTGCCCAGCCAGTTCTTTATCCATCTAGCTAGTACACCTTGGACCCCAAGCGCCTTCACTTTCTCCATCAGCCTGCCATGGGGAACCTTATCAAACGCCTTACTGAAGTCCATGTATATGACATCGACAGCCCTTCCCTCATCAATCAACTTTGTCACTTCCTCAAAGAATTCTATTAAGTTGGTAAGACATGACCTTCCCTGCACAAAACCATGTTGCCTATCACTGATGAGCCCATTTTCTTCCAAATGGGAATAGATCCTATCCCTCAGTATCTTCTCCAGCAGCTTCCCTACCACTGACGTCAGGCTCACCGGTCTATAATTACCTGGATTATCCCTGCTACCCTTCTTAAACAAGGGGACAACATTAGCAATTCTCCAGTCCTCCGGGACCTCACCCGTGTTTAAGGATGCTGCAAAGATATCTGTTAAGGCCCCAGCTATTTCCTCTCTCGCTTCCCTCAGTAACCTGGGATAGATCCCATCCGGACCTGGGGACTTGTCCACCTTAATGCCCTTTAGAATACCCAACACTTCCTCCCTCCTTATGCCGACTTGACCTAGAGTAATCAAACATCTGTTCCTAACCTCAACATCCTTCATGTCCCTCTCCTCGGTGAATACCGATGCAAAGTACTCGCTTAGAATCTCACCCATTTTCTCTGAGTCCAAGCATAACATTCCTCCTTTGTCCTTTAGTGGGCCAATCCTTTCTCTAGTTACCCTCTTTCTCCTTATATATGAATAAAAGGCTTTGGGATTTTCCTTAACCCTGTTTGCTAAAGATATTTCATGACCCCTTTTAGCCCTCTTAATTCCTCGTTTCAGATTGGTCCTACATTCCCGATATTCTTTCAAAGCTTCGTCTTTCATCAGCCGCCTACACCTTATGTATGCTTCCTTTTTCCTCTTAGCTAGTCTCACAATTTCACCTGTCATCCATGGTTCCCTAATCTTGCCATTTCTATCCCTCATTTTCACAGGAACATGTCTCTCCTGCACGCTAATCAACCTCTCTTTAAAAGCCTCCCACATATCACATATGGATTTACCTTCAAACAGCTGCTCCCAATCTACATTTCCCAGCTCCTGCCGAATTTTGGTGTAGTTGGCCTTCCCCCAATTTAGCACTCTCCCTTTTGGACCACTCTCTTCTTTGTCCATGAGTATTTTAAAGCTTACGGAATTGTGATCACTATTCCCAAAGTAGTCCCCTACTGAAACTTCAACAACCTGGCCGGGCTCATTCCCCAACACCAGGTCCAGTATGGCCCCTTCCCGAGTTGGACGAGAGGAACTCACTCTGCTACCCACTCACCCAAAACCTATCTGGAGTTAAAATCAGTGTAAGTGAATTTAAGACATCACGGTTAGCTAACTGAACATTGCGGTGATACAAAAGGAGGCTTAGTATCAGCACCGAGTGTTTGACTGAGATTTAGCACCATGTTTGTGAACAGCGATAGGGGCAGTCAAACGTCTGCAACTTTCGGTAAAAATCAGCAGTGCCCTCACATTTTAATTCCCTTCCATGCATCCACTGGGGACATCTCAGTTTTCAGACACTTGTCTGTTTTTGTATAACTGACATGTTTTTTTTCTTTTAACAGAATAACAATCTGCAAGATATAGAGGTCGTTGTTCAATTTGTCACTGGCAGTCGTTATAGAAAAGGCCCAATTTTCATTTCCATTCATCTATGACGCAAGTGTCATTTGTTTAGAGCGATGTGATGGTATTCAACCTCCCATGACAGTGTATCACTGTTGTTCTCATGTGCACAATGACAGATTGCAGTGCAGACAACCATTTTTCCATGGCAGTGCATATCTTTGTGTTGGACCCTTCCACATGACCAAATCATTATCCGCTAGCCTGCAGCAGAACAAGTGACACCGCTGTTTGGAACTGATTCCGTAGCAACCTCTAAGTGAAACTAGACCACAGGTCTGCATCCACATCGCAACTCGTGAGAAGCGCACAGCATCCTATGCTGCCATGCTGCACCAGCTGGCCTATCATCAATTGGTATCAATTCATCACCGATACTCAACCTGCGCTTCCATGTCAACATCAGCATCAAAATCTCCTGTGACTGATTTAAGTTGGGGTCATGATAGTTGGTGCTCTGGAGAATGATAGTCTTCAGGCTTAGCTTGTAGGTATTGGGGTTTTCTTGCTCTGTGAAGACAGCAGGTTATAAATTCTTTTGGGTATTGCATTTTCATTGAATGCATGGTTATGTGATTTTGCATAATTGTGTATGGAAAAACTGGTGCAATACACCATGTGCATCACAGAAATATCTAAATAATATGGTACATTTCATGAGTTCTATACTCTGTTCTAATCTCCAAATGCTCCATGCCTTGCCGGTTCCCCCTCAAACAACTTAATAATAGCTTGCTCAGAAGGAGTAAGTTGTTTACTACCTGTGGCTCACCATTTTGTCTATAGCAACCACCCATTATATACTAGTTTAGCCTCTAATCATAAGAGCAATGTGAACACATGGAAAGTTTTTCCTGCTGCATATTCTCTTTACCATCATTACATATATACTGTACTATATCCCTATTTTATGACTACACCTCAAAAGTACTCAGTTGGCTGTGATGCACTTAGGGATGTCTTGAGGATGTGAAAGGCACTATTTCAATGCAAGTTCTTTCTATTTTTCAATGTTATTTCCATTTTCTCATTTGCCACATCGTTAAAAACATTTCTATCTGTTTTTTGCCTATATCTTTTACAACTGCTACCTTCTTTCATGTTTATATATTGCAACAAGAATTAGGCATTGTTGTCAGTGTTAGTTTATTAATTGGTTTCTTTATTGTACAGTGAAGATTGATTTCTGTTGACAATGTATTGTGTGTGTTTATGTGTGTGTATATCAATCTCCAATGGCATCGCACAAGGAGATTAAGACCAGATGAAGTGGTGGACTTAGAGGACAGATATTTGGACAAACATGCACAGACATTAATCAATACCCATTTTGAAGCCATACATTATGTCCTTATTTTTATATTTTTATGATAATTTCATTTTCCCACATTTAGAATAGCCCTAATGGTGGTGCTGTAGTAGCTCCTCTGGCAGTAATGTGTAATTACGGAGTGACAGGTTTCCAACAACAGTTTCTATTATAATTAAGTCATGGGAACTTAGAACTGAAACGTTGTCATTAAGTGCATGCAGATTTAGGATTTTAATATACCACTGGTTAATCTCCCGCCTCGTGGGGAGACTGTCCAGTAAAACCTGGCCGCTTCCCTATGGCTGGGGGTGGGGGTGGGGGTGGGCCCTCCTGATTAGGCACTCTGTGCACCATGGAAGGGCCCCCTCAGCAGTGGCATGGGCCACCCCGGCAGAAACCACACCCACCCTCACCAATGAACCCCTCCCCTCCGCCCCCCACTTGCTGGGGCTTGTCTGATTGGCCCTGGATCCCCGAACCCACTTACTTTATGGGGAGGTCGGATGCAGTCCCAGCAGTGGCCATCACTCCCAGTAGTGCAGTTGAGACTGAAGAGCTGTCAGCCCTCCGATTGGCCAGCAGCTCTTGGAGGCGGGCTCCCATCTTTTAAAGGATGGGAGACCTGGTGCCAGGCAGTTAATTGCCTGAGCACCAAAAAATGCCGTCGGGAGTTCCCTAAATGGCCGAGGCGGGGTTGCCCCCGGCTTTCCGGCCTGGCATCGGAACCCCGCTGCGGCGACAAAATTCTACAGTTTCTAATTCAATAAGATAATAGGAATTTATAAGAGAAAAAGTTCTCAGGAAGAGTTTGCAGATATATACACACATATACACTCATCTCTACACATATATACACATATACACACATATATACACATATACACACATATACACACATATATACACATAGACACACATATATACACATATACACACATATATACACATATACACACATATATACACATAGACACACACCTATCAACATTTGACACCATACATGTTTCCATTAGAGAAGGAAATTAGCACATTGACCTGGAAGGAGAGTGTTATAAATTTAAAAAATTCCTAGCAAACTTCCTTTGCCAACAGCAATTAAACTGGATTTGCAGCAATTAAATGTTGCAGCCTTAAAAAGGCAGTCTAGGTTAAACATAGATCATCACAGCTGCAGAACACTCCACTGTGCTTATATAGTATAAAACAGAATATCATCTGACTTCTGATGAAAGGTCACAGACCTGAAACGTTAACTGTTTCTCTCTCCACAGATACTGCCGGACCTGCTGACTAATTCCAGCACTTTCTGTTTTTATATCATCTGATGTACTGTGAGCAACACCACAGGAGGTATGTTGAAGAGTTTTGAATAATACAAATTGTTGCACATCAAACCTTCACTTATCTATGTGGCAATTTTATCAACTGCATAGAATTTTTGTTCAAAGGCAAATACATCAATAATCTACCATCTGTTCACCACACATCAGAAAAGGAGCAAAAACCTCATCTGTTCTCCAGTTGTTCCTTTTCTTAAAGAAAAAAGAAGTAAATTCCTGAGTACTAAGAATGCTTGATATACAAAAGTTGTCAGAGCACCATTTGCAAAGCCAGAAGACAGACCATTGTTGATTCTCATCCAGTATTCCTGTCTTGGCTAGGCCAGAACAAGTGAATCTGGAACAAATTACACACTTCTCTGGCACACACTGTCAGGAACCACTAACCAGTATGAGCAAGCATGAATTTCTGCCTGCAATCGTTTTATGGATTTGGGAGACGATAAAGTAAGAAACCTTATAAAGACAATTATAATTACGCAATCCATCAGTCAGATCAATAATAGAGGGCATTTTTTTCCACCTAAAGGTACACTGACATTTGAACAGAATATATGGACTTCCTTCCAGTATTTTTATCTTGTGTTTGCAGCATAAAAAAACAGGAATTTTTTCCTAGTTCACACAGGCTGCCAATACTCACTGTCTGAACTGACATTGTAAAGAATGACTGCTTTGGTGAATAGCATAGGGTGGAAGATGGCTGCGGCACTGTAACGTAGTATGACTCAATGCCTTCAGGAAACATAGGGTTATATTTGGAAAGCATTTTGGAAAAAAATCCCATGACTTGCATTATGTACTAAAGTTGTGTAAAATTATCTTCTGCAATGACATTCCCACATTGCTACCATTTTAATAACATTTTGAACTCCTTTCAATCCTCCCACATTTGAACAA
Source organism: Heterodontus francisci (assembly GCF_036365525.1). Classification (NCBI taxonomy): domain Eukaryota; kingdom Metazoa; phylum Chordata; class Chondrichthyes; order Heterodontiformes; family Heterodontidae; genus Heterodontus; species Heterodontus francisci. Next base: position 69,625,126 of record NC_090380.1, read on the forward strand.
AAAGTTTTTAAATTTCAGGAAATACTGCTTTATATTACAAATGTCCTGCTAACTTGATGGTTCAGCAGGCTGGTGTACTGAGAGGTAAGACATTGACCAGAGTTCCATTTTAAAAACACTGGGCCCAAAATTCTGGGGTGGAGGGGTGGGCAGGGAGGTTGTAGAGCAGTCAGATCACCGGTGGGAGCGAGGGTTCAATTTGAGGTGTAATCCAGATCTGCCAAGTTTCTGTTCCATGTAATAAGTGGCATGTAGTAAATGGGTAGGGGTGGGGGAAGGGAGGGGAAAGTGGGTGTCACATCCACCCACCCTCCCCAGATCTGCTGACAGCTTTGGAGGTATGTCCGGGGGATTTCCTGAGTACTGCTGGGAATTCTGCTCAAAGCCCTGCAGGACCTGTGCCAACTGGGAGGTTAGCAAATGTAATCAATCCCAGAATAGATCAAATAGCTTGAAGTGCCTAGCCATTTTTCCCTCAATATTTTGACTTTTGCCTTTATCTGCTAACGGCCTCAGACTTCACCATTAGACAGCAAGGGTGCTGCTACGATTTTTCTTAACCTTAGTGCACCTCTGTTGCACTCATGCATGTGTGGGTTGCCTGCCCCTGTATATTTTAACAAGTCTGTGTCTGTTCTGGAAATTTGGCATTAGGTCTACAGTGGTGGATGTTAGTGCCAAGAGTCCTGCTCTGCCAAACTTTCAAAGGGCCCTGGAATTTCAGAGCCACTGAATTTCCATTAGCAGCCAGCCAATCTGAGACAGGCAAGAACAATGACAGAAGTTAATTCAGAGGCCAAGTCAATCTCTCACATCTCCTGGTGGCTAGCTAAAAATGTGACATTAACAATAGTTTATCTGCCTGACCTCTCTGTGGAAAAAGGTGCCTCATTTAGGAATGACTTAAGTAGGCCAGAAATAAAATTGAAACATAAAAGCATTTTGGAAGATTAAGATTAGATGCCTAGTGCAGTCCTTTGGTAGGTAAGCACACTGTGCTGTGTGGCATATACCGACTGCAAAGATCCCAGGTTCAATTCCTGATCTGTTCTGAATTGATTAGTCTCATTGGTGTGACAGAAATGGCCTCGTTTTCCCTGGGAGCTCATGCCCTTTTTGCACCAGGCTTTGCTATGAGCTGTCCCCACCGTTGAAAGAGCTAACAAATAAAGAAAAGGCAGTTGGGTAAAGTATGGCAGGGTTACCAGTTCCTATGACATTATACTTCATCAGAAGGATTAAGGGTTCAGGGGAGAAAAATCTGTCATGACAAAGCATGTGTTAGAACTGATCATTTTCCCTAACTGAATAACAGAAATGGGCATCTTCGGGCCCTGCCATTCACTTTCATTTGACTTCATTTATATTTCTGGATGATAATAAGCATTTAATGCTTGCTGCCTGTAGTTTACAACACTTCATTGGACACAGTGATTTTGAATTTCTTCCGAGGAAAGATATGTCAACCTCAACTCTAGACCTCTCACAAGACTGAGATCACAACTCAACTCAGGAAAGTATTGCCTAAGGAGATATAGGACCCCATTTTATTTATTTTACACAAATCCATTTTCCAGTGGCTTTAAATTTCCTATCTTTTCTGACCTAAATCAATGGATTTCAACCCTGGGGGTCTGTAGAGACTTTCCGAGGATCTGAGAAATAATGTGAAAGCGCATACTGAGCAGGGACTGCCTTATTGGGTGGGTAATATGGGTCACCATCAAGGGTGCTGTGGACAGGAGGTTGTTGTGGTCTAGAGTAAGCGAATGAGTGGCGGCCGGAAGCGGGCTTGGTGCGAGCTAGGAGGGGGGAGCAGTGTGCGGCCGCCACATATGCAGAGCAGAGTGGGCTGTCTGTCTCACCTAGGAGGGGAGCGTGCATGGAGGAGTGTTGAAAGCAGCACAAAGATCGTAAAGTAGACCCACAGTAACAAAGGCTGCTGGTGGATGCCAGGTGAGTTCAGCCTTGTTCAAGAAAGAGGAGTTTAAAAAAAATATATATTTAAGTACCTAAACTCAACAGCAGCAGAATACAAGTTTGTGGAGGTCCCTTCTGGAAATTTTTTTTATTCATTCATGGGATGTGGGCATCGCTGGCCAAGCCAGCATTTGTTGCCCATCCCTAATTGCCCTTGAGAAGGTGGCGGTGAGCTGCCTTCTTAAACCGCTGAAGTCCATGTGGGTTAGGTACACCCACAATCCTGTTAGCAAGGGAGTTCCAGGATTTTGACCCAGCAACAGTGAAGGAACGACAATATAGTTCCAAGTCAGGATGGTGTGTGACCTGGAGGGGAACTTGCAGGTGGTGGTGTTCCCATGTATTTGCTGCCCTTGTCCTTCTAGTTGGTAGAGGTTGCGGGTTTGGAAGGTGCTGTCTAAGGAGCCTTGGTGCGTTGGTGCAGTGCATCTTGTAGATGGTACACACTGCTGCCACTGTGCATCGGTGGTGAAGGGAGTGAATGTTTGTGGATGGGGTACCAATCAAACGGGCTGCTTTGTCCTGGATGGTGTCGAGCTTCCTGAGTGTTGTTGGAGCTGCACCCATCCAGGCAAGTGGAGAGTATTCCATCAGACTCCTGACTTGTGCCTTGTAGATAGTGGACAGGCTTTGGGGAGTCAGGAGGTGAGTTACTCGCTGCAGGATTCCTAGCCTCTGACCTGCTCTTGTAGCCATGGTATTTATATGGCTACTGCAGTTCAGTTTCTGGTCAATGGTAGCCCCTAGGATGTTGATAGTGGGGGATTCAGCGATGGTAATGCCATTGAATGTCAAGGGGGATGGTTAGATTCTCTCTTGTTGGAGATGGTCATTGCCTGGCACTTGTGTGGCGTGAATGTTACTTGCCACTTATCAGCCCAAGCCTGAATATTGTCCAAGTCTTGCTGCATTTCTACACGGACTGCTTCAGTATCTAAGGAGTCACGAATGGTGCTGAACATTGTGCAATCATCATCGAATAACCCCACTTCCGACCTTATGATTGAAGTAAGGTCATTGATGAAGCAGCTGAAGATGGTTGGGCCTAGGAAACTACCCTGAGGAACTCCTGCAGTGATGTCCTGGAGCTGAGATGATTGACCTCCAACAACCACAACCATCTTCCTTTGTGCTAGGTATGACTCCAGCCAGCGGAGGGGTTTCCCCCTGATTTCCATTGACCTTAGTTTTGCTAGGGCTCCTTGATGCCATACTCGGTCAAATGCCGCCTTGATGTCAAGGGCAGTCACTTTCACCTCACCTCTTGTGTTCAGCTCTTTTGTCCATGTTTGAACCAAGGCTGTAATGAGGTCATGAACCCAAACTGAGTGTCACTGAGCAGGTTATTGCTAAGCAAGTGCCGCTTGATGGCACTGTTGATGACACCTTCCATCACTTTACTGATGATTGAGAATAGGCTGATGGGGCGGTAATTGGTCGGGTTGGACTTGTCCTGCTTTTTGTGTACAGGACATACCTGGGCAATTTTCCACATTGCCGGGCAGATGCCAGTGTTGTAGCTGTACTGGAACAACTTGGCTAGGGGCACGGCAAGTTCTGGAGCACAGGTCTTCAGTACTATTGCCGGAATATTGCCAGGGCCTTTGCAGTATCCAGTGCCTTCAGTCGTTTCCTGATATCACGCGGAGTGAATCGAATTGGCTGAAGTCTGGCATCTGTGATGCTGGGGACTTCAGGAGGAGGCTGAGATGGATCATCAACCCGGCATTTCTGGCTGAAGATTGTTGCAAATGCTTCAGACTTATCTTTCGCACTGATGTACTGGGCTCCCCCATCATTGAGGATGGGGATATTTGTGGAGTCACCTCCTCCAGTTAGTTGTTTAATTGTCCACCAACATTCACGGCTGGATGTGGCAGATCTGCAGAGTTTAGATCTGATCCGTTGGTTATGGGATCGCTTAGCTCTGTCTATCGCATGTTGCTTACGCAATTTGGCATGCAAGTTGTCCTCTGTTGTAGCTTTACCATCATGACACCTCATTTTGAGGTATGCCTGGTGCTGCTCCTGGCATGCCCTCCTGCACTCTTCATTGAACCAGGGTTGGTCTCCTGGCTTGATGGTAATGGTAGAGTGGGGGATACACCGGGCCATGAGGTTACAGATTGTGGTTGAGTACAATTTTGCTGCTGCTGATGGCCCACAGCGCCTCATGGATGCCCAGTTTTGCATTACTAGATCTATTCGAAATCTATCCCATTTAGCACGGTTGTAGTGCCACACAACACGAAGGAGTGTATCCTCAATGTGAAGGCGGGACTTCGTCTCCACAACGACTGTGCGGTGGTCACTCCTACCAATACTGTCATGGACAGATGCATCTGCGGCAGGCAGATTGGTGAGGATGAGGTCAAGTATGTTTTCCCCTCTTGTTGGTTCCCTCACCACCTGCCGCATACCCAGTCTAGCAGCTATGTCCTTTAGGACTCGGCCAGCTCGGTCAGTAGTGGTGCTACCGAGCAATTCTTGGTGATGGACATTGAAGTTCCCCACCCAGAGTACATTCTGTGCCCTTGCCACCCTCAGTGCTTCCTCCAAGTGGTGTTCAACATGGAGGAGTACTGACTCATCAGCTGAGGGAGGGCGGTAGGTGGTAATCAGCAGGAAGTTTCCTTGTCCATGTTTGACCTGATGCCATGAGGCTTCATGGGGTCTAGAGTCTATGTTGAGGACTCCCAGGGCAACTCCCTCCCTCCTGTATACCACTGTGCCACCACCTCTGCTGGGTCTGTCTTGCCGGTGGGACAGGACATACCCAGGGATGGTGATGGCAGTGTCTGGGACATTGTCTGTCAGGTATGATTCCGTGAGTATGACTATGTCAGGCTGTTGCTTGACTAGTCTGTGGGACAGCTGTCCTAACTTTGGCACAAGCCCCCAGATGTTAGTAAGGAGGACTTTGCAGGGTTGACAGGGCTGGGTTTGCCGTTGTCGTTTCCGGTGCCTAGGTCGATGCCGGGTGGTCCGTCCGGTTTCATTCCTTTTTATTGACTTTGTAGCGGTTAGATACAACTGAGTGGCTTGCTAGGCCATTTCAGAGGGCATGTAAGAGTCAACCACATTGCTGTGGGTCAGGAGTCACATGTAGGCCAGACCAGGTAAGGACAGCAGATTTCCTTCCCTAAGGGACATTAGTGATCAAGTGGAAAATGATTTATGAGCGTCAGTGCCAAACATCATACCAAGGATAGATAGACTCGGCAATGAGAAGCAGGCACATTCATCTTACTGACATCTGTAAGTAAATACCTGTTTCCTTAAAAGCATTATTAAAACACTCTTCACATGCAGCAATTTCATAGTACGAGTGTTATGTAATAGTATAATTCAGATGGGGTGCCCATGGTTACTAATCCATTTGAAAAGGGGCCCTTCAACTCAAAAAGTTTGAGATCCACTGCTCTGAATGACAGTGCAATGTCATACAACTCCTTCAGTACATCCAGTCTAGCTACTGCATGCTTTTAGAAGTGTCAGCATTTTTTAAAATGCTGAATTCCAGAAATATTCCACAAGCAAGTCAGCAAACGAAGCAAAAAAAAGGAATAAAAATGTCATTGTTCTGAAGACATGGTACTTTTTTGCTCATGAAATATGTAATTATGATAATGCTGAAAGGTAGTTTTCCAGGGTGTGGCAGCACAACAAAATGTGGCTGTATGGCTACAATTCCTTACCCACTAAGTTCTCCGATTTTCTGTCTGGAGTTAGGTAGTGAGCAGAGGCCAAATAGTTGCCTTCAAGGAGGAAGGTCCATTCACTTCGAGCTGCCTTTTCCAGTTTTTCCCGTCGGCAATCAGCATATCAGAATCTAGAAAAACATATTATCCAGCAAAAGAACATGAAATCATGCTTAATTTTCATGATTAATTCTGATGTGTACCACTGAATTTCATATTTGTTATAAGCGGTGCATTGGTGCATCAACCTACTATGCCAGTGCGTGGTAGAATGACGGTTTATTCCTGACTTTAAAAATTTCAATTCTCATGTCAGCTGTACTACCAAGTAGGTCAAAAAATGGTGCATTGGTGGCTACAGAATGATATCAGAGCCTTAAGAACAAGTTGTCTCTCCAATGACTTAGTCAATAATGAATAGTGCAGGGGCTGTCAGAAGAGAGGTAATAAGAAATACATAACGTTCCAACATGAAGGATGGCAAGATAACACGTGATTGGCTTCCATCTTGAAAATTAAGAGTTGATCTATAGCTGCCTACCACCTACTGTTGGTTGAGGTTTTGTAGTTTTAAGGCAGTCCAGTGCCAGAATGTAAAACAAAAACAGAAAATTCTGAAAAACATTCGGCAACTCAGACTGCATCTGTGGAAAGAAAAAAAGTTAACTTTTTAAATGCGGTCAAAACTTTTTCCAGCATTTTCTGTTTTTGTTTCAGATTTCCAGCACGGACAATTGGAATGCTTGTTGTTTCCAATGTCAGGATCATGTTGAGTACTCATATACTCCGGAGTGGCAGGAGGTGGGTTTATGCAACTGTTCTTTTTTTAAACATGATTCTAATCTCAGTTCAAGTGTCTAGAAGAGATTGTGACTGAAGGGCATCTGAAGGATAGAAACTAGCTTGACAGATTGAGTTTTCTAAACTGTATCGTGTCTTTTTAAAAGCCATCTTAATCATTATATATATATTTATATATAGCCTGGGAACAAATCACTTACCTGCTTGTTCAGGTAAGGACTGGTGTGTGGTTTAGGCAAGCCTAAAGAGGGAGAAGAAAGTAGTTTTTAAAATGGGGGAAAAAAACTTGGATATAAAAAGTGGGAAGTTTTTTTACGCTAGTATTTTTTTGCTCATCCCTAATTGTCCTCGAGAAGGTGGTGATTTATTTTGAAAAACATGAAAAATATAGTGGAAAAATCTTTCCTCCCTATTTCTAGGGAAATGGGAACGACATTTAAAATAAAGATTTTTTAGGACTTACTAGAAATCGTGACCAGAGGAAATCTACCTATTTGCTCCGTGCTACCAACACTTGGAGTGACCAGACAGAAAACCTCGTTTGCTTCTCTCATTTGCTTTGTGAACTGGGGAAATGTAACTGTTGCAGACACAACGCCCTCCAGCCGTCAGCTGCGGCCCGCCAATCTCACAGCACCACTCACTGGATAAGGTGGTTCAGGGAATTGAGGAAAAAAAGGAGTTTGCAAAAGAAATGCGTGACCCCTGCTAATCTGACACGCTGGTGTAGAAGCAGGGGGTAAATGCGCATAATTTATCCGACTGGATTTAGTCCAAATAATCTATCCGTTTTATCCCTGCCCCCCTTTTGCTTTCGTGTACCATACAGTGCGGTGGGTGGCTAAGAGGACGACTTGGAATGAAATGTCACGCATTAACTTTTATATATATATATTTATTTGATAAATAAAACACTTTTATGACGTTCGCTTCCTTGCGATATTGTTACCTTACGTATCATGGAGGTTCAAAGGCACTTTATTATTCTCCAAGGCGGTTCTACTCGAGCAGTCAAGGTTGAGTTAAGATCGTTGGACCCCGATAGTCAGAAATGAAATGTCACCGTTCTGCTCTTGTGCAGTCCGGATGGAAGCAGAGCTGGGATGTGTCAGAGGGGCTGAATATGGTTAGGCTGTTTCAGAGTCTGAGACAATGTTTGTTACAACCCGAACTGTGCAGACATACTGAGGGGATTGCAAATATCCACAAATTTGTTTTTCCTTGAACAACCCGTGCGTGCTTATTTTAACACTGCACTTTCCTTAAAAAAACATCAAGGGGGAGCGTTCCTGGAAATCATTAGCCGGATTTGTGTTTTCATACGCCACGCAATACACTGGCTTTAATTTATACACATACTTTATATTCTTTAAAAATAAAAAAAATGTATGAGGTCCATGGTTGTTTAATTTTGCTGAGGCTGGGCTTTGGATCATCAGACTGCTGGTTGGAAACTCAGGCTGACCACAGGAGCCCCCGGTCACACTGCACTGATGTAAAATGAAATCAGCAGGGTTGAGGGTGGAGAAGACCTAAATAAGGAAGGGCAGGCCAATGCACAGAGGAAAGGGGAAACCGTGAATGAGAGCAGCTTTAAGATTTGGCAGCAAATCAAAGAGGAGGAAGTCGAGGAGGCAGTGTTTCACAGTTGTTTCACCAATGGCTTCTGAGACCAGTTACGTATTCAGCACAAACCCTGCAAGCAGCAATTCCCAGAACAGTAGTGTAGCATTATTAACTATTACTGTCTACATTATTAACCTCCCTAAAGGTCATAATTGCCCTCACTGAACACTAAAAATGTTACTCTTCTGAAGTTCATTTTTCTATCAAACTACAAATTATGACACATTACGGAGTTTCGCAATATGTTACACCTTAAAAAAAACCCAGTGCGAATACAGAAGTGACCCAACTTCAGCTGTTATTTTTATTTTTCCATCAATGTTCAGACATGAATTGCAGTATTCTTACAACGTACTTGGAATCTAGTCGGGAGTGTTGTCTGCACATTGTAAGGCAGCAGACGCCTGCTGTTTGTACGGATTCAGCTCTGAAAATTCAGCTGACAACATTACCTTCAGAACAACTTCCCTGTTGCTCTGCTCAAGGTCATGTCAGCAACATTTACAGCTGATTGCTTGCCTTGCCAAATGATATTTTCCTCGCGGGCTGCATTGCATTTCTACTCTCCGAAATGAAATGTTTGCCTTCAGCTCTGTCATTGAAGAAACTTTTAAATAAGGAAATATACTTCAGATATGTTTTGATGTTCTCAATGTTTGTTCTATTTAAATTGATCATTGTGGTGGATTTGATATTCCTGTCAATTAAAAATGCAACAGCTGACAATATTACATTAGGTATATTTCACAAAATATTATCAATAAACCTATTGTCTTTCATAAGAGCATCATTGAATTATGGAGCATATTTAAAGAACTATGAAATATAAAAAAGTATCCTTCATTATTATTTGACTTTCATTTTTTAGAACTTATAAAATGGCTTTTGTACTGATCTAATGTCAACAGTCCAGGACAAACTAATCAACACACAGGGGTGCTTTATTTTAAAAATATTACTGCTAGACTATTTTTTAGGAGTTAAAACAAGTTAAAATAATATCTGCATGACTGTGGCTTATGTTGATTTGTTTGTTGGTGGTATTTTTATAGCCATGTGTACACAAGATCATTATTAATTCATTCTTGGAATATGGGCATGGCTGGTAAGATCAGCATTTATTATCCATCCCAAGTTGCCTTTAAGAAATTGATGATAAGCCATCCTCTTGAAACGCTGCAGTCCGTCTGGTGAAGCTGCTTTCACAATACTGTTAGATAGGGAGTTACAGGACTTTGACCCTATCCAAGGCAGGATGGGTGTGACTCAGGTGTTTGTGTTCCCATGCAACTACTGCCCTTGTCCTTCTTGGTGGAAATTGCAGGTTTGGGAGATCCTTCCAAACAAGCATTGATGTCTTGCTGTCATGCATCCGGTAGACAGTACACACTACAGCCATAGCATGCCAGTGGTGGAGGAAATGGATGGTGTCGAGCTTCTTGAGCGTTGTTGCAGCTGTACCCATTGAGGCAAGTGGAGAGCATTTCACTCCTGACAGTGTGCCTTGTAGGTGGTGGAAAGGCTTTGGGTAGTCAGGAGGTGAGCCACTTGCTGCAGCCTTTGACCTGCTCTAGTATCCATGGCATTTATGTGATCCAGTTGAGCTTCTGGCATGTTGCTGGTGGAGATTCAATGATGGTAGTGCCATTCAGTGTCAAGGAGGGATGGCTAGGCTCTCTCATGTTGGAGATGGCCACTATCTGGCATTTTTGTGTCACAGGCATTACTTGACACTTAACAACCCAAGCCTGAATGTTGTCTAGGTCTTGCTACATGCAGGCCTGGACTGCTTCATTATCTAAGGAAATGCAAATATAGTTGAACACTATGCAATCAATCATCAGCAAACAGCTTGACTTTTGACCTTATGATGGAGGAAGATCATTGTTGAGTAACATAAGCTGGTTGGGCCTAGGATGCTGCACTGAAAAACTCCTGCAGCAATGTCTGGGGCTGAGATGATCAGCCTCCAACAACCATTAGATTCTTGGATCACTGGGTCTGTTTCTGGCGAAGGTGGGATCTGTATAAGATGGATGGGTTGCACCTGAACCAGAACGGGAGGTTTGATAGTGCTGTTGGGGTGGGGGGGGTGGGGGGGGGGCGGTGGCGGGGTGGTGGTTTAAACTAATTTGGCAGGGGGATGGGATACAGAGTGGAAGCACAGCAGGGGGTGTTGTACAATCAAATATAAATGTGAAACTAAGTCAGTCCGGAGGACAGAGTAAATATAGACCTGTTAAGGCTCAGGCAAATAATACAAGGCTGGATTGTATCTATTTTAATGCAAGGAGTCTTGCTAGTAAGGCATATGAATTGAGGGCATTGATTAACACATGGGAATATATTATTGCTATTACTGAGACATGGTTGAGGGAAGGGCAGGACTGGCAGCTCAATATCCCAGGGTATAGAATCTTCAGGCGTGATGGGGGGAGGGGGTGGGGGTAAAAGAGGAGGTGGCATTGCACTGTTGATTAAAGAGACAATTAGTGCAGTAAGGAAGGATGATATTCTAGAAGGTTCCTCTAATGAGGACATATGGGTAGAACTTAAAAACAAAAAGGGGGCAATCACTTGGCTGGGAGTGTACTACAGGCCTCCAAACAGTCAGGCAGTGGTAGAGGAGTAGATATGTAGGCAAATCCCAGAGATGTGCAAAAATAATAGGGTAATAATAGTAGGGAATTTCAACTTCCCCAATATCAACTGGGATAGTCTTAGTGCAAAAGGCTTAAAGGGAACGGAGTTCTTCAAGTGCATTCAGGAGAGCTTTTTGAGCCAACACTACAAGAGGAGGAGCGGTACTGGACTTAATCCTAGGGAATGAAACCGGACAAATGGTAGAATTGGCAGTGGGAGAGCATTTCGGGGATTGTGACCATAACTTAGTAAGATTTAAGGTTGTTATGGAAAAGGACAAAGAGGGACCGGAAATAAGAGTACTGAATTGGGGGAAGGCAGATTTCAATATGATAAAACAGGATCTGGCCAAAGTGAACTGGGAGCAGCTTCTTATAGGAAAGTCTACATCAGACCAGTGGGAGTCATTTAGAAGGGAAATTGTGAGGGCTGAGGTACAGCATGTTCCTGTAAATGTGAAGGGTAGGACCAATAGATCAAGGGAACCCTGGATGTCAAGGGATATAGAGGATTGGATAAGGGAAAAAAAGGAGGCGTATGGCAGATTCAGAGTGCTGAAAACAGTGGAGGCCTTACAGGAGTATAGAAAGTGTAGGGGAGTACTTAAAAAAGTAATTAGGAGAGCGAAGAGGGGACATGAAAAATCACTGGCAGACAAGATAAAGGAAAATCCCAAGGCGTTTTATAAGTGTGTTAGGGGCAAGAGGATAACCAGGGAAAAGGTGGGGCCCATTAGGGATCATAGAGGAAATCTGTGTGTGGAGCCGGAGGACATAGGGGAGGTTTTGAACGATTATTTTTCATCTGTGTTCACTACGGAGAGGGACAATGTAGGTGTAGTGATCAGGGAGGGGGATTGTGATATACTTGATCAAATTAGCATTGTAAAGGAGGAAGTATTGGCTGTATTAGTGAGCTTAAAAGTGGATAAATCCCCAGGCCCAGATGAGATGTATCCCAGGCTGTTATGTGAGGTAAGGGAGAAGATAGCAGGGGCTCTGACACAAATTTTCAGATCCTCTCTGGCCACAGGAGAGGTACCAGATGATTGGAGGACAGCGAATGTGGTACCATTATTCAAGAAGGGTAGCAGGGACAAACCAGGTAATTACAGGCCGGTGAGTCTAACATCAGTGGTAGGGAAATTATTGGAAAAAATTCTGAGGGACAGGATTAATCTCCACTTGGAGAGGCAGGGATTAATCAGGGATAGTCAGCATGGCTTTGTCAGAGGGAGATCATGTCTAACGAATTTGATTGAATTTTTCGAGGAGGTAACTAGATGTGTAGATGAGGGTAAAGCAGTTGATGTAGTCTATATGGACTTCAGTAAGGCTTTTGATAAGGTCCCGCATGGGAGATTGGTTAAGAAAGCCCATGGGATCCAGGGAAATTTGGCAAATTGGATTCAAAATTAGCCTAGTGGAAGGAGGCAGAGGGTGATAGTAGAGGGTTGTTTTTGTGAATGGAGGCCTGTGACCAGTGGGGTACTGCAGGGATCAGTGCTGGGACCCTTACTGTTTGTTGTGTACATTAATAATTTAGATGTGAATATAGGAGGTATAATCAGTAAGTTCGCAGATGACACGAAAATTGGTGGTGTTGTAAATAGTGAGGAGGAAAGCCTTAGACTGCAGGACGATATAGATGGGCTGGTAAGATGGGCAGAGCTGTGGCAAATGGAGTTTAATCCTGAGAAGTGTGAGGTGATGCACTTTGGGAGGTCTAACAAGGCAATGGAATATACAATGGATGGTAGGACCCTAGGGAGTACAGAGGGTCAGAGGGACCTTGGGGTGCTTGTCCATAGATCACTGAAGGCAGCAGCACAGGTGGATAAGGTGGTTAGGAAGGCATACGGGATACTTGCCTTTATTAGACGAGGCATAGAATATAAGAGCAGGGAGGTTATGATGGAACTGTATAAAACGCTGGTTAGGCCACAGCTGGAGTATTGTGTACAGTTCTGATCACCACATTATAGGAAGGATGTGATTGCAATGGAGAGGGCGCAGAGGAGATTCACCAGGATGTTGCCTGGGCTGGAGCATTTCAGTTATGAAGACAGACTGGATGGGCTGGTGTTGCTTTCCTTGGAGCGGAGAAGGCTGAGGGGGACCTGATTGAGGTATACAAAATTATGAGGCGCATTGATAGGATAGATAGGAAGAAACTGTTTCCCTTAGCGGAGAGGTCAATAACCAGTGGGCATAGATTTAAGGTAAGGGGCATAAGGTTTAGAAGGGATTTGAGGAGAAATTTTTTCACCCAGAGGGTGGTTGGAATCTGGAACACACTGCCTGAAGAGGTGGTAGAAGCAGGAACACTCACGACATTCAAGAAGTATTTAGATGAACACTTGAAATGCCTTAATATACAAGGCTACGGGCCAAGTGTCGGGAAATGGGATTAGTTAGGACGGCTGCTTGATGGTTGGCGCAGGCGCATTGGGTCGAAGGGCCTGTTTCTGTGCTGTAAAACTCTATGACTCTATAGTCACAATCATGTTCCTTTGTGCTAAGTATGATTCCAATCAATGGAGAGTTTCTCTCCTGATCCCCATTGACTTCAGTTTTACTAGGGCTCTTGATGACACTTAGTCAAATGCTGCATTGATGTCAAGGGCAGTCACTCTCATCTCACCTCTAGAATTCAGAACTTGTTTCCATGTTTGGACCAAAGATGTTATGAGGCCTGGAGCTGATTGCCCCTTTTGTTCATAAAAAGAATGGAGGCAATCCTGGCAAGGCCAGCATTTAATGCCGATCCCTAATTGCCCTTGAGAATTTGGTGATGCGTTGTTTTCTTGAATTGCTGCAGTCCATGTAGTGTAGCTACACCCACAGTGTTGTTGGGAGGGATTTCTAGGATTTTGACCCAGCGATAGTGAAGGAATAGCAATATAATTCCAAGTCAGTATGGTGGGTGACTTGTAGGGGAACTTGCAGTTTATGGTGTTTCCATTGTTCTGCTGCCTTTGTTCTTTTAGATGGTAGAGATCGTAGGTTTGAGTGGTGCTGTCAAAGGAGCCTTGGCGAATTGCTGCAGTGCATCTTGTAGATGGTGCACACTGCTACCACTGTGTGCCGGTGGTGGAGGAGTGCATGTTTAAGGTGGTGCATGGGTGCCAAACAAATGGATTGCTTTGTTTTGGATAGTGTCAAGCTTCTTTAGTTTTGTCAGAGCTGCACTCATCCAGACAAGTAGGGGGTATTCCATTATTCTCCTTACTTGTGCCCTGTCAATGGTGGAGCAGCTTTGGGGAGTCAGGAAGTGAGTTACTCGCCACAGAATTCCCAGCCTCTGACCTGCTCTTGCAGCCACAGTTTATATGTGCCTGGACCAGTTCTGTTTCTGGTAAATGGGGACCTCCAGATTGTTGATGATGGGTGATTCAGCGATGGTAATGCCGTTGAATGTCAAAAGGAAATGGTTAGACTCTCTCTTGTCAGTGATGGTCATTGCCTGGAACTTGTGTGGCGCGAATGCTACATCCTACTTATCAACCTAAGCCTAAATGTTGTCCAGGTCTTGGGGCAGGAGGGCACAGAGTGCTTCAGTATCTGAGGAGTTGTGAATGCAAATGAACATTGTGCAACATTAAGCAATCATCAGTAATCATCCCCACTTCTGACTTTATGATGCAGGGAAGGTCTTTCATAAAACAGCTGAGGATGATAGGGTCGAGGACACTGCCCGAGGAGCCCAACAGTGATGTCCTGTGACTGACATGATTGACCTCCAATCTACAACTATCTTCCTTTGTGCTAGGTATGACTCCAACCAGTGGAGAATTTCCCCCCTGATTCCCATTGACTCCAATCTGGCGGAATTCAAACTGAGAAGGTTATTGGTGAGTAAGTGCTGCTTCATAGCACTGTTGCTGCCTTCTTCTATCACTTTGCTGATGAATCCATTTGAAGTTTGTCTTCTGGTACTGGTTTCATTAGCTGCATTTAGTGGTATATACCACAGAATATTCATTGGGCAGCTCCTGTGTTGTGATCAGGAAGCAACTAGATCATGCAGCATTGAGTTGATAGACCATTGCACTGGTATAATAGGTGATGTTAACTCCTCCTTCTTTAATTGAAAAACCACATATAACACTTTTTAGCTTATAAGACAACAATCTCAGACTCAAAGTAGTTGAGAAGCTACACATCAGACAACTACTGGATATAAAATATATTTAATGGAGAACATAGAATCATAGATTGATACAGCACTGAAGCTGGACATTCAGCCCAGCCTACCTGTGCTAGCACTTAAAAAGAATTATCCAATTATTTCCACTCCTCTGCTCTTTGCCCATAGCCCAGCAAATTTTTCTCTTTCAAGTATTTATTCAACTCCTTTTCGAAATTTATTATTGAACCTGATTCCACCACCCTTTCAGGCAGTGCATTCCAGATCATAACAACTTGCTGCATGAAAAGTATTGATCAAATTATTTGGCCATTACACATTTTAACATTGGGTCTGCCTGTTAGGTAAATATTCACTGACTGCTCATGATACCATCTCTTTATGGCATGAGCATTAAAAGAAGTTAACAAGCATTAAATAATAAATGGTGGATTTACTAGTGGAATAACTTGAACCATAAAGAAATTGGAACTTGCCTTTCTGGGAAGAACAAAAGAGGTAATTATTCCCAATGCTGAACCTGCAGGCCCTGTGATCGTAAAAAGACTGTGCTAATGTATTGTCTCAAGTTCAGAAATCTTTTAAGTTGCTGGTTTATTTTGTTTGCCAAATGTAATGTAACTTATCCACGAGGCCTTAATGTTTTATCAATGTCTTCATTTTTAATGACATACATGTCTATAAAACAGGTCTTTTCACAAATGGATCACTGCTTTGCTCGTTCTTTGTAAAAGTACTGGTGCAAAGGCAAGAAAATGTTAACAGTACAGAGGATGCTAATCTACTATAACATAGTTCCATTAATATCTTACAGCATAGATATGTTATCAAGTCCAATTTCAAGTCAAATAAGTCAGTGATGCCCCATTGTAACCTCCAATTGCTTCTTAATTGAGTCCATGGTTTCTGCCTCCACAACGTTTATGTTTATTTCACATGTTGAACACTCCATGAAGAAGAAATTCCTGATCTTAGTCCTAAAATTATTGTTCAATAGTTTGAACTTGTGCTCCATAGTTCAACTCCCACAGCTTAATTAAAAGCAAAATTCTGGTTAATTTTCTCCAAACCTTTAAAATTCTATATATTGCTATAAGATCACCTATCAGACACCTTCTTTCCAGACTAAAAAGTATAAGTTTATTCATTTTCTTCTCATAACTCTGACACTTTTTAACCTTTAAGGACCATTGGCTTGGCTGCCAAGCACCAGAAGAAACTGACTGCAGCATGCATGGCGCATACTGCGGTGATACACAAGCAGTTTTGCAAAGGGAGCTTCAAACAGGCATCAGGGTCCATATTTGCATATGCAAAGTGTCTAACACCTGTTTCAGGCCCGCAGCCTGCACGCCGATGGAGGAGCCTCTACTAACATGGTGGGCAGTTCACTTCTGGCTTGGAGTGAGCATGCACATGCCACCTGCAATATTGGATCTTTAGGTGCCTGTTTTATGCCAGTAAAACATGTGCTGTGCAATCCAATTTCTAGGCCTTAGCTCCTAGTACCACAGTATGGGTTGGGCTTCAAAGCTGGGGGCTGAACTTTTCATATTCCTGATCTTTTTTTCTTTTGGGCCTCCTTATCTCGAGAGACAATGGATACGCGCCTGGAGGTGGTCAGTGGTTTGTGAAGCAGCGCCTGGAGTGGCTATAAAGGCCAATTCTGGAGTGACAGGCTCTTCCACAGGTGCTGCAGAGAAATTTGTTTGTTGGGGCTGTTGCACAGTTGGCTCTCCCCTTGCACCTCTGTCTTTTTTCCTGCCAACTACTAAGTCTCTTCGACTCGCCACAATTTAGCCCTGTCTTTATGGCTGCCCGCCAGCTCTGGCGAATGCTGGCAACTGACTCCCACGACTTGTGATCAATGTCACACGATTTCATGTCGCGTTTGCAGACGTCTTTATAACGGAGACATGGACGGCCGGTGGGTCTGATACCAGTGACGAGCTCGCTGTACAATGTGTCTTTGGGGATCCTGCCATCTTCCATGCGGCTCACATGGCCAAGCCATCTCAAGCGCCGCTGACTCAGTAGTGTGTATAAGCTGGGGATGTTGGCCGCTTCAAGGACTTCTGTGTTGGAGATATAGTCCTGCCACCTGATGCCAAGTATTCTCCGAAGGCAGCGAAGATGGAATGAATTGAGACGTCGCTCTTGGCTGGCATACGTTGTCCAGGCCTCGCTGCCGTAGAGCAAGGTACTGAGGACACAGGCCTGATACACTCGGACTTTTGTGTTCCGTGTCAGTGCGCCATTTTCCCACACTCTCTTGGCCAGTCTGAACATAGCAGTGGAAGCCTTACCCATGCGCTTGTTGATTTCTGCATCTAGAGACAGGTTACTGGTGATAGTTGAGCCTAGGTAGGTGAACTCTTGAACCACTTCCAGAGCGTGGTCGCCAATATTGATGGATGGAGCATTTCTGACATCCTGCCCCATGATGTTCGTTTTCTTGAGGCTGATGGTTAGGCCAAATTCATTGCAGGCAGACGCAAACCTGTCGATGAGACTCTGCAGGCATTCTTCAGTGTGAGATGTTAAAGCAGCATCGTCAGCAAAGAGGAGTTCTCTGATGAGGACTTTCCGTACTTTGGACTTCGCTCTTAGATGGGCAAGGTTGAACAACCTGCCCCCTGATCTTGTGTGGAGGAAAATTCCTTCTTCAGAGGATTTGAACGCATGTGAAAGCAGCAGGGAGAAGAAAATCCCAAAAAGTGTGGGTGCGAGAACACAGCCCTGTTTCACACCACACAGGATAGGAAAGGGCTCTGATGAGGAGCCACCATGTTGAATTGTGCCTTTCATATTGTCATGGAATGAGGTGATGATACTTAGTAGCTTTGGTGATCAATTCAGCATTAAGCAGTGAATTTATCAACTAAATATCAGAGATTAGTAAGATCACTTGTTACTGATTTCTGTTGGCAATTTTGCAAATCAAGGTCTGACTTTTACATTTGCAATGCAGTACTGGCAAAGCAATAAGCATAAAATAATTGGAGACATGAAGATGTCATTGGTAGAATACATCGAGTAATTTGGGATGGGACAAACAGCTTAAAAAACCTTGAACTTAAACTGGAGTCTACACTATTTTTCTAAAAAGGATTTGATCCTATGGAGTTAATATTAAACCACAATATCTGTCAGTTCATCCGGAAGCCAAAGAAGGTTGTTTATAGATGGAAAATGGTCGAACTCATTTAGGTTTAATCTTATTGAAGTTGATATGAAACAGAGTGTAAACATATAAAATCTCAACTATTCTTAGTGTCATGGCATGTATCATGATACTGTTACTATCAGGTGAGGAGGGATCCCCTCTTGTTCCTCTCCTTGTTTGACCACAACCGGGTTTATTCCTTTTAAACAGTGGATGTGCTTACCAATTCAGTGAGTGTTTAACCCCTTATGTGCTATGATCATTAAAGAACCAATTGGACAGGTTTTCTTGAGTTTAAACAAGGAAGCGGTTAGTGTCAACTCCACTCACTTCCTTCAAGTAAAAGGTGTTGCTATGGGTACCCGCATGGGTCCTAGTTATGCCTTTCTTTTTGTGGGATATGTCGAACATTCCTTGTTCCAGTCCTACTCAGGCCCCTTCCCCCAACTCTTTTTCCAGTACATTGATGACTGTATCGGTGCCGTTTCCTGCTCCCGCCCCGAACTGGAAAACTTTATCAACTTTGCTTCCAATTTCAACCCTTCTCTCACCTTTACATGGTTCATCTCCGACACTTCCCTTCCCTCCCTCGACTTCTCTGTCTCCATCTCTGGGGATAGGCTGTCTACTAATGTTCATTATAAGACCACGGACTCCCACAGCTACCTCGACTACACTTCTTCACACCCTACCTCCTGTAAGGACTCCATTCCATTCTCCCAGTTTCTCCGTCTCTGACGCATCTGCTCTGATGATGCAACCTTCCACAACAACACTTCTGATACGTCTTCCTTTTTCCTCAGCCGAGGATTCCTCCCCACTGTGGTTGACAGGGCCCTCAACCGTGTCCGGCCCATTTCCCGCACCTCTACCCTCACCCCTTCTCTTCCCTCCCAGAACCGTGACAGGGTTCACCTTGTCCTCATTTTCTACCCCACCAGCCTCCACATCCAAAGGATTGTCCTCCGCCATTTCCGCCACGTCCAGCGTGATGCCACTATCAAATGCATCTTCCTCTCCCCTCCCCTCCCCTGTGCTATCAGCATTCCGAAGGGATCATTCCCTCCACGACACCCTGGCCCAATCCTCCATTACCCCCAATACCATGTCCCCTTCCTCCGGCACTTCCCATGCAATCGCAGGAGATGAAATACCTGCCCTTTTACTTCCTCTCTCCTCAATATTCCAGGCCCCAAACATTCCTTTCAGGTGAAGCAGTGATTTACTTGCACTTCTTTTAATTTAGTATACTGTATTCACTGCTCACAATGTGATCTCCTCTACACTGGGGAAGCCTCCACTCAGTCCGAAAGCATGACCCCGAGCTTCCGATTGCTTGCCATTTCAACACCCCCCCTCCCCCTTGCTCTCATGCCCGCATATCTGTCCTGGGATTGCTGCAGTGTTCCAGTGAACATCAACGCAAGCTCGAGGAACAGCATCTCATTTACCGATTAGACACGCTACAGCCTACTGAACTGAATATTGAGTTCAATAATTTCAGAGCATGACGGGCCCCCTTTCTATTTTTAGTTATTTTTTCTTTTTTCTTTTTAATTTTTCTTTTTTTTTAGTTTGTTTCATCATTCATTTTTTTACTATGTGCCTGCCCACTGTTTTTTTTAATATTTGTGCTTTCGGCCGGGACTGTTCATTGTTTTGTCAATTAATACCCTTTCTGCACTAGTGCTTTGTCTTTCAGCACACTATTCACATACAGTTTGCCTTTGCTGCATGACCTTCTTGCCCCACCCCCACTTTATTTGCTTAAAACTTGTTACATTTCTAACCTTTGCCAGGTCTGATGAAAGGTCACTGATCTGAAACATTAACTCTGTTTCTCTCTCCACAGTTGCTGCCAGACCTGCTGAGTATTTCCAGCATTTCTTGTTTTTATTATAAGAGGTTAGTTGATTGTACTTAAAATCAAATCCCAATCTAAGTAAATAATAAACTACGTTCAAACTTTCACACTTACACACACATGAGAATCACATACACACAAATAGGTTACAGAGTAATGAAGAATACTTTTGGGTTGGATTAGAATCCAGAACAAGTAAAAATTAATATACAGTCTGTGGGGTCTGGTAATTCAATTGTCTTTCGGCTAAATCTGTCTTTCCGAAGTCTCTGACTGGTAGAAGTGTACGTATTTCTGGTCCACCTGATTTAGGGTTTTCTTGGAGACAGTGATGTAGGTGGCTTTCTCCCCCTGTCTGTAGCAATGGTAGACTTGGATGTTCTGCAGTCACAGACAGATTTTGAACTTGCGATGTTATCTGGAGAGAGAGAGAGACAGCCCCACCGGGGTCTTGCACGGGTTAGCTCCCAAAGCCTGTCTACGGTGTGTAAAAAAACACTCCAAGTTTACACAGACTGGTGGCGGGATGGGGGGGCGGGATGGGTGGTGGAAGTGGGGTGGGTGGTGGACGGAACTGTCACATGCTTCTATCAATGTCTTTTTTTTAATGAGGTCCAAAGTCATAGAGTTATACAGGGCCTTAGGCCCACTATGTCTGAGACCCAAATCTCTCTCAGCATGGTTTGTATTAATGTTTACCCCCAAGAGGTACATCTCAATTGGTGAATGCTCCAAGATGGCTTTGAATGTCCTGCTAGTGAGGATGATGCCAAATAATTTACTCAACTGTTTAAGCCATTGTCTTGGGTGGGAGGTTTTTAGACATGCATCTCCACTTTGATGTCCTGGAATGTGAGGTATTTCAATGCAAACTGGTGGCCATCTTGGCTGCCAGCTTTTTAAAAGTTAAATGCCGGATTCCAGCTTTTCCTTTTAAAAGATTCATGTAGGTTTCCACCGATAAATTAAAAATCCATGTTTTCTTGACAATATCTACTTGTTTGTAAAGATGGATTTTGTTTGCATTTGCTGAATGTCCCTTTCCATTTTAGAGATGTTTGCCATATTTATAATTTAAGTTGACTACATACTATAAATGAAAGTTTTGATATTATATTGGTACAATTGTATGTCCAGTTTATAATGTACAGGAATAGAAGTAGTTCTGTTTGTGTTGGCTGCCTGTACTGTGCAATCCAATTGTTTTTGTTGATGGATGCAATTAAGATCACCGACTTCAACACTAAAATATTGGTAGGTTCTTACGTTTGTACTTGTGGAATTGTTTATAAGTCGCTATCTTTCAATTACCTGCTCGGAATGCTGGGAAATGCCCTTACAAGGCAACAGTATTAAAATAACATTGTTGGTCTCTACAGGTGGCTGAGCACTCAACCTACTCCAGGTAACCAACTGCATTTGGTGCTACTGTTGCCTTTAGTGAAATGGGAAAACCCACCTCTGCAGGTGGTGTTGTGGTGCCACCTGTGTGCACTAGTGATAGGCACCACACTTATAACACAACACTGCTGCCAAAATGTGGGACTGTTAATGGTGGTAATTGTACAATGTAATTATATTTTAGTAGTTAATAATCCTTCTGGTATACAATGCTGGAAATGCCTAGCAAGCATTCAGTTCAAGGGCAATGAGGGATGGGCATTAAATGCTTGCCTAGCCAGCAACACCCACATTCCATGAACAAATAAAAAAAACAAGCATGCCAGGCAGCATCTGTGGAGAGAGAAACAGAGTTAATGTTTCACGACAGTGACCTTTCATTTGAACTGGAAAATATTACAGATGTAACAGGATTTTAGCAAGTACAGGGGTAGGGGAGGGAAGATTAAAAGCGAAGGTCTATGATAGAGTGGACGGCAGGAGATAATAAATGACAAAACAGCTGATGATGCAAGGCAACAGGGGGGGAGTGTGGTAATTGTTGCATTTTGTTGTATTGGTAGTGTTGCACGGCATTCTAGAGAAAGTCTCAGGCTCAGGTAAAGGCTAACTCAGAACTGTTTATTATTTACGTTACAATATATACACACTGCTCAAGTGACCTAAGCTAGCATGCTCTGTGCTGCTCCTTCTGCTTCTCCAGCCTATCTCATGTGACTGTTACGTCATCCTTCTTACAGTGGGAGGGGTCTCTCTCACTGTCTTCTGTATTAACCCTTTACCTCCTCATGTTACAGTAATAGGACAAGTGATAAAACAAAAGACGCGTCTAAAGGAACTGTGAATGACAATAGCAGAATCATTACCAGCAGCTGCTGTCGGAAAGAAATGGGGCTATGATCTGAAATTGTTCAATTCGGTTTTGAGTCCGAGTCGAAAGATGCGATGTTGTTGCCCAAGCTTCCGTTGAGCTTCATTGGAACAGTGTCGGAGGCTGAGGACAAAAAATGTTCTATAGCCAGGATCCATACAGTTTGCCACAGCAACACCCTTTTAAAAATATTTTTTAGGTATCAAAACTTGTTATTGAATTGGAAATGTTGGAAAATTAAGACAAAGAAAATAAATACAAGTCACTCGAAAACATCAGTGACGCTTTGTAGGAGGAGTCGAGGGGGGCAGCATCGGTAGCTGGGGGAAGAAAGCAGCTTGAGAATTTGGATTCATCAAGCTGGAAATTACACTGAACATATTCTTCCCCATTTTTCCCATTGTAGGTTAATCCAAACAGAAGATGCTTTTTTAAATTGAAGTAATCTTTTGCTTGGATCAACTGCATTTGGAACCCAATAGTTCAGCCTCTTCCGCAATATTTAAAAAGGAAGATGGCCACATGGCCTAGGTAGTAATAGATGAAGTGTTTTGTTTCATGAGTTACATTGTTGCCAAAGTGCAACACTTTTATTTGGAGGAAGTGAGAGAAGTTGAAGGAGATGTTATTCAAGGAACGGAGGCCCAACCAGTCCCTATTGACCACCACGCCCCTTCATCTGGCTGAACTTGCTCTTACACTGAACAATCTCTTGTTTCTTTACTTATCCGATTACCTCCCCACTTTTTCCTTACATTGATGACTGTATCAACAGTCACTGCTGCCTTCCACCCTATCGCACAGCTTCCTTTTTGTTCTTTCCTCCCCTCCTGCCTCCTTGGAGTGCCTCTGTATATTCTTAAAACATGCTGCATCAGGAACATTTTTCAATTCTGAAGAGAAGTCACCAGCTGAAATATTAACTCTGTTTCTCTCTCCACAGATGCTACCTCACCTGCTGAGTATTTCCTGTATTTTCTGTTTATATTTCAGGTTTCCAGCATCCACAGTATTTTGCCATTGCATTAAACCTCTGGTCATTTTAACAACACTTCAAATCTCACATAAACACTGCTTCTGTTTCTGGACTATGAATAATGCTGAATCATATTGACAATATAAATCCCCATGCTGACGTGCTCCAGTAATGGGAGGGAGTAAAGGCATCTTGAGGTAGTCCTCTCTATTGCCGAGAGCAGTAATATTATCTTAATTTGGGTCATGGGTGCTATCACAATCCAATGAGATGGTGATTTCAGCCAAGTTCTGCACTTCCAAAGTGGGGTGCCCTGGCAAATAATTTTTCTCAGCCTTGGAGCTTTAAGACCAGTTATAGTGACCTATCTGAGAACAACTGAGTCAGCACAGACCAGAAAACACATCTGGGATATTAATAACTTGTGCCGCTCAATAACACCACACAGTGCATATATCCACTGAGGCTGCTAGTCCCCCTTGTATTTCTTACCGGTTTTGTATTTCTTCTGGTTTTCATTTGCATTACTAGCCTTAACTTTATCAAATGTTTGTTTCAATATTTTTAACCCAGTCTTCTTATTCATCCATGGTACTCTTGGGGATAACATTATTTTCCCAGTTCGGCATAATATTTGGTTGTATTCTGCCTTTTTAGTGCATAAATATTTTCCATTTTTCCTCTGCTAATCTATCTGCCAATTTTTCCATCCAATTAATTTTTGCACAGTCCCTTTTAATCTTTCTGAAATTTGCTAATTCCGGACCAACACCTTTAGTTTTTGACTCCTTTTTTTCTTTATTCTTATTTTAAAAGCCTTTGTTATGATCACTGGCACCTAAATGTTCAATCTTCAGATTGCTACATTTCATTCCTCCACTTCAATATCAATCTTTCCTTATTGAACTTGTAACATTCTGATTTAATCAACAGTCCTGAATGCAATCTGTGAACTCCTCCCCTTTTGATCCCTTTCATTATATTTTCCCAGGCAACCTCTGGATTGTTTAAAGTCCTCCATCGTTAAAACCTGATTATTTATACAAATCTCTTCCTCTATTTGTTTTCACTATTTAATAGTTTATAATGGTCTAAAGCAGTGTTGCAAAATCTTTGTTATTTCCCAATTCAATTCAGAGACACTCAGTCTGAACACCAGCATTTTGATAATGTAATTTCTTTTGGATGTTATAATTGCATCCTTAGTTAGTAATTCCATTCTTCCCCCCTTTTTGCTCACTCTGTCTCTATTGAAAATTTCACAACCAGCAATACTTGATTCTAAGTTTTGCCCTGTTGGAAGCCAAGGGGTTGTTAAAGATGTAACATTGTAACTTCCAATCTATGAACATCGGAAACATCAGAGGAATGTATGACGGCATTAAGAGAGCTTTTGGGCCAACCATCAGGAAGATCGCCCCCATCAAGTCTAAATCAGGGGACACAATCACTGACCAATGCAAGCAAATGGACCGCTGGGTGGAGCACTACCTGGAACTGTACTCCAGGGAAAATGTTGTCACTGAGACTGCCCTCAATGCAGCCCAGCCTCTACCAGTCATGGATGAGCTGGACATACAGCCAACAAAATCGGAACTCAGTGATGCCATTGATTCTCTAGCCAGTGGAAAAGCCCCTTGGAAGGATGGCATTACCCCGAAATAATCAAGAATGCCAAGCCTGCTATACTTTCAGCACTCCACGAACTGCTTTGCCTGTGCTGGGATGAGGGAGCAGTACCACAGGACATGCGCGATGCCAATATCATCACCCTCTGGAAGAACCAGAGTGACCACGGTGACTGCAACAATTACCGTGGAATCTCCCTGCTCAACATAGTGGGGAAAGTCTTCGCTTCTGTCGTTTTAAACAGACTCCAGAAGCTGGCTGAGCATGTCTACCCTGAGGCACAGTGTGGCTTTCGAGCAGAGAGATCCACCATTGACATGCTGTTCTCCCTTCGCCAGCTACAGGAGAAATGCCATGAACAACAGATGCCCCTCTACGTTGCTTTCATTGATTTCACCAAAGCCTTTGACCTCGTCAGCAGACGTGGTCTGTTCAGACGACTAGAAAAGATCGGATGTCCACCAAAGCTACTAAGTATCATCACCTCATTCCATGACAATATGAAAGGCATAATTCAGCACAGCAGTGCTTCATCAGACCTCTTTCCTCTCCTGAGTGGTGTGAAACAGGGCTGTGTTCTCGCACCTACACTGTTTGGGATCTTCTTCTCCCTGCTGCTCTCACATGCGTTCAAGTCTTCAGAAGAAGGAATTTTCCTCCACACAAGATCAGATGGCAGGTTGTTCAACCTTGCCCATCTAAGAGCGAAGACCAAAGTACGGAAAGTCTTCATCAGGGACCTCCTCTTTGCTGACGATGCTGCACACTGGGGATGTTGGCCAGACTGAAGAGTGTCTGCAGAGACTCATCGACAGGATTGCGGCTGCCTGAAATGAATTTGGCCTAACCATCAGCCTCAAGAAAACGAACATCATGAGACAGGACGTCAGAAATGCTCCATCCATCAATATCGGTGACCACGCTCTGGAAGTGGTTCAAGAGTTCACCTACCTAGGCTCAACTAGCACCAGTAACCCGTCTCTTGATGCAGAAATCAACAAGCGCATGGGAAAGACTTCCACTGCTATGTCCAGACTGGCCAAGAGAGTGTGGGAAAATGGTGCACTGACATGGAACACAAAAGTCCGAGTGCATCAAGCCTGTGTCCTCAGTACCTTGCTCTATGGCAGCAAAGCCTGGACAACGTATGTCAGCCAAGAGCGACGTCTCAATTCATTCCATCTTCGCTGCCTCCGGAGAATCCTTGGCATCAGGTGGCAGGACTGTATCTCCATTGCAGAGTCCTCAAGGCGGCCAACATCCTCAGCATATGCACCCTACTGAGCCAACGGCGCTTGAGATGGCTTGGCCATGTGAGCCGCATGGAAGATGGCAGGATCCCCAAGGACACATTGTACAGCGAGCTCGTCACTGGGTTCAGACCCACCGGCCATCCATGTCTCCGCTTTAAAGACATCTGCAAACGCGACATGAAGTCCTGTGACATTGATCACAAGTCGTGGGAGTCAGTTGCCAGCGATCGCCAGAGCTGGCGGACAACCATAAAGGCGGGGCTAAAGTGTGGCGAGTCGAAGAGACTTAGCAGTTGGCAGGAAAAAAGACAGAAGCGCAAGGGGAGAGCCAACGGTGTAACAGCCCCAACAACCAATTTTATCTGCAGCACCTGTGCAAGAGTCTGTCACTCTAGAATTGGTCTTTATAGCCACACCAGGCGCTGCTTCACAAACCACTGCCCACCTCCAGGCGCTTACCCATTGTCTCTCGAGACAAGGAGGCCAAAGAAGATGAATAATGCTTTCTGAACCCAAATTTAGGCTCCGAAAAGCCCAGGGCTCACAATCTCAGCGGTTATATCAGGTTCATGTCCATTGGTGCATTCCAGTACTGACCCTGCTGGTTTCTGTGGAGTCACATGGAGCGTACCTAATTTGCATGGGGCTAGCAGGCACTATGGTACATCTCCGATGCCCACCTGCTGCATGCAACCGGGCAATCCGGCATCTGACAGCTATTGGAGAAGGGGTTGTACAATCTCTCCAGGATCCACTGTGTGTCCTCTCAGCCCCATTTATGAGGGGTGCAATCCTGATGTGCCTTTTTTTAATTGTCCAGTCTTCAGGCTGCACTCCTGACCTGGTCTGTCTAGGTCGGCAATGAAAACACTCTGTAGATGACCAGTACAGTTGGACACAGAGATCAGTCTGCTAGCAGTTGGAAAATGGAGCAGCCTGTAGTAGCAATGCTGCCAAAGACATACATTCGTGTTCACCTTCTACAGCACTGCACCTCCAGTCGTGTGAGGGAAACCCACTTCTTCAGCTGAGTCTCTGTACAGCTATCATCGGTCAGGGACTGCCTCTGGTGCAATGCTGTAATATAAATGTGATACGAATACATGCAATAGTCTATTCTGACAACTTCCACTAGAAAAAAAAATCCCCTGTGACATATGCAGTGATATTTAAGACGTGTTTGTGAAGCTTTCTTCAGATTTCTAGTGAAATTGTAAGCATGTTTTAAAAGAGCATACTTGCTACACATACTGAACTGAGGAACATATGACATTAGAAATCCTTAACCTTACATTGGCTGTCAAGTTAAGTTCACATCTGCTGTACTGTCAATTTTTGCAGTGTAGATTTTATTGTTTCTTTCTAAATCTTTATCGGAACAATGATAAGTTGCTATAAATGACATAATTATGCTGTCGTCTGTCTACAAACTGACTTGAGCAACACTTTCAACAGTGACGCTGTCCATTTAAATGAGGCCAATAAACTGCAGAATCAAGGTTGAATGATTATACATATTTCAAGTAGAGGTAGCTGGTCAAGACTGGGCTAAATATGCTGTAAATCGGAAAATATTAGCACAAGGCTGCATTACTTAAATTCTGAATAAATATGAAGTTGAAAGCACAATAGAGCAACTTTTATTTGACCATACAAATATTGCCATTTATAGCACACAAAAGCTGTTGGTTAATGATTACATAGGTCTGATCAAAGTCTGTTAAGATTCTGTCCATACTACCTGTCACATGATGTTTCTTATTATTATAAATGCAAAGCTGCAGCGTTTTATGGGAAGAGAGAGTCTAACCACTTTCACGCAGAGAGAATGTTAAAATTATTCCAACTAACTGAGCTTGTGGAATGTGATGGGGTTGGGCTTTCACTCAACCAGTGCTGGTGTGTCTGGAAGCACCAGAAGTACAGTCTACCTCTCGTTCTGATTGCAGAATCAACTTATTGATTTTACAATTCACATAGTGGTTCGCCATAGCAGTTTTTTGGATTTTAAAACTATTTTATAGAATGCAGCCATGTTACTGCAGGTCATGTAACCATGATGTGCATGCTATTCACGTCAGAATAAATATCAATGAGTATGCAGTACAAATCACTTCAGGTGAACCAGCATGGAGCCAGATTTATTCTGGACAGCAGGTTCTAGGACTTAATATGAATCAGGCATTAGTGACTGACATTTACAAATACCAAAGCTGCAACAATAACAGACAATATGCCAACTTACTGCCTAATTGTTATACTTGGCTATGTGGTTTGGAATTGATTCATCGATCTAGCAGTAATAATTCTGAATATACAATTGAACGGTCTAATTGAATTTTGATTTCTCGGGTGTAACCAGCTAACATCTTCCAGCTCCTAGAAGCACAACATATTTGAGCTGATTTTTTTTCTATCTTACTGAAGTAGTTCATGTTTGTGAATGTTCTGTTTATGATTCCATTTATTCCTACTAAATTATATTTCAACAGCTGAGACCTCATCACAATCAATAACCTATGGAAAACAGTTACCATTCATTGAATACTGAGTTATATTTATATCCCCCTCTAACTCTCAGTCTGGTTGAGAATATATTACCTGTCAGTACTCATTGCCTACCAAAGTACAACCAACCATGTTGTTAATCATTTCCTGGCAGACTTAGAGACTTCCAGCCAAAGGAACTGAGACTGAGGTAATTAACTCATTCAAGAAAGAGCTGGATAAACACTTGGTTGGGTATCAATTGGTGATTACAAGTATAGACTGAGATGGAACGATTCAACCCATTATGTCTGTGCTGATTCTTTGGGATGAATTTTGCAGCTAAGCCGTCGGTCCTGATGTCGGGACCTGAAGCAAATGCCATTTCCGTTTGGACAGGGAGCGGCTGGCTACATTTGGTTGTTCAGCGACCGGCCAGTCAGCAGTGGGGAGGTGCGGGGCCTGTCCAGTGAGGGCACGGAGGCAGGATGCGAGACAGCGGAGAAGGCATCAGGTAACACTGCGACAGGCGCTGGCGCCATATTTAAAGATCGGCCTGCCCTGCATTTACTGGTGACTGCCTGTCCTGCATTTACTGGTGACTGCCTGCCCTGCATTTACTAGTGACTGTCTGCCCTGCATTTACTGGTGCCTGTCTGCCCTGCATTTACTGGTGACTGCCTGCCCTGCATTTACTGGTGACTGTCTGCCCTGCATTTACTGGTGACTGTCTGCCCTGCATTTACTGGTGACTGTCTGCCCTGCATTTACTGGTGACTATCTGCCCTGCATTTACTGGTGACTGCCTGCCCTGCATTTACTGGTAACTGCCTGCCATGGATTTACTAGTGACTGTCTGCCCAGCATTTACTCGTGACTGTCTGCCCTGCATTTACTGGTGACTGTCTGCCCTGCATTTACTGGTGACTATCTGCCCTGCATTTACTGGTGACTGCCTGCCCTGCATTTACTGGTGACTATCTGCCCTGCATTTACTGGTGACTGTCTGCCCTGCATTTACTGGTGACTATCTGCCCTGCATTTACTGGTGACTGCCTGCCCTGCATTTACTAGTGACTGTCTGCCCTGCATTTACTAGTAATTGCCTGCCCTGGATTTACTAGTGACTGTCTGCCCAGCATTTACTGGTGACTGCCTGCCCTGCATTTACTGGTGACTGTCTGCCCTGCATTTACTAGTAATTGCCTGCCCTGCATTTACTAGTGACTGCCTGCCTTGCATTTATAGGTGACTGCCTGCTTGCCTAGAAAGCTGAAAATATAAAGGAAACCTGCTCCACAATGGCAGAAGGAAGACACCCAGGTGGCCCCATGGTTCAGCAATGCCTCCCTGCAGACTGTCCTCCAGGCTACAAGGGCACGGCAGGAGGTCCTGTTCCCTAGGGATGGGAGGAGGAGACCATGTGCCGCCATCATGGACTGCTCGCCTGCCACCAGCATAGGTGTTGAGCTTGTCTCCGTGGGAAAATTAATGGTGTTTATCTATGTGCTTGCAGGTGAAGACGGCCCATACCATAAAGGAATGGACCAAGACAGGCAGATTGGTGCCATTTCTGTCCATCCTAGCCCCCATGGAGGAGGAGGCCTTAGAGCTGGTACAGCAGCACGTTCCATTGCTGATGACAAGGCAGGAGTGCCCACCCAAGAGGATGAGTGGACGAGTGCAGGGGTACAAGGGTGCATCGGGCACACACAAGACACAATGTTCATGTGTCCATGGAGCTGCAGAGTAGGGATAGTTGGAATGACGCAATGGGATGCCCATAACCCTTCAATTTATCTGCTCTCTCATGCAGGTCAGGGTTAGGCTAAAGAGCGGAGAGCTGGAGAGACTGAAGGATGGGCAGCCATCTTGGAGGAGGAGGAGGGAGCTTTAGAAGACGCCCCGTCACATCATTTCCCCACATACTCCTCGAGTGCAGATACTCTCACACCGGTGGGTATCTGTTTGCACATAAACTCAGGCACACAACCTGGTCAGCACAGCACAGATATACCCGAGCAGCTGACGGAGGCTGTGGAAGGCCAGGCCGATGGTAAGCCCCAGTCTCATGATGTGCCTCTGAAGTTATCGGCAACACGACAATGCTGCGACTGCAGCACAGATAAGGTAACTCAGGTGTCTGGAATTCCAGCTAGTATAAATACAGGAGGTTTTGCCAACACACAAAGTAAGTAGCACAAAGCTCTGTTTGACTGACTGCTGTGGAACAGAGTGCTGAACTCAGGAATTTGGTAAGTGTGGGAACCCAGTGCAGTAAGGGAGGAGGTGCTGTTCTTGTCTTTTACAGAACAAGCAGTGATCCAAGAGAGGGAGCTGGAGACAGAGACCTGAGGGCTGAAGCCCAGAGGCATTAATTAGGGAGCAGGTAGGTGATTGGTTGGTGAGTTTTAAGGCTTTTTTCCCTTTCTAAACTGGGGCAGTAGTTTAAACTGGTACTGGGGAGATATAAGTATTGTATTAAATTTGTAGCTCAACAAGTTAAACTGCTTAATATAACTACAAATTATCAGTGATATTTCTAACTTGAACCCTAATTAGTTAAAACACAATAGAGATGGCAGGGCAGGTGCAAGGAGGATGAGCAAATTGAATACAGCACCATGATAGAGGGGGCCATTCAAGTGGGGGAGTAAAAAGGAATGTAGTATGCCCCAGCTCTTGAGGCCTCAGGCAGCCAGATGATGACAAAGTCATCCCACACCGCAGGGCAGCAATGTCAACAGCCTCTGTCTACCTTAGCTGATAGCACAGCAGGGAGCACCATGTAGGAGCATGCGAAAGAAATTTAAGAAGAGCACTCAGCTGCACTCGGGGTTCAAGGGTGAATCTAAGTATTAAGCCTTGCGCCTGTTGTGCTGCTTAATAAAGGAGTAATGTATTGATGCTACATCCCCTTCCATTTATTGCTGCCCTTTGGTTGCACTCTGGAACCCTCAATGGGTTGGATGCAAGGGACCACACAACATATAGTCAATGCTTCACCCTTGCCACCATGTGACGTGCCCCTGGGCGCTGGGTGATGGAGTGCAAAATGAAGGAGGCGATAGCAGGGCTGCATAAAGTTAAGGCTTTATTAGTATGGTTCCAGCAGGTAGTAAGGGTCATACGAAATGTCTATGAAGCATCCTGAGCCTCCCATGTGTGTATCTCATTGTGCCTTGCCTGGGGTCCTTCATCCTGCTTTGCCTGGTCCACAGCCTCCTCCACATCCTCATCACTGAAGGAGGCATCGCAATTCACGAGATCCTCATTGCTCAATGTCTGCCCCCATGCCAGGTTGTGCAGTGTACAGCAGACTGCCACGATACACGAGACCTTCACTGGGAGATACTGAAGGGATCAATCTAGGTGCCTGAATCGCGCCTTCAGAAGAGCAATGGCTTGCTCGATGGTCACTTGGTTTGTCCCATGGCAGGTGTTGTACCTCTCCTCTGCATCCAGGCATGGGTTCCACACAGCCATAAGTAGCTATGTCCTCAGTGGGTAGCCCTTGCCTCCTAGTATCCCTAAAGTTGTGAGGGGGGGTGGGGGGGCGGGTTTGTTGGAGTGCTTGTCGCCTTCCCGACACCAGGGAATTTAGTCTGGGGCAAGGAAGGCTGAGTTTGGCCTTCCTGCCTGGAGACCAATTAAGGCCCTTAAGTGTTAAAAAACAACTAACTCAGCACAGACTGGGGATGAAATCTGAAACTGCTCATGTTTGCCTGACTTAACTACCCATTGGTACAGCAGGTCCATTGAACCGTGCTGGAAAGTACATCTGTATGGAGGTCTGATTGCGCTCAGATATGATGTACAGGCTGTTGAGAGTAGTGAGGTAGGGGATAAGGTTACAGGGACGCAAGAGGGCACTGGCAAGCAAGAACTTGGTTTAAAGTGTGTCTACTTCAACGCCAGGAGCATCCGGAATAAGGTGGGTGAGCTTGCAGCATGGGTTGGTACCTGGGATCCTGATGTTGTGGCCATTTCGGAGACATGGGTAGAGCAGGAGCAGGAATGGATGTTGCAGGTTCCGGGATTTAGATGTTTCAGAAAGAACAGAGAAGAGGGTAAAAGAGGGGGGGGTGTGGCATTGTTAATCAAGGAAAGTATTACAGCGGCAGAAAGGACGTTTGAGGACTCGTCTACTGAGGTAGTATGGGCCGAGGTTAGAAACAGGAGAGGAGAGGTCACCCTGTTGGGAGTTTTCTATAGACCTCCGAATAGTTCCAGAGATGTAGAGGAAAGGATAGCGAAGATGATTCTCGACAGGAGCGAGAGTAACAGGGTAGTGGTTATGGGGGACTTTAACTTTCCAAATATTGACTGGAAATACTATAGTTCGAGTACTTTAGATGGGTCTGTTTTTGTCCAGTGTGTGCAGGAGGGTTTTCTGACACAGTATGTGGACAGGCCAACCAGGGGCGATGCCACATTGGATTTGGTACTGGGTAATGAACCCGGCCAGGTGTTCGATTTAGATGTAGGTGAGCACTTTGGCGATAGTGATCACAATTCGGTTAGGTTTACCTTAGCGATGGGCAGGGACAGGTATATACCGCAGGGCAAGAATTATAGCTGGGGGAAAGGAAATTATGACGCGATTAGGCAAGATTTAGGATGTGTAGGATGGGGAAGGAAACTGCAGGGGATGGGCACAAACGAAATGTGGAGCTTATTCAAGGAGCAGCTAATGCGTGTCCTTGATAAGTATGTACCTGTCAGGCAGGGAGGAAGTTGTCGAGCAAGGGAGCCGTGGTTTACTCAAGAAGTTGAAGCGCTTGTCAAGAGGAAGAGGGCGGCTTATGTTAGGATGAGACGTGAAGGCTCAGTTAGGGCGCTTGAGAGTTACAAGCTAGCCAGGAAGGATCTAAAGGGAGGGCTAAGAAGAGCAAGGAGAGGACACGAGAAGTCATTGGCGGATAGGATCAAAGAAAACCCTAAGGCTTTCTATAGGTATATCAGGAATAAACGAATGATAAGAGTTAGAACAGGGCCAATCAAGGATAGTAGTGGGAAGTTGTGTGCGGAATCAGAGGAGATAGGGGAAGCGTTAAATGAATATTTTTCGTCAGTATTTACAGTAGAGAAAGAAAATGTTGCCGAGGAGATTACTGAGATACAGCCTACTAGGCTAGATGGGATTGAGATTCACAAGGAGGAGGTGTTAGCAATTTTGGAAAGAGTGAAAATAGATAAGTCCCCTGGGCCAGATGGGATTTATCCTAGGATTCTCTGGGAAGCCAGGGAGGAGATTGCAGAGCCGTTGTTGTTGATCTTCAAGTCGTCATTGTCGACCGGAGTAGTGCCGGAGGACTGGAGGATAGCAAATGTCCCCTTGTTCAAGAAGGGGAGTAGAGACAGCCCTGGTAATTATAGACCTGTGAGCCTTACTTCGGTTGTGGGTAAAATGTTGGAAAAGGTTATAAGAGACAGGATTTATAATCATCTTGAAAAGAATAAGTTCATTTGTGATAGTCAGCACGGTTTTGTGAAAGGTAGGTCGTGCCTCACAAACCTTATTGAGTTTTTCGAGAAGGTGACCAAACAGGTGGATGAGGGTAAAGCCGTGGATGTGGTGTATATGGATTTCAGTAATGCGTTTGATAAGGTTCCCCACGGTAGGCTATTGCAGAAAATACGCAAGTATGGGGTTGAAGGTGATTTAGAGCTTTGGATCAGAAATTGGCTAGCTGAAAGAAGACAGAGGGTGGTGGTTGATGGCAAATGTTCATCCTGGAGTTTAGTTACTAGTGGTGTACCGCAAGGTTCTGTTTTGGGGCCACTGCTGTTTGTCATTTTTATAAACGACCTGGATGAGGGTGTAGAAGGGTGGGTTAGTAAATTTGCGGATGACACGAAGGTCGGTGGAGTTGTGGATAGTGTCGAAGGGTGTTGTAGGGTACAGAGGGACATAGATAGGCTGCAGAGCTGGGCTGAGAGATGGCAAATGGAGTTTAATGTGGAGAAGTGTGAGGTGATTCACTTTGGAAGGAGTAACAGCAATGCAGAGTACTGGGCTAATGGGAAGATTCTTGGTAGTGTAGATGAGCAGAGAGATCTTGGTATCCAGGTACATAAATCCCTGAAAGTTGCTACCCAGGTTAATAGGGCTGTTAAGAAGGCATATGGTGTGTTAGCCTTTATTAGTAGGGGGATCGAGTTTCAGAGCCACGGGGTCATGATGCAGCTGTACAAAACTCTGGTGAGGCCGCACCTGGAGTATTGCGTGCAGTTCTGGTCACCGCATTATAGGAAGGATGTCGAAGCTTTGGAAAGGGTGCAGAGGAGATTTACTAGGATGTTGCCTGGTATGGAAGGAAGGTCTTACGAGGAAAGGCTGAGGGACTTGGGGTTGTTTTCGTTAGAGAGAAGGAGGAGGAGAGGTGACTTAATAGAGACATACAAGATAATCAGAGGGTTAGATAGGGTGGATAGTGAGAGTCTTTTTCCTCGGATGAGGATGGCAAACACGAGGGGACATAGCTTTAAGTTGAGGGGTGAAAGATATAGGACAGATGTCAGAGGTAGTTTCTTTACGCAGAGAGTAGTAGGGGCGTGGAACGCCCTGCCTGCAACAGTAGTAGACTCGCCAACTTTAAGGGCATTTAAGTGGTCATTGGATAGACATATGGATGTAAATGGAATAGTGTAGGTCAGATGATCGGCGCAACATCGAGGGCCGAAGGGCCTGTACTGCGCTGTAATATTCTAATTCTAAAAAAAAAAATCTGTGATCAAACCCTGACAGCTACTGACTAGGTTCACACATGTAAAATGGTCACCTGGGGGAAGTAGCATGGATTGCAGATAAAAAGTAAAACAAGGAGTCATTCTTGCAAATTACAGTGGTTGGGCATATTTAATGTCTGAAAGAGGGACTGTATTTTCTGAGGTGCACACATCATATAACAGTTGATCTTTGTAACGGCAATCACTAAGACCTGTGCAGGTCCCTCCCGTGCTTGATGGTGACAGTTTGTGTTTCTATATGTGTGGAAGACTCACAAATTATGAGAGATGCAGGCACAA
This sequence comes from Heterodontus francisci, assembly GCF_036365525.1. Lineage (NCBI taxonomy): Eukaryota > Metazoa > Chordata > Chondrichthyes > Heterodontiformes > Heterodontidae > Heterodontus > Heterodontus francisci. The sequence continues at coordinate 69,660,705 of NC_090380.1, forward strand.
ACAAGCTATGACGTCTTTTTGTTGCTGGGCAACAAAGTCTCATTGCATGCTAGAATTATGATAGTTTATTTCAGCAGCATTCCCAATGAAGCTTTGAAAAGGTTTTTGGTTGCAGCTTGAAGTATGGACTATTAATGCTGACTCATTGCTGTAATTGAACAGATTTCATAGCATTAGTGAAGAGTAGACAGTTGGCTTCGTGTTGGAAACCAGACTGTAAACAAATGATTGGATTTTAACCCTTCCAGCCCACTTTTGGTTGAAACAGCGGGGGTGGACAGTTAAAATAGCCTGCGAGTAATTACTGGCCATTCCCACTCAACTTAGGCACACTACCACATTAGCCACACACTTAGACACCTGCAAAAAGGAGGCAGATGCCTCATAGATATAAGCAGGTCTGGGTCCTGTGATGTACTTAGGGCCCCAATGCAATATTAACACAAAAAAGTGGATGTGCTGCCCAGCGTCACTCGCTGAGTAAAAGCTAGCAGGATTGGTTTCAGAGAGCCACTGGAAAGCAGTATTTAAAGAGGCACTCAGATCACAGGGATCTGTGTGCTATTGTACCTTTTGGATTTCCTCGGGATATTTGAGCTTGCAGATTGCATCTTTCTGATTTTTTTTTGCCATACTTACCCTGAATCAGCACTCAGAACTTCTGATTGGTGTCATTCTTGCAGTGTGGGGGCAGAGAAGCAGCAACAGCAGCTGCCAGGAGGAGGAGCAGCTGGAACAAAAACCAAAAATGCTGGAAATTCTCAGCAGGTCAGATAGCATCTGTGGAGAGAAAAACAGAGTTAACATTTCAGATCTGTGTGACCTTTCATCAGAACTGGAAAAAGTTAGAAATTTAATAGGTTTTGAGCAAGTGAAAGGGGGGAGGGGGGAAGAAGAAGAAAAGGGAAGGTCTGTGATAGGGCAGGAGAGAATAAACGACAAAAGGTTTCATGGTACAAAGCCAAAGGGAGTGGTAATGGGACAAGTTAAGACGTAAAAAGATGCGTCTGGATGAAATGTAAATGGCAGCATAGAAACTATCTGAACACAAAGTAAACAGATGAAGAAAGAAACAAGGCAGGGTGAGTGGGTGTGGGTGCAGGTGGGGTGAGGAAACAAACCAGCAAAAAAAAGCACAAAGGAAAAAATGGGGGCAGAGATTATGATCGAAAATTATTGAACTCAGTGTGAGCCTGGAAAGCTGTAAAGTGCCCAGTTGAAAGATGAGGTGCTGTTCCTCGAAGTTGCGTTGAGCTTCATTAGAGCATTAGCAGGCCAAGGAAAAAAAGGTCAGAGTGGGAGCAAGGTAGAGAATTGAAATAACAAGTAACAGGAAGCTCGGGGTCACGCTTGCGGACTGAGCGGAGGTGTTCCACAAAGCGGTCACCCAGTTTCCGTTTAGTCTCCCTAATGTAGAGGCGACCACATTGTGAGCAGCGAATACAGTATACTAAATTGAAAGATGTACAAGTAAATCGCTGCTTTACTTGGAAGGAGTGATTGAGGCTCTGGATGGCGACAAGGGAGGAGGCAAAAGGGCAGATGTTGAATCTTCTGCACTTGCATGGAAAGGTCCTGTAGGAATGGGGGGAGGTGTTAGGGTGAGGAGTGGATCAGGGTTTCGCGGAGGGAACGGTCCCTTTGGCATGTTGAAAGGAGAGGGGACGATCTGTTTGGTGGTGGCATCACTCTGGAGGTGGCGAAAATGGTAGAGGATGATCCGTTGAATACAGAGACCGGTAGGTGTAAGGTGAGGACAAGGGGAACCCTATATCATTGTTCTGGGAGGGAGGGGAAGGGGTGACAGCAGAAGTACGGGAAATAGTTTGGACCCAGTTGAGGGCTGGTCAACCACAGTGTGGGAAATCCTCGGCTGAGGAAGAGGGAAGACACATATCGGAAGTGCAGATATGAAGGAGCAGTGAATCTGTTGGAAGACATCAGGTGAGAAGGTCTACTTTTAGAAGGCCTTAACCAAATGACAGTAAGGTTCCCAGATCTGAGGAGCAGTGCATGAGGAGGCTACACTTCTCAAAACAGGCTGTCACTGACCTGGGCAACCTCCTGCAATAAAATCTGCTGCCTGCTGACCCAAATGACCATGCTTTGTCAGTCACTGTTTCAATCACCATTGCCCTTAAATTCTTTTCCGTAGTTTTATTCCAAGGTGCTATAGAGGGCGTCTCCCGCACATCCCAGTGTGCAGCGCACCAATGTATCATGCAGATCACCAATATTCTATTTTCTAGTGCCGACCAATACATTACATTCCCTGTGGATGCCTACAGCAAAAATGATAGTACTCCGAGATTTCCAGCAATGGCTGACTTCCCTCATGTGCAGGAGGTTATAGAATGCACGTAGTCATTAAAGCCAGGAAGACCAACCAGGAGCTTTCATCAATAGGTAGGGATTTCACACCATTAATGTGCTGCTGGTCTGTGATCACCACAGCAGTATTATACAAGTCAATGTCAGATTTGCAAGCAACTGTCATGACATTTTAATCATATGACAGCTAACTACATCCTCTATTCCACTCTTGGATAGCTGTTTGGGAAAAAGGGCTATTCCCTTCAAACATGTCTGATGACATCCCTCAGCAATCCCATCATGCCTAAACAGTTGAATTACAACCAGAGCCATGGGACCACAAGGAGGATCAAAGGCACACTATAGGGCTTTTGAAACAAAGATTTAGGTGACTGGAGAGGTCAGGGGGCTCCGTAAAGATGCCATAAGGAGAGTCTTCCTCATCATTACAGCATTCTGCACCTTACACAACCTGGTAACCCATAGAGGCTTGCATCTGGAAAAGGCAGAACAACATATCATCTGACAATGTGGACAATAGCCAGGAAAAAGCAGGAGAAGGAGTGCATTACAGTCAGAGATGAGTTAACAGCACAACACTTCGGGCTACCTGTTCATTCCCCTCCTCACAAACTCAGCCAGCTCTTTGTGCTGTATGCAGGTCCCTGGGATCTTTTTTCCCATTCATGGGAAACAGAACATTTCTCCTTGCTCTGATCCCTTCTATTAGGATTTCCAGGGAGCTGTCAGAAAATTCTGGGGGCAGCCGTGTGACTCAATTGGAATTATCAGCACTTTGCAGCTGTGTTAGACAGCAATCTGTCAGAAAAGACTGCAACCTTCCTTTAAAAGGTGCATTCTCATTTTAAATAGGTCTTGGAAGGCCCATCGGAAACTCCACCCTGAAAGTGGGCAGCAGCCCATTCCTGATGAAATTGACTGAGCAGCCTGCCGATCAGATGCAAATGGTAAAGCTACCAATCAGTTATATTGCTCAAACCCCACACTGATGCCATTGAATGGGTTTGAAGCACATCCCCACTTACTCGAAAAACACTCCCAGTTAAAATTCTGTGATGGTGACAGTGGTGCATTTTCTCTCCTCATCCTCCTCAACCTCTCTGCAATCTTTGGCATGGCCAACCACGTTGTTCCTCCTCCAGTATTTTGACTTTGTTGTCCAGCATGTTGTGATGCCCTCATTTTGTGCAATCTTACTATCCAGACATAGTCATAGGATCTCTAGCAATGGCTTCTTTTCCTGAACCCACCCTGTCCCTGATCCACTCCCTATTCTTCAATATTATCGCTCTTCAGTGCAGTCCTGGCCAACCTATCACCTTCCGCACACTGTAAACTTCAGTTCATCCGAAATTGCTACCTGCATCATAATTGGCATCAAGTCCCACTCACCCATCATCTTATCCTTGCTGATTTACATTGCCTCCTGGTCCTCTAGTGCCTCAGTGTTACGACCAGGTGAGAAAAGTGTCTAGGGGTCCCTCTCAGCCTTCACCTGGTCTTACTGTAACAGGGTTTGATTTTAAACACACTGTGTTTTTAGCTCCCCCCTTGGTGAATCCTTGTTCACTGCTTTCCAATTATAAGGCAAAGAAACCAGCACAAACAGGTTTTCTTAGGTTTAAAGAAGAAAAGTTGAAATTTATTAAACTTGAACTTAAACTCTAATTCGGTTGACGCCTACAGATACACGACGTGCCCACACTAGCATGCATATGCGATACACACATGCAAATAGAGACAGAAAAGAGAAGAAAAATAAAGTGAAAAAGTTTGAGGCAATATCTGAAGAGTTGTTGTCATGGTTCTTTGAGCTCACTGTAGAGTCCTTGATTGCAGGTAGATCTTGCTTTTCATTGGGGCCCAGTATTCTTCTTAAATCTTGTTCAATGTAGGAGACTTTTGTCTCTTGGGTTCATGTATCTTCAGTGGATTCAGAGGCTTGTGAGAAAGAGATGGAAGCAGACAGGAGAGGTCTTCTCAGCCCAGGAGCAAACAGTCTTTATCAGTTCAAATTCTCTGTGGCTAGTTCAAAAGACCCTGGAACAGTTAGTCATGTGACTAGCTGGTCTAACCAGTCCTGGATTGTATCGCCTTAGCAGTCTCTGGAATGCTCCTCTTACACACAATACCTGGTGATCAAGGTACATTGTGGGTTGAATGTGGCAGGGACTAGTCCTTTGTCCTTGTAAGCACTGTCTGTTAATATGCAAATGTCTTTTCCAGCCACGGCTGATCTGGTTAACAAGTCATTCCCTCGCTCCAGCAACAATTTAAAATCAATGTTCGTGACAAAATTAATGTGCCTCATTCTTGGCAGGTGGTGGCCTAGCATGACACTCAGATTTAAAATTCTCATTCTTGTGTTTAAATTCCTCCATTTGTTGAAAAAAATCATTAATTTCAAGCATGGTGCAATTTCAATTACTCTCACAGTTTAGGCTGGAACTGTGGTCTGAAATTCAGCTCAGAGGCACTTTCCATGCGAGGGTTAGGCAGGGAGGTTCTGTTTTGAGGTTGGGCAGTATGCATTTCCTGAATGCAGGGCTCCTTTATTTTTCTTTCCTGTTGGTTTCCCACCCAGTGGCAGACTGATTGACAGGGTAGAGGCCTGTCGGGTGGGAAGCCTGCAACATCAAACTGTGGGGGTGGGGGGGGTGGGGGCGGTCGGTGGTTGAGAGATTATGTAGGGGGCTCTGATTGTGGTGGGGAGGGGTGGTGGTGGGGTGGCCTGATCGTGTGGTGGGAGGGTGTTCCGATTGTTATCGGGGAAAGGGTGGTTGGATGGTTGAGGGGAGGAATCAGACAAAATGCTAAAGGTGTGGGCCTTCTTGTATAGCTTGGAAGTCTTGGAGGAAACATGCCTGCTCCTTTTGGTCCAGAAGCAATGAGTAAGAGCACTTACCTCATGGAATCAGTCTTGCTTGCCTCCTTTCACCTGCTGGGTTTCCTGAGGCCTAGGAAACCCAACTGGCATGAGTTAAAAGTAGAATGACTGTTAAAATGAAGGCAGGAAGCCCAATTATAATATTTATGTGACCAATTCGCCACCCATGGGCGGATTGGTTGCCCGTCCCTCAACCCACCTTCATTAAAACAGCAAGTGGGTGGGTTTGAAGTGGGTTGGGTTCCTGTTTCCGATTTATTGAATTTTAACCTCTGCCTTGACCCCAACCAACCCTCTTTCTGGAGTTAAAAATCACTCCTGTATGTTTCCATTGTTTTTTCAACTTCACCACGGCCGTAATTTAACGCTGTGGCGGTGGCCTCGCTCGCTGGCTACAAAGTCAGGGGTGAGCCTACCTCCGCCAGGCCTGGAAGCCACACTGCAATTTTGCATGGTCCAGGCCCTTAATTGGCCTCGGTCGAGACTTCCGCCCCTCTGAGGCAGGAAATCCTGCCTCCAAGAGCTGCCAGCCAATCAGAGGTCCGACATCTCTTCAGTCCCATCAGTGACACTGGGAGCAGTGGCCACTGCTGGGACTGCACTGAGCAAGAAGAGGTTTTGCTGGTGTGTGTTGAAGGATAAATGTTGGCCAAGACCCTGGGAAAAACCTTTGCTCTTCATCAGTTAGTAGTTTAGGATCTTTAATCTGAAAAGATAGATAGGCCTTGGGCTAACATCCCATCTGAAAAATCCCGCCTCCAACAGTGCAGCACTCACTCAATACTGCACTGAAGTGCCAACATGGCTTGTGTGTTCAAGTCGCTACAGTGGAGGTTCTGACTCAAGAGGGGAGAGTGTTAACACTGAGCCAAGTCTCAAATCCAGCTGTCCCAAAATCTAATGCAGTAATACACAGCTAGGAGAGTATATCGATCACTCCTGTCACTGTACTGTGTGTTGCCTGTGAGTTATGGGGTTATGGGCTAGAATTTTACGCCGCCCCCCCCCCCCCTCCCCAACGCCAGAATCGGGCTGGGAGGCAGGAGGGCGTAAAATCAATTGGGAAGTGGGAGGTGCTGTGCCTGTTGCCTACCCGGCCCCCCACTACTATTTTACCAGCAGCAGCGGAGGTGGCAAACGGCCTGCCCACCCCAGGCCAATTGAGGCCCTTAAGTGGCCAATTAATTGCCACTTAAGGGCCTTCTCCCATCGCTGCTGGTATTTTACCAGTGGCGGACGGGCATTTCAGCACCTGAGGAGGCCACTCAGTAATACCTAGCGGCTTCCTTGCTGGGGAGGGGGGCCCTCCAGATCGTGTACCCTGGGGTCCACAGAGGACCCCCAGCAACACGGGCCACCCCAGCTTAAACTACCCCCCTGCCCTGCTGTCCAACACCCACCCTCCTCACCAGGGCCCAGCTAATTGACCCCAATAAGGCCTGAACCCCACTTACCTTTTTGAAGGGTGACATCCATCATCCTCTTCTTGCTCAGTGCAGTCCCAGCAGTGGCCACTACTCCCAGTGTCACTGATGGGACTGAAGAGCTGTCGGCCCTCTGATTGGCTGGCAGCTCTTGGAGGCAGGATTTCCTGCCTCAGAGGGGCGGAAGTCTCAACTGAGGCCAATTAAGGGCCTGGACCATGCAAAATTGCAGTGTGGCTTCCAGGCCTGGCGGAGGTAGGCTCACCCCTGACTTTATAGCCAGCGAGCGAGGCCACCGCCACAGCGTTAAATTCCGGCCATGGTTATTTATCTCATGGCTGCTGTGTTTCCCTACATGATAACAGTGACTACACTTCCAAAAGTAGTTCACTGACTGTGAAGCACTTTGGGATATCCTGAGGTTGTGTAAATGTAAGAGCAACTAAAGAGAAAATTAAAAAGAAAGCTGAAGATATGGGAACAGGTTATGCTTCTCGTGACCATGAATTATTCAGGTTTGAACTTAATGAACTTTTACTAAGGTCACTTAAGAATGCAATAAATAAAAAAAGGTGAGAGGTTGGAATTTTCCCTTTACACTCCGAAAAATAAAAAGTTTACTGCTAAATACTAAAACTGCATGTAGGTGATGCCCTCATCCCATGACTGAATAAAAGAAAGCTTGTATAAAGAGTTAATTTGTCTGTAAAGTGCCAGCGCCAAAGATGTGCATTACAAACAGATTTAATATTTTTCCATGACAGCGCTTCTGATATGTCTTCCTTTTTCCTCAACCGAGGATTCCCCCCCACTGTTGTTGACAGGGCCCTCAACCGTGTCCAGCCCATTTCCCGCACCTCTACCCTCACCCCTTTCCCTCCCTCCCAGAACCGTGACAGGGTTCCCCTTGTCCTCACTTTCCACCCCATCAGCCTCCATATCCAAAGGATCATCCTCCGCCATTTCCGCCACCTCCAGCGTGATGCCACTACCAAATGCATCTTCCCCTCCCTTCCCCTGTCAGCATTCCGAAGGGATCATTGCCTCCGTGACACCCTGGTCCACTCCTCCATTACCCCCACCACCTTGTCCCCTTCCCATGGCACCTTCCCCTGCAATCGCAGGAGGTGTAATACCTGCCCATTTACCTCCTCTCTCCTCACTATCCCTGGCCCCAAACACTCCTTTCAGGTGAAGCAGTGATTTAGATTTTTTTTTAGATTTAGATTTAGATTTACAACACTGAAACAGGCCCACCAAGTCTGTGCCGACCATTAACCACCCATTTATACTAAGTCTACGCTAATCCCATATTCCCCTACCACCTACCTATACTAGGGGCAATTTATAGTGGCCAATTTACCTATCAACCTGCAAGTCTTTTTGGCTGTGGGAGGAAACCGGAGCACCCGGAGGAAACTCACGCAGACACAGGGAGAACTTGCAAACTCCACACAGGCAGTACCCAGAATTGAACCCGGGTCGCTGGAGCTGTGAGGCTGCGGTGCCTACCACTGCGCCACTGTGCCGCCCAAATTTATTTGTACTTCTTTCAATTTAGTACACTGTATTCGCTGCTCACAATGTGGTCTCCTCTACATTGGGGAAACCAAACGCAGACTGGGTGACCGCTTTGAGGAACACCTCCGCTCAGTCCGCAAGCAGGACCCCGAGCTTCCGGTTGCTTGCCATTTCAACACTCCCCCCTGCTCTCATGCTCACATCTCTGTCCTGGGATTGCTGCAGTGTTCCAGTGAACATCAATGCAAGCTCGAGGAACAGCATCTCATTTACCAATTAGGCACATTACAGCCTGCCGGACTGAACATTGAGTTCAATCATTTCAGAGCATGATGGGCTCCATTTTACTTTTATTTTCAGTTATTTTTTTCTTTTTCCTTCTTTTAAAAATTTTTTTTTTTGTGTTTATTTTATTTTATTTCATCTTAGTTTGTTCAGTTTGCTTACCCACTGTTTTTTTTCATGTTTGTTCAATTTTCAGTCTGTTAACACCCAATCTGTACTAATGCTTTGTCTTTCAACACACCATTAACATATTGTTTGCCTTTGCTCCACGACCTTCTGGTCAGCTATTCTGTAACCTTGTCCTATTTACACCTTCTCCTTTGTTATCTCTTGCCCCACCCCCACTTTACTTGCTTACAACATTTCATTTGCTAGTTCTGAAGAAGGGTCACTGACCTGAAACGTTAACTCTGCTTCTCTCTCCACAGATGTTGCCAGACCTGCTGAGTATTTCCAGCATTTCTTGTTTTTATTTAATATTTTTCTGTGCTGTGCCTTTTCTTTCAAAAAGTCGGATCAATGGGAATGACTTCCATGGGTCTATGTCCACTTGATTACCTGGGTGGAGTGAATATTGGAAAATTGGGGCTTCTCAGATGCGCATCTATAACAAAGTCCACTTGATACTCTGAAATTGTGCTCAGGTGAATCAGCATGCTTGGACCCACAGCCAGGAAAATCTCCCCCACAACTTAAAGGCTACTTCAGTGCTTTTGAAATTACTTGGGGAAATTGGCAAATGTGGTTCTCATATGTGAGTTTGAGATGGAAAGCAAACAGTTCCTTAGAAACTGCAGCACTTAGTCCATTAATATTTAGCGGCATTTCAAAGAACAAAGAACAAAGAACAGTACAGCACAGGAACAGGCCATTCGGCCCTCCAAGCCTGTGCTGATCTGGATGCCTGCCTAAACTAAAATATTCTGCACTTCCCGGGTCCGTATCCCTCTATTCCCATCCTATTCATGTATTTGTCAAGATGCCTCTTAAATGTCTCCATGGTACCTGCTTCCACCACCTCCCCCGGCAACGAGTTCCAGGCACTCACCACCCTCTGTGTAAAGAACTTGCCTCGCGCATCCCCGCTAAACTTTGCCCCTCTCACCTTAAACCTATGTCCCCTAGTAACTGACTCTTCCACCCTGGGAAAAAGCTTCTGACTATCCACTCTGTCCATGCCGCTTATAACTTTGTAAACCTCTATCATGTTGCCCCTCCACCTCCGTCGTTCCAGTGAAAACAATCCGAGTTTATCCAACCTCTCCTCATAGCTAATGCCCTCCAGACCAGGCAACGTCCTGGTAAACCTCTTCTGTACCCTCTCCAAAGCCTCCACGTCCTTCTGGTAGTGTGGCGACCAGAATTTTTTTTTTCTTTTCAGCACTGTACTGTACAACAGAGGGTATGGCTTCTGGTTAATGTACGCTTAACAGTCAATGATTCTTCAGATAGTTCTGGAATGCTTAAGTCATGCATATTTTGGAGGAGATCAAAGGTGAAAAACTCCTGATGATTAGCAAATGTACAGCAGAGGAATGGGAAAACAAATTGGCCATTCAATGTTATATAAGGTTATAGTCCTTCTTGCATTTTGTCATCTATTTCATTGTTGGGCATTTTTGTATCTTTTGTATTTTATTTGAAATACTTATATATTGTTCTCTGCCAAATCACATATAGCACTTCAAAAAATATTTTTCTGTTGAGTGAAAAGAAGTTACAAACCGCTAGAAAAAAATGTTGGACATTGTAAGAGATATGGTGCACTTGTACCTATTTTTCAGATAACCTAATGTCATATAGCTTATATCTTATTTAGTACAGGGGTTTAAAAGTTTTACTTCAATCAGATAATTGCAGGGATTGGATCTGGGAGGTTTCTAAAACTGTATGGTTCTGCTGAGCCATCAGGCCAACCTGAAAACTTAAATAATTTAGTTAATAATCCTGCTGCTGCGAGGACAAAAATGGAGCAAAGGTGGGTTTGTCCTATTAGTGTCAATGGAAGCTCAGTGCTACCTACCATGCAGAAGAATATGCCCTATATCCTTTGACTTTTGACTTTAAGTCAACTTCAGCTCAAAAATTCATTAAAAGAGTTATGTAATATCATCAGGAGCTGGGATTTATTGGCAAACACAAGGATGAATACAATATATGTTCCCTGAATTAGCAGGTGAGCATGCACTTAAGAACTTCAACTGAATTGGATCAGCGTATAATCAATGAGTAGAAATTTCCCCCAATTAGATATTGGGAAGACTGAAGTCATTGTCTTTGACCCCTGCCACAATTCTGTTCCCTCGCCAATGACTCTATTCCTCTCCCTTGCCACTGTTTGAAGCTAAACCAGACCATTCACAACTTTGATGTCCTATTTGACACTGATTTCAGCCTTCAACTTCATATCCTCTCCATCACCTAGACCACCTACTTCCATCTCCATAGCATTGCCTTTCTCTGCCCCTGCCTCAGCTCAACTTCTGCTGAAACCCTCATCGATGCCTTTGGGATGTTTTACTACCATAAAGGCACTATATAAATGCAAGTTGTTGATGTTCAGTACAGAGATGGTGTGCAAGGATCAACTCTGAATAGTGGAAGGTCCAGTAGAAAATACTTTTGATTCTGTTTGAGATCATATATGTATACTGTTGCCTATTGGATGTTGTGTGCATATCATATGTGTAAAACGAAAGGATGGATTTCACTAAGCAGATCGAGTCAATGTAAGAAACTAGAACTGCCTAGAAAGCTCACTTCAAGGGTACAAGAAGTTAATGTCTGGCATTAGATAGGTAAGTTATTCACCTTGTTCTTTGTGAAGATCCTGTCCAATAGCTGTCAATTCTTCATCATGTGTAAGTTAATGAATAGGGTGCTTTTAACTGGGACTTCAATGGCAACTTATCTGTTTAACTTCACAGAATTAACTGAAGTTTTAGTGGGTAGACTGCTTGTCCAGTAGTTAAAGCAGCAATTTATAGACACAGTATTTATGAAATGATCTATTTTTGCTCAGGGTGCATAAGATTTCTGAGGGACTGGAGTGGATCTAATCACAAATTGATTCAATTTTTGCTCACCAGCAGTTCTGGAGGATTTCTTACCATTTTTCACCACTTTTCACCAGCAGATGTAACTAGTGGACTCCAAAGGTCAAGGGAAAGTCATGATCAGTTAATGAAACTCATTAAAGAACCAGATTTTAACTTCTATGCATTTGGATGATTGAATTTATTGCAGGTAGAGTTATCACCATACTGATGTGAATAATTAAGTTCCCAATATGGGCAGGGAGATGGACAATGGCTGAAGAACCTGGTGAGGGCGGAGATGTGGAGGTCCTGACAGAGGGAAAAGCAGCAGCAGGAGACTGCAGTCTGGGACCCTTGGGGACAGTCCCTAGCAATCAGGAGGGAGGAAACTCAGGGTGGGTAGGGGACGTCAGCCGGAATGACGGCTTGGAGAAGTCGCCAATTGGGGATTGGGGGTGCGACGGTTGGGATCAGCCACAATCAGCTGGAGGGAGAGATAGGCTACTGGGAATGGAGGGGGAAGATCGGACATCATGGCTGGGGGAGGAGGGAGGTCAATTGTCAGGAGGGAGGCTAGAGAAACTGTGATCAGCAAAGGGGAGAGAGAGGGGCCAGGGTGAGCACTCCTGCTCCTCCTAGTTCACAAGGAGTGGTATAAAATTCATCTTCTTGAGTCAGTAGGCCTCCCCCTCCTTTTCACTCCTGAGTTACCTGACTCCTGGGACATCTATAAAATTTAAACTATGGAAGCCCTATTGAAATATGTTAATGACACGTCTCACATCTCCCTAGTGGGACATTTGGACACCATGAAATGCACCGTCGTAAAAACAGCAACAGGCATGTGCGCAGTTGGTTCTCCGTTATTTTCATTTTAAACTCCTTCCCCCCCCCTGAGACCCCACACTCTCTCCTGTCCATCATGGGGAGATTAATATCAAGGCCTAAGTGTTGCTACATTGCATGCACAAAGAATCTTCTAACATGGCTCCATAAGAAAATCTAGTCCATGATATCTGTCTAGCTGAAGATTCACGACAGTCACTCTAAAGTACCAGTTAAGGATTCCTAGTACCATACATTTCAATTCCACTGTCCTTTACTTTACATTCTTCTGTTCCATGCCTAGCCAAAGGGCAACCTTTTCATTCACTGTTTTTGAATTTATTTTTATTTTTCAGATGTGGGTGTCACTGGAAAGGCCGATATTTATTGCCCAACCCTAGTTGCCCTTGACAAGGTGGTGCTGTCCCTTCTTCTTGAGCCACTGTAATCTGTGTGGCGAAGGTATTCTCACAATGCTGTTAAGAAGGGTGTTCTGGAATTTTGAACCAGTGACAATGAAGGAATGGCGATTATATATCCAAGTCAGGAGGGGAACGTGGAGCTGCTGGTGTTCCCATGCACCTGCTCCCGTGTCATTCTAGGTGGTGGAGTTCGTGGGTTTGGGAGGCGCAGCTAAAGAAGCAGCTTGTGCTGTGGGTTATGTTCTTAACAAAGATCCCTTTTTATGCGGACAGCTTGTTAGTTTGACCAGGTGGACTGCCTATATTCAATAGGGGATCACTACTCCACTTCCATTGGACATGAATACCTGCTGGATGTTAAAGCAATATTCAGAGGTCAGAAGTGTCATCTCTGCTTGCTGCGGTGATCTGGAGTGAGGCTCATAACCTTATGACTGAGAGGTGGGAACATTACCACTAAGCCAAGGCTCTCTCCCTTTGTTCGACATTACCTGGCTTTATGGTTATTATGAAACAGCTATGCATTTCTGTTGAAAATAAAAAGTTACCGAAACATCTGGCTATGAAATGGTAACAAACAATTGTTTGGAACTGATAATTTCTGTATTATTGCTCTATCATATTCTTTCTTATAAGTTTAAAGAAAAAAATTGAGGTGCAGGAAAAAGCCTTATTGAAGGCTCAAAAAATATTATCCTCATAAGAGCTATCTAACCATTTCCTTGGCTACTCACACCCTACTCCCAGGTAAAGCATGGCTACCTGACCCGAACCCAACCAGACCCGATGATAAGTGTCGGGTTGGGGTCGGGTCACTCTTCCGGGTCCAGCATTCGGGCTCGGGTTGGGTCGGGCGGGATGTGGACAGTACTGTCTTGCTCCAGGAAGTAATCTCCAAATGAACATTCAGGACGTCAAGGCGGGAAACGTGCAGTCCGGACTCCGCACTCTGCAGTAAAGCCCGGCTACCCGACCAAACCCGACTACATATGTCGGGTTCGGGTCGGGTCAGGCATTTAAAAAAAATTAAAGGACTTGGGCCCGGGTCAGGCTCGGGTTGGCTGTTGTCGGGTCGGGCACGGGTTGGGTTTTAATTTTATACCCGAGCCAGGCTTTACTCTTAGACATTATTTCATAATGCACATATCTCCTTGTCAAATAGAGTACCAAGAACAATCGCCATAGACCAGAACAAAGAGTTGAGTGTCTAGGTTTCTGTTGACTTAGGAGCACAAAGTTTCCTCCCATCCCTGGGCTGGGTAAACTCAGGCTGACTAGTAATAGTTTTTCCTGAAACTGACATAATAATTGAATTAGTCAGTTTGTATTCAATTAAGTGATGCCGGTCTTGAATTAACATCTAGAAATAAAAAGGGTACAATCCTACTTAAAGGATGTTGATGCTGTGCACACATAATTCATGGTTTCAACTGTACATTTTTTTTTTATTCATGCATGTAATGTGGGTGTCGCTGGCTAGGCCAGAATTTATTGCCCATCCTTGAGTGTTGTTGGAGCTGCACCCATCCAGGCAAGTGGAGAGTATTCATTTGTCATGTTTTTTCAGAACGTCAGCGATTATTAACGGCATTTTATAAGTTAGAGATGAATGAATAAATATATAACTATTCCAAAGAATCTTGGGTGGAATAAGCAACATTCCATAATTTTTTTTATTTGTTCATTGGATGTGGGGGTCACTGGCTAGGCCAGCATTTATTGGCCTTTCCTAATTGCCCTTGAGAAGGTGGTGGTGAGCCGCCTTCTTGAACTGCTGCAATCCTTGGGGTGTAGGTACACCCATAGTACTTTTAGGAAGGGTGTTCCAGGATTTTGACCCAGCGACAGTGAAGGAATGGTGATGTAGTTCCAAGTCAGGATGGTGGTGGCTTGGAGGGGAACATGCAGGTGGTGGTGTTCCCATGTATTTGCTGCCCTTATCCTTCTAAATGGTAGAGTTTGGAAGGTGTTGTTGAAATGGCCTTGGTGCGTTGCTGCAGTGCAGCTTGTAGATGGTACACACTGCTGCTACTATGCGTTGGTGGTGGAGGGAGTGAATGTGGAAGGTGGTGGATGAGTGCCAATCAAGCAGATTGCTTTGTCCTCGATGGTGTCGAGCTTCTTGAGTGTTGTTGGAGCTGCACCCATCCAGGCAAGTGGAGAATATTCTATCACACTCCTGACATGTGCCTTGTGGATGGTGGACGGGCATTGGGGAGTCAGGAAGTGAGTTACTCGCCACAGGATTCCCAGCTTCTGAACTGCTGTTGTAGCCATGGCATTCATGTGGCTGGCTCAGTTCAGTTTCTGGTCAATGGTGACCCCCAGGATGTTGATAGTGGGAGATTCCGTGATGGTAATGCCGTTGAACGTTAAGGGGAAATGGTTAGATTATCTCTTGTTTGAGATGGTCATTGCTTGGCACTTCTGTAGCATGAATGTTACTTGCCACTTATCAGCCCAAGCCTGGATGTTATCCAGGTCTAGCTGCATCTGGACATGGGGCTACATCCTTATCTGAGGAATCGCGAATGGTGCTGAATATTGTGTAATCATCAGCTAACATCCCCACTTCTGACCTTATGATTGAAGGAAGGTCCTCGATGAAGCAGCTGAAGGTGGTTGGGTCTAGGACACTATCCTGAAGAACTCCTGCAGTGATGTTCTGGAGCTGAGATGACTGACCTCCAACAACCACAACCATCTTCCTTTGCACTTGGTATGACTCCAACCAGCGGAGAGTTTTCTCTTTTGTCCATGGTTGGACCAAGGCTGTAATGAGGTTAGGCGATGAGTGGACCTTGCGGAACCCAAACTGAGCATCACTGAGCAGATTATTGCTGAGCAATGACCCTTTCCATCACTTTGCTAATGATCAAGAGTAGGCTGATAGGGCAGTAATTGGCTGGGTTGGATTTGTCCTGTGTATAGGTCAGACTTTGGCAATTTGCTGGTTAGATGCTAGTGTTGTACTGGAACAGCTTGGCTAGGGACACAGCTAGTTCTGGAGCAATAGTCTTCAGTACTATTGCTGGAATGTTGTCAGGGCCCATAGTTTCTGCAGTATCCAGTGCCTTCAGCTGTTTCTTAATATCATGTGGAGTGAATCGGATGAGCTGAAGACTGGCATCTGTGATGCTGGGGACCTCAGGAGGAGGCCAAGATGGATCATCCACTTGGCATTTTTGGCTGAAGATGGTTGCAAATGCTTCAATCTTGTCTTTTGCACTGGTGCTGGGCTCCCCCATCGTTGATGATGGGGATACTTGTGGAGCCTTCTTCTCTTGTTAGTTGTTTAATTGTTCACCACCATTCACGACTAGATGTGGCAGGACTGCAGAGTTTAGATCTGATCTGTTGATTGTGGGATCGCTTAGCCCTGTCTATTGCATGCTGCTTTGGTTGTTTGGCATGCAAGTAGTCCTGTGTTGTAGCTTCACCAGGCTGACACCTCATTTTTAGGTATGCCTGGTGCTGTTCCTGGCATGCCCTCGTGCAATCTTCATTGAACCAGGATTGGCCCCCCGGCCTGATGGTAATGGTAGAGTGGGGGATATGTCGGGCCATGAGGTTACAGATTGTGGTTGAATACAATTCTGCTGCTGCTGATGGACCACAGCGTCTCATGGATGCACAGTTTTGAGTTGCAAATCTGTTCGAAATCTATCCCATTTAGAACAGTGGTAGTGTCACACAACATGATGTTAGGTATCCTCAATGTGAGGATGGGACTTCGCCTCCACAATGACTGTGCAGTGGTCACTCCTACCAACATTGTCATGGACAGGTGCATCTGCGACAGGTAGGTTGGTGAGGGCAACTAGGTTTGTCCCTCACCACCTCCCGCATACCCAGTCTAGCAGCAATGTCTTTTAGGACTTGACCAATAGTGGTGCTACCAGGCCACTCTTGGTAATGGACATTGAAGTCCCCCACCCAGCATACATTCTGTGCCCTTGTTATCCTCAGTGCTTATTCCAATTTGTCTTCAACATGGAGAAACACTGATCCATCAGCCAAGTGGCAGGGGGTTGGCAGTCGCTGGTAATCAGCAGGAGGATTCCTTGCCCATGTTTCACCTGATGCCATGAGACTTCATGGGGACCAGAGTCAATGTTGAGGACACCCAGGACAACTCCCTCCTGAGTGTATACCACTGTGCCGTCACCTCTGGTGGGTTTGTCCTGCCCCTGGGACAGGGCATACCCAGGGATGGTGATGGTGGTGTCTGGGACATTGTCAATAAAGTCTGATTCCATGAGTATGACTATGTCAGGCTGTTGCTTGACTGGTCTGTGGGACAGCTCTCCCAATTTTGGCACAAGCCCCCAGAAGTTAGTCAGGAGAACTTTGCAGGGTCGACAGGGCTGGGTTTGACATTGTCGTTTCCAGTGCCTAGGTTGATGCCGGGTGGTCCGTCCGGTTTCATTTCTTTTCTTACAATTTGTAGTGATTTAGAACAACTGAATGGGGTGCTAGGCCATTTCAGAGTTAACCAAATTGCTGGACTCACATGTAGTCTAGACCAGTTAAGGACAGCAGATTTCCTTCCCTAAAGGAAATTAGTGAACTTGATGGGTTTTTAAAACAATTGACAATGGTTTCATGGTTACCATTAGACTAGCTTTTAATTCCAGATTTATTAATTAAATTCAAATTTCACTGTCTGCTATGGTGGGATTCAAACCCATGTGTGCAGAGCATTAGCCTAGGCTTATGGGTTACTAGATAATGACATTACCACTCGGCCACTGCCTCCCCCTAATAATGTGATAATGTGAGAACATGGGATTATACCTCGGAATTACATTTAAATTATGTTGAATTTTTATCCTAGAATCATTCAGCAAAACCCCCAGCCATTAATAGTTCTATTTCCTACTCCAGCTATCCTTGTGGCCTTTCTCTGATGCAATGGGATGTGATTTGAGAGTGCTTACAAATGGAGCAATAGCTAGATCAAAATAATGCCGCAATAAAAATGTCACCATAACACTACATTCCTGCCCTGCTAATTTATGGACAAATTTCAATCCAGGTCATCAAAGCTTTTGTTAAAAACATGCAAGGGTCTCATTAATATATGCTAGTCAGGGTCAGATGACATATTTACAACTCCCAGTGCCATTTTCATCTCTGCCTGTGTTGCTACCACTCCCACCCGCTGTAATGTATTTGTATAATATGCTAATGATGTGATGATATAATGATGTGATGACGTCATGACGTAAATAAACACTTCTTTGAACTGGCCATGCTTGGTGTTCATCTTGTCTGTTAGTGCCTCCCAGATATATCACAGAAAATGGTGATGAGGGTGAGAGAGAAGTCTGTCAATATAGGGAGCAAACCGCAGCAGGGACTCTAGTGAACAAGATTAGCCAGCTTCTGATGACCTAACTTCTTGGAGTGCATGTCCACAGGTCCCTGAAGGTGGCAGGACAGGTAGATAAAGTGGTGAAGAAGGCAGATGGAATGCTTTCCTTTATTGGCTGAGGTATAAAATACAAAAGTAGGGATGTAATGCTGGAACTGTATAAGATGCTGGTTAGGCCACAACTGGAGTACTGCGTACAGTTCTGGTCACCACATTACAGGAAGGACATCGAGATTTACAAGAATGTTGCCAGTGCTTGAAAGTTGCAGCTATGAGGAAAGATTGGATTGGCTAGGGTTGTTTTCCTTAGAACACAGGAGGTTAAGGGGTGACTTAATTGATGTGTACAAAGTTATGAGAGGCCTAGATAGAGTAGACAGGAAGGACCTGTTTCCCCTAGCGGAGAGGTTAATTACCAGCGGGTACAGATTTAAGGTGATTGGTAGAAGGATTAGAGGGGACATGAGGTGAAACTTTTCCACCCAAAGGGTGGTGGGTGTCTGGAATTCACTGCCTGGATTGGTGGTGGAGGCAGAAACCCTCAACTCTTTTAAAAGATACCTGGACATGCACCTGAAGTGCTGTAACCTGCAAGGCTACGGACCAGGTGCTGGAAGGTGGGATTAGATTGGGTGGCTAGTTTTTCCAACTGGCGCAGACACAATGGGCTGAATGGCCTCCTTCTGTGCCATAACTTTTCAATGGTTCTATGGTTCCCAGATGGCGGAGATTTTGGTTGATTTGTGTGAAGCCTGAGCCTCAAGCTGTCTCCTCGGTTGAATGGGATACCATAGCGTCCTATGTGTATTGAATTCAAAGTGTTCATTTAGGCAAGAGAATATTTCCAACCATCGCCTAGACTGATTTTAGGTATCACAGACAGCTGCCGTTAAGTGTTAACTTGGTTACAATGAATTTGCAAACAGGATAATATGGCTGTGCCCATGGAATATATCAGAAGGCTAGGAACATATGAGAGGGCTCAAAAACCATTCCGCTCATATATTCAAAGAATGGACAAGGTTTTCCAACTCAGAATAAGGCAATTCTTGAGTGCAAGAAAGCAATTTTGCTAATGGAAATTGGCCTCGATGTGTATGGCACATGAACAAACGTTCTTGCTCCCAACAAAGCCTAAGATGTACCATTCAAAACAATCATCACAAAGTTGGAGGAAGATTTCAACCCGAAGCCACTAGAGATATCAGAAAGCTACAAATCTGGAACCAGAAATCCAAAAAGTAGTGGAACATTTGGTGAGTACATTGTGACACTGAAGAATTTATCACGACATTGCAATTTTGGCATATTCTTAGACTGTGCATTATGAGACAGATTTGTGTGTGGATTGGTGGATGAAAGAATCCAATCAAAGTTACGAAAACACAAAATCTTACATTTCAGCTAGCGTGCAAAATTGCTCTTTCTATAGACATGGCATCAAATAATGCTCGGGAATTTTGTCCTATGCCAGTGACTAGTACAGCTTCTGTCCACTGTCAAAAGGCTTCCGCCAAGCCTAAAGTGGAGAGACCTAGTTAGAAGAGTGCTTGTGATCACAGAATCTCAGAATTGTTACAGCAACAAGAAGGAGACCATTCGGCCCGTCATGTCTGCGCCAGCTCTCTGAAAGAGCAATTTATCTAGTGCCACTCCCCCCCACCTCTCTCCATAGCCCTGCACGTTCTTCCTTTTCATAATAGAATCCAATTCCCTCTTGAATCTCTCAATTGCACCTGCCTCCACCACATTCTCAGGCAGTGCATTCCAGATCTGAACTACTGGCTGCATGAAAAAGTTTTCCCTCACGTCGCCATTGCTTTTTTGCCAATTAGCTTAAATCTGTGCCCTCTTGTTCTCGATCCTTCCAGTTTTTCCCTATCCACTCTATCCAGACCCCTCAAGACTTTGAGCACCTCTAACAGATCTCCTCCTAACCTTCTCTTCTCTATGGAAAACAATCCCAACTTCTCCAATCTATCCACATAACTGAAGTTCCTCATCCCTGTCTCATGGATCTTTTCTGCACTCTCTCCAATGCCTTCACATCCTTCCTAAAGTGTGGCGCCCAGAACTGGACACAATACTTCAGTTGAAGCCAAACCAGTGATAGCAGTTAAGTGTCTTGTTATCACTGTAAGGGCAACCACACGGCACAAGCATATCAGTACAGAAATGCCAAATGCTTTAACTGCCAAAAGAAAGGCCATTTGCAACAGTTTGCCGAGCAAAGGCCAAAACTGCTTTTCCAGTGGTAATGGAAAACAGGGGTGGAGTTCAGAATCTTGAAGTGAATTCAAGTGCTTGAGCAAAGAGGAGCTAGGGCTGTACAGCATTTATGCCACTAGCAATCACTCAAATGACAAAGAATTTTGTACAAAGGTGTCAATAAATCAACAGTACATGTGAATTGATACAGCTGCAGATTGCTCCATTATGAGTCGCGATACATACGAGAGCAAATTCAGCAATGTACCTGTAACTGAGAACACAATTCAGTTGAAATGGTGAGGTGTTTGAAATGTGTGGACAAATGGAATGCAATGTCCAATATAAGGGCAAGTCCCTCAAGTTACCCATTGTTGTAGCGAGATATGTCAACAAACCAACAAACCAGGCAAAAACTGGCTTAGTATGCTGAAGTTAGACTGGAAGCATGTTTTCTAATTTGAGATGACCGAAAGGCTTGATCAGCTTTTGCACAGTTACAGCAACATTTTCAAGAATAACTATGAAGGTATAATTGGTGTGAAAGTGCACATCCGAATCAGGCCTGATGCAAAACTAGGCTGGTTCCTTATGCTCTCAAAATCCAGGCTGAAGAGGAACTAAAGAAGCTAGAGAGAAAAGTTGTGCTAGTGAAAACTGACCACAGTGATTGGGAAACCTCAAATTGTCAAACAAAATTGTGAGGCTATGCAGAGACTACAAAGTCACAATCAACTAGGCAGTGGATGATGAGCTGTATCCACTACCGACTTCTCAAGATTTGTATGTGGAATTAGCGGAATCCAAGCTATTCACAAAGTCGACTTTGTGCCATGCTTATGCACAGCTCAATGTGGGTTGAGAGAGTCAGCAGTATCTCACAATAAATACACACATGTGGGGTTGAATTTTATTACCAGCAGCCGGCCCACATGCCGCCATGTAAAGGCCTGCTACCTGACCCAAACCCGATGAGACCCAACGACGTGTGTCGAGTTGGGCTTGGGTCGGGTTGTACATCCGGGTCCGGCATTTGGGCTCGGGTCGGGCCGGGTTGGACATGCTCTATCACAGGTAAGTGGCTCCAATGTTAATTTAATTTCTGGAATAGAAAGGTGGTTTTTTACAGTTATTTTACACTTATGCAGATCAGCAATAAAGTGAAAAATGGTCGGGTTGGGTTGGGTCGGGCACGGGAAAAAATGGAAGGGACTCGGGCCGGGTCGGTCTCGGGTCAGATGTGGTTCTGTTGGGCTCGGGTCGGGTTTTTTTTTGCAGACCCCAGCAAGCCTTTACCACCATGCTGCTGCAATCTACCGCGCAGTCGCTCAAGATAATACACTGATCGGGCCGCACCCCACCCCCCACCGCCCCCAATCACGTGGTGGGTCGGGCTCTGCGACACCGGCAATGGCATCAACTGCCTGTGCGTGGGCACTGGCACCATTTTTAAAAGGGCAGCCAGACCTGCCACTAAATTTAAATATTTAAAACCACACCTCCCCCAGGACATCGCAATAAAAAATATCACCCCTTCTCTCCCAATAATATTTACAGATAATAGTTGCCCTCTCCGCACCCCAAAAGATTTACATGCAAGACTTGTCCTTCCCCCCAACCCCCCACCCCCCACAAACTGTTCAAAGGGCAGAGGTCACCCCTTCGTCCCCTCCCCTACACTATTAATGTACATTTAACCCTGTAAACCCCCCCACCCCCCGCCCCACTACATTGAAAACCCTAAGTACCCCCCCATCCACACCTCGGTCGTGCCAGCTTTCCCTGGACGGGAAAGTAAAGGCATGTGTGTGCTGGCTGCTGCTTGGAACATTCCGTGCAGCAGGTAAAATGGCTGCCAATTTTATTTAAATGTATTCATTTTCTAAATTTACCTATTCAAAGTCTGGTCCCATTGCCCAGTGGCGGGGGGCCGCCACAGAGCCTTTCAGCCGCCGGGAAGATCGGGCCCGGCACTCCTGGCATTGGACTCCATGGCAGGCCACTGCCAGGGCACTCTTCTGGCTCCCCCCGCCATGGATCCTGACATAGGGACCTCAACAAAATCCAGCCCATGGTTATACTCCTACACAAAGCTGCCTTACGGTGTGAAGTCTTCTTCAAAAATCCTCCAAGCTACAATGCATAAGATTTTGCAAGGAGTGCTGCATTGCTTGTGGAATCAGGATGATGTGTTGATTGCAACTGCAACAGAGGAAGAGAATCTTCAAGTGTTGGATGAAGTGTTAAAAAGGCTCAATGATCACAATGTGAAGTTGAAAAAGAGCCAGTGTGCTTCCATGCAATCTGAGGTAGTAAATCTTGGCCTGAAAATCAATGAAATGTCAGTGAAAGAGGCGGCGCAGTGGTTAGCACCGCAGCCTCACAGCTCCAGGGACCCGGGTTCGATTCTGGGTACTGCCTGTGTGGAGTTTGCAAGTTCTCCCTGTGACCATGTGGGTTTTCGCCGGGTGCTTTGGTTTCCTCCCACAGCCAAAAGACTTGCAGGTGATAGGTAAATTGGCCGTTGTAAATTGCCCCTAGTGTAGGTAGGTGGTAGGGATTACTGTAAGGTTAGTATAAATGGGTGGTTGTTGGTCAGCACAGACTCGATGGGCCTGTTTCAGTGCTGTATCTTTTAAATAAAAAAAAAGAGGCTATAGCCAATGCCCCAAAGCCAAAAGATGTATCTGAGCTGAGATCTTTCCTAGGCATGGTCCAATACTACTTACCCTTTCTGCCTGAGCTTGCAACAGTGTTAGCTCCACTACATGAGCTTTTAAAGAAAGATGTGGAATGGGAATGGTACAAAGCATAACAAGATGTTTATGATGCATGTAAGAGAAGCTTGACCAGTGATGGACTACTCATTCATTACAACACAAATCATAATCTAAAGCTAGCTCAAACTATAGCAGTGATCAGTCATGTCATGGATGATGGTGAAGAGAAGCCCATAGCATTTGCACACATACCCTGACCAAGAGTGAACACAACTGCGTGAAGATAGAAAAGGAAGTGCTTCGAATCATCTTTGGAATCAAATAATTTCACCAGTTTTTGTTGGGTAGAAACTTCACGCTAGTAACAGATTATAAACCCCTATAGCTATTCTGGGACCCAAAGTCTGTAATACTGACGATGGCAGTGTTAAGCAGCAGTGGGCTGTATTTCTCTCACAGTATGACTACAACATTGAATATTGCAGTTTGAAAGAGAATGCTATCGCTGACGTATTGTCACGTTTGCTGCATGAGGACTCAGAAGCAAACTGTGAAGGTGCAATCTTCACAATCGGAACGGTAGAAGATGACTTTCCAACCACTGCAACTGAAATTGCAGCTGAAACTCAGAAAGACTCAGTGTTGAAAAGAGTTTGCACCAGACATTGAATAGAAGGTCAGAATTTGACAAGTGTACAGATGAGGAACTGAAACTGTTCCACAATTTTCACAATGAGTTGGCATGTCAACAGGGCTGCATTAAGTGGGGTCATAAAGTGTGAGTACCTTGTTCTTTGAGAGCCAGGATTTTGGCAGAACTCCATACTGAATACACATGAATAGTCAATATGAAATCCATAGCAAGAGGTTTTGTTTATTGGCCTGTTGACCTGGAATTATTGATTAGTAAATGTACTATCTGCCAAAACTCTAGAAGTAAGCTGCCTAAAACTCCTTTGCAATTGTGGTCATGGTTGCCCCAACCATTTCAAAGAGTCATTGTAGATCACATGATCCCAGCAAGGGTTGAACCAAAATATCAGCATGATCCACTTGATCATGAGCTCATATCAGAGTTTGAACCAGTTCAGACTTCACTGTCCGAAGTATCAATTTTTGAGGAAAAAAAATCTCCAAGTTCAGAACCTAAACCAAGCAGTCCGAAACCTGACTCTACAACAAAACCTGTAAAGAGATCCGGAAGACTTTGCAAACCAGTTAATAACGTTGATTTGTAAATATAGTTTGTTACAAGGGGAAGCAGAGAAATGTATTTGCATAATATGCTAATGGCTTGATGATGTAATGACGTAATGATGTCATGACATAAATAAACACTTCCTTGAACTGGCCGTGCTTGATGTCCATCTTGTCTATTAGTGCCACCCACAAACTATGGTTGGTGCAAATTGAGAGGCAGGCATTTTCAGCAATACGTAAAGCAATCCTCAACTGCTGTCAGGTAAAACTGCAGAAAATTTTGGGAAACATTTTGCTTGCAGCTTTTTGCTACTTAGACTGCTTTAAAGTGTTAATTATAACCCTGATGTGAGCCCCTTATGCCTGTCTTAAGTGCTCTGCCTATTCTAGTAATTTATGAGGTGCACCCCAGTGGCTGAAGCATGGAGATGGAATGATACTCTGCTCAGCCGAAAGCCCATGAGGTGCTCATAGGTGACAATCTTTAGTTACTCGAGTCTTAGCGGGCCTGGCTGCAGACTGTAGCAATCTGGCTTCTGCTATGCAGTCTGACCAGCAGGTTTTCTGACGTCAGGGCAGGCATTGGTTGAGTGGATCACTAAGGCCCTGGGAGGTGATTTGCAGCACTGCACTCAGGAGCTAAAGATCCTCCAAGGTGACCAAGATGGAGACTTGAGCTGAAACAACAGCCAGGTTTTTACCAGCAGCAATGAAGTCCCGACATCAGGATATAAAATGGGTGGTGTGGCTGTGCGTGTGGGGGGGCGGAAGTGAGAGAGCAAAACTGTCGAGGCTGTTCAATTAATGGCTGGCAGGCACAGGAGCCAGCCAGTTACGAAGCTCGGGCGGGAGGAATTACCGCGTAAGGCAGCCAGCAGTAGATTTAAAGGCAGCAGCCTGGGAGGAATCTGATAGGCAGCCCTGACAACTGGAGTGATCAGGAAATGGCGGAAGGAAGAACAAGGATGGCGTCCAGGTTCTTTGATGCCTCCCTGGAGGTGCTCCTCCAGGCAGCACAGGTTCAGAGGGTAGTCCTTTTCCCTCATGATGGGAGGAGGAGATCAGCTTGCCAGACAAAGAGGGCATAGATGAAGACAGTGGAGGAGGTGAGTAGCCCTGGTGTGTCCCACATACACGGCTGCAGTGTAGAAAGAGGATCAATGACCTGATGCATTCTGTCAAGATGAGTGCAGTGCATAACATTAGCTTATGTTGAGTATGAATTTGGAGAAAGAGCTGCCCACCCAGTCAGCTGCAATGCCCAGTTGCAACATTGGCTGCCACATGCATAGGGGTCTCTCTGTGGAGGACACCCTTTAGTCAGAGTTGACTCCTGCATTACCAGTATTGAATGGCTGCTTACAGGAGGCATCCCTGTGATGCCATGATGGACATTTAGGCTGCCAGCAATATAGGCGGAGTGTGTGTCTATGATGGGCAAGTAGCAGTGGAAATTTATATGTTTGCAGGAGAAGAGAACTCACAATGCTCGAGAAAGAACAAGAACTGGCGGTGCCATCCCATATATGGCGATCCTCACGCCAATGGAAGAAGAGGTTTGGGAGCTGGGAGGCCTGGAGGGAGGGCAGGCAATCACTGATGGTGAAATGGGTGTGGAGCCCAGACAGAGTGAGTGGTCTAATGGATGGGTGCAACAGACCCTCTGGCGAATATAAAGCATAGTGCTCATGTGTCCACCACTGGTCACAAAGAGCTCCAGATAATGAGTAGTCAGAAAGATGTGTTGGAATGCACATTGCCCTCTTATCACTCCTCTCTCTTGCAGGTCATGTACAAGAACAGGCAGCTGCAAAGCCAGCAGACAGCCTTCCACCTCTGAGGAGATGGAGAAGACCTCAGAAGATGTAGTGTCACATCATTCCCCGCACCCTCCACCAGATCAGATGCTTTCATGCCAGTACCAAAGGGGTCACAATCTGGTGAGCACAGCCCGAGCAGCTGAGGGAGGAAGTGACAATTGCGGCCACTCACTGTGGAGGACTGTGGGAGGGCCCAGTGATGCTGAGCTTCAGGCTGATGACATCCCTTTGGCATCATCAACAACACAGCTGATGCCAGAGCTGTAGTGTGAGGTGTGTGAACATCTGGTGGAGCTTCTAGAGGCTTGCATACCCATTGACGAATGATGAAGGAGTTCATCCAGGGCAAGAATGCAGCCATGTCTCCGGCATATGCACATAGCATCCTCCATTGAGAGAGTGGTGACCCTCATGGAGAGCCACAAGCAGCAAATGGCACAGTGGATGCCGGATATCCACACGGACATGCATGCCATTGCCTCCTCCATGAGCTCTGTGAAGTAATGGCTGGGTGAGAGGGATGTGAGATGCCTGGAATCATTGCCAAACTCCTCAAGTGAGCAGGGAGGGACAAGTGATAAAGGAGTGGCTGCCTGAAACACCTGGCCATCCCTTTCAGGGCTCTCCTTGCTCAGACAGTGGGCACGTCCCCTCTGATGGATACACCAACGTCTCATGTAGCTGCAAAGACAGAGGCGGATCCTGTACCTGTGCAGGAGGACCCTATTATGCCTGGGCCCTCAAGGCCTCAGGCAACCAGAGGTTGACTGCCATGGCCATTGAAAGCCACGAAGCAGAAAGGTCTGATGAAAGGTCACTGACCTGAAACGTTAACTCTGCTTCTCTCTCC
Organism: Heterodontus francisci; assembly: GCF_036365525.1. Taxonomy (NCBI): domain Eukaryota; kingdom Metazoa; phylum Chordata; class Chondrichthyes; order Heterodontiformes; family Heterodontidae; genus Heterodontus; species Heterodontus francisci. The sequence goes on from NC_090380.1 coordinate 69,687,616, forward strand.
ACAGATGCTGCCAGATTTGCTGAGTATTTCCAGCATTTTTTGTTTTTATAAGCAGAAAGGTCAGCAGTCTCTCTCCACTTTAGCTGCCAGTGCAGGAGGAGCACCATTTAGGAGAAACCACAAGTGTCTAAGAAAGTCCACTTAGCTGCACTTGGGTTTCACAGGGTTAGATTATGTAATTTGGGTGGCACAGTGGCGCAGTGGTTAGCACCGCAGCCTCACAGCTCCAGCGACCCAGGTTCAATTCTGAGTACTGCCTGTGTGGAGTTTGCAAGTTCTCCCTGTGTCTGCGTGGGTTTTCGCCGGGTACTCTGGTTTCCTCCCACCACCAAAAGACTTGCAGGTTGATAGGTAAATTGGCCATTATAAATTGCCCCTAGTATAGGTAGGTGGTAAGGGAATAGAGGGACAGGTGGGGATGTGGTGGGAATATGGGATTAGTGTAGGATTAGTATAAATGGGTGGTTGATGGTCAGCACAGACTCGGTGGGCCGAGTTGCGAGCTTCTCTTGCATGTATCCCATTGTGCCTTGCTTGTGATTCCTTGGGGTCTTCAACATAGTCCACCTAGTCAGCAGCCCTCTCCAATTCCTTATCCTCGGAGGAGGCATCGCGCTGCAGAATGTCCTCATTGTTCCAAGTTTCTCCTCTCTCTGTCGCCAGGTTAAGCAGAGTGCAGCACACTACAACAATACATGAGACCCTTGGTGGGGCACATTAAAGGGCTCCACTGGATCTATCAAAGCACCTGAACCATATCTTTAGAATCCCTCTGGCCTGCTGAATGTTCGCTCGAGTTGTCCCATGGCAGCTGTTGCATTTCTCCTCTGCAACTGTGCTGGAGCACTGCACAGGCATAAGTAGTCTTGTCTTCAGTGGGTAGCCCCTGTCACCCAATATCCATCTTTGAAGGCCTGAAAAGGTTGAGCACCTGGGACTGCCTTAGTATGTAGGTGTTGTGGCAGCTTCTCTGGAACCTTGCACAGACCTGAAGAATCCATTTGCGGTGGTCACTGATCAGTTTTACATTGAGCGAGTGTAAGTCCTTCCTGTTGATGAAGGCTTCTGCCTGGTCTGTGGGAGTCTTGATGGCCACATACGTGCAGTTGATGGCATCATGCACCTGGGGGAATCCAGCGATGGCCTGAATCCAATAGCCTTCTCAGCCTGACTGTCCGGATCGATGCTAAATTGCATGTACTGGCCGTTCCTCTTGAACATGGTGTTGGTGACCATCTTGATGCAGCGATGAGCCACAGACTGGGAGATGCCACAAATATCACCAGAATATCCCTGGAATGATCTTGAGGCATAGAAATTCAGCACCATGGTGGCTTTCACTGCCACAGGCATTGGGTGCCCGCCACTTCCCACTGGGTTCAAATCCTCCATCAAGGTTCACAGCTCGGTGACTGCCTCCCTGGAGAGGCGCAGTCTTCAGCGACACCTCTGCTCCAACATTTGCAGGAAGCTGAGCTCTGACGGTAAACCCTATCTGGTGGGTAACATCGTCTGCAGACAACAAGCTGGTTGCGTGCCCCTTGGCACCCTCCTCATCTGTGCCCCCTTCCAGCCTCAAGATCCTGGTGCCACTCTGGGTGCTGCAGTTCTGCTTTTTCTGGCTGCAGCTCTCTCCCTCTATGATGCTCCTCCACTGGAGGTCTCAAATTCTGCGTGAATGAGGCCGATTGCAAATTGCTGCACTCACTTCTCAGGGCATCCCATCCCCACTTACTGTGTACCCACCATGGCAAGTTAGAGAGGATACTCAATCAGAATGCCCTCACTGTACTCGCCAAGTTTGTCTAGCCTCTGGATTGTTACTGCCACTGTTTACTCAGTATCACCCTCCCTTCAATACCAAACTACCTCTCAGAATGGCTGTTGACTGCAGCTATGACTGACCTTCCACTCAGCTTCCGCCTTCTTATAGCTGGCGAGGCTATGAATCTTCATTGTTACCGTGCAAAATTGTAAATAGCTGCTAAAATTAATTTAACAGGCTTAATTACCTTCGCATTGCCTTCAAGTGCGGCCTCCTCTGACCAGCTCGGCCACCTCTGGGAATATTCTCTAGCAGCATGAACATATTGGGCTTCCCTCCCGATGCCATCCACTGGCATTTTACCACCGCTCCTACCTCCCAGCCCATCTCCACTGTGCTAACAAAATTCCGCCCTCCGTTTAGACCATATTTACCATAAGACACCATCTTGATAAAGGAATTGAAGACTGTGCTAGGAATGGCCACCTGAAGGCTCTTTAATGTGCTAATTGCTGCTTAAAGTGCCTGTTAACACTGTAGAGAGACTCTCACTTGTCCTAACATGCTCTGCTAACAGCGACCAGCTGATTGGGAGTAAACACAGCATTCATGTGGATTTCAAATGCTCCTTAAAGGGATACTCACCATTTCATGCTCAATTGCTGCTGGAGCTGTGAAGAGGACCTCAGGAACACATTGGGATGCTTTCTGGAACTCTTTGTCAAGACAGCAACACTCAAGCGGCATTTATTCCGGAAATTCTCTGAGGATCTCATCTAAAAAGAGTAGGTGCTGTGCTACTCCAGCTTATCAGACACCTTATAGATCAGAAGAAAAGGAGTACTTGGTTGTGGGCATCTTCCTATGGGTCCCCTTGGTCTGGATGAGGAATGGGAGCTGGGCACAAGGCTGGGCAGCTGTAGGAGAGAGGAACAGGAGGGCGAGGTAGTGTCCTTCAACCCTGTGGGTACAGGACATCCCTCCTCCTGTGGACCTCCTCCACCAGGACTGCATCTGAGTCATTGAGCCACCCTACAACATACTGCTGTGTCCCAGACATTGTACTCCACACTGTCAATGGAAGTGGGTGTGAGGAGTCCACATGCACTGATCCACGAAAATTATATCTAATCAGCATTTGAGAGCTAAACCGGCAGGTTTGTGGTTTAGCATCTCCAGGCAAGTTCAAATTATGGCAAACAGCAATTAGGACCTAAATTGTGTGCTAAATCCAGCCTTTCAAACAGGCATGTCTATATAGCACAGCATCCATTTAGTGCCTGTTTTCCACCTTTGGCCAAAATAACATCCCAGATGTTTTGTAATCATGGGAGATCACAATATGTTCCATTCCAATGCATAACATCCCTGGCTGTGGTTCAACTTTATTGATCTGGGGGGAGAGCAGACTATAGGGCATCTCCAATGCAAATAAAGCTCCTATCCATTTGGTCTCTCACCTTATCCAAGGGAGAGCTGATAGTTGATTCCAGAGCCTCAATGGCCCCAGTATGTGCATTGATTAGTTTAAAAATGAATCCTCTTCAATAGCAGGATGAATGCTGAGTCTGTTTTCCTATAACATGTTATATGTCACTTCACTCATTAAAATCTACCTCCTATGTGCACCTCTTAAGATTCTGTCCATATGTCCTGTTGTGTTAAGCATTGCCATTTGGAGATTATTAGATACTGTTGTGAACTTTGTATACTGCATGTTCTGGATTTTAATTTGCTGCAAGGATTTCTTCTAATCCCTATTCTCTCTCACATCATGGACACCAGATCCCTAAAAGCAGGAAAAACAAATCACATGCGAATTTGTTTCAGGTGCCATAGAATCATAGAATAGTTACCCATCGTGTTGGTGCCAGCTCTCTATGAGAGCAACTTAGCTAGTCTCACTTCCCCTTTCATTTCCACAGAATTGTAGACTATTTCTAACGCAGTCATTGAAATGCTAACGATTATGCTATTCACATCATTCCAAGCAATGAAATTCTGTTATTACAGCACCTTTCAAGACCTCAGAATGTCCAAATTGTTTTATAGGCAATTAAGTACTTTTGAAGCTTAGTCACTATTGCAGTGTAGGGGAATGCAGCAGCCAATTTGCAAACTGCAAGGTCCCACAAACAGCAATAGGATAAATAACCTGATTGTTTTTAATGATGTTGGTTGAGGGCTAAATATTTGCCAGGACATCAGGGGCTGGATTTACATTACGAAGGAGGGAAACAGGAGCCGGGTCTGGTTTTGGGTCAAAAACCCGCCTCCAGTGGGAAACTGATTTGGATAGAGATTTTCAAATGGGTGAGCCGTTAATTGGTAGGGAGACGAGTTTACTGTCCAGTGGGTCCTTGAATGGAAGTGAGTCATCAAGTGTGGGTCTCATGTAGAACTCCCATGGCAGCCATCACGGAGACTGCATATTGTCCTGAGGGAGAGATCTTCCTTCCACTGTACCAGAGGCAAGTGAGATGTCACAGGTGCTAGGGGCATGACAGAACCCTCACTTCATCAATGCCCACCTGGATCTAATGCTGGAGACTGTGGGGGAGAGGATGGAAGTCCTCTTACCAGTGGCTTGCAGGAGGAGGCCACCTTGCCATGCAGCAGGGACACATCTCTGTTCAGTGTTATCTCCCTCCGCCTCCTCTTCTCTTACATCCTGCTCCTCCCTGGATGAGCTGTCCCCTTCCAGGGCCTCATTGTCCTGAAGGTCCACACCTCTCTGGTGGGTCATGTTATGGACAGCACAGCAGATCATCACAATGACCGAGACCCTTTCAGGAGGGTATTGGAGGGTGCTACCTGACTGCTCTAGGCATGGGAATCGCATCTTCAGAAACCCAATGGCCTGCTCAGTTGTTGACCTGCTGAGCAGGTGGCATTGGCTTTATGGCCTCTGTGCCTCTTTCTGGAGCTCCTGTACAGGGGTCAGTAGCCATCTCTTCAAGGGATTTCTCTTGTCCTCTTAGATCCATCCCTGCACTTTGGGTATGGAATGAAGATCCCAGGCAGCCTGCACTGGCAGAGGATGAGGGAGTCATGGCAGCTGACAGGAAAGTGAGCACACACATGGAGGAAGAGCTTGTTTTGGTCACAGACCAGTTGGACATTGAGGGACTGGAAGCCCTTCCTGTTGATGAAATCACTGGCCGGTCATTGAGTGCCTTCATGGCCACATGGGTGCAATTGATGATGCCCTGCACCTGGGGGAATCCAGCAATGGAGGCGAAACCCAATTCCCTCTGTGCCTGCGCAGGCACATATGTGTCAAAGTGGATGTAGTTCTCCCGCCCTCTGGAATATGGCATCTGTGACCTGCCTGATGGCATGATGAGCTTCCAACTGAGAGATTCCAATTAGGACCACAGATGATCCCTAGAATGACCTGGTTGCATAGAAATTCAGGGCAATAGTTACCTTGATGGTTCAGGTAAGGGACTTCCATGGGGTGGGGAGGGGGCGGTGGGCACGAGGCCACAGGTCATTGTGGATCATGGCACAAAAGTCCGAGACTATCTGCCTGGATAGGCGCAGCCTCCTTTGGCACTGGCGCTCCCTTCATTTGCAGGTGGCTGACTCTGGGGCAGTAAACCTGTTGGGCAGAATTTTATTCTGCTCTTGGAGGTGGGTACAGAGGTGCGGGGGCAAACAAAATGGCAGGTGACGCCATTCCCAATGTTGCCCAGGCCCCCTGACATTTTGTCTGGGGTGGGGAGTCCAAGGATGGTCCCTTGCATGCACCTCTCCCACCAGATTTGTGTGGACCAGTGGTTGGTCACCAGTAAGAAGTGTCCAATTTGTCAAGTGGACATTGAAACCCAGCTTCCTGTTGACTTCTAACTGACCATAAAGAAAGGAAAGGTTTCGTATTGAGTTCCCTTATTCTGGACTGTATGTGATTGAATCTGGAATCTGTATGGAATCCTCAGCTTGCACTGACTGAGTAGGAAGCTGCTTGGACCCAGGACTCTCCTACCAGTGTTAACTCCGACAAACAATGTGCTACTGAAATACTAGGCATTTCGTCCACAATAGAAAGGCAATTGAGGCCCATCAGTGGCCACTTAAGGGCCTCTTCCCACCCCCACCTCCACCTCATTTTTGTAGAAAGCGGAGGCGTCCACCGTTGCAGGGAGACACCGTTAGTGGGATCGGGGTGCGGGAGGTCCCTCCTTTGGGGTAATTCAGTGCCCCCAGACAACCCCTCGGCAGTGATTGCCAGCTCCCTCCCCCCTGTGGGATGACCCCCCAACCCTCGCCAACCCCCCACCCCATCACTGAGGGCTGCCGAAATGGCCCCGGCAACCCCAACCTCACTCACCTGTTCTGGGGTCTTCTCTGTCCTCGATGCTGCAGGGTCTCCTGCTGTACTGGCAATGACCACTGATCCCAGAGCATTGCTGGTGCTATAGAGCTACCAGCCTTCCGATTGGCTGGCAGCCTGGAGCTGACAGCTCATCCCTTAAAGGAACAGCATCACCAATGGCGGGCCATTAATTGCCTTCCCGCCATGAAATGGCTTTGGAGGTCTGGCGGAGGGTCGAGGCGGGTTCTCTCCACCCTCCAGCCCACCACTGGGCCCCTCATTGCCAGAATAAAATGCAGCCCGATGTCTTGGTTAGCGCCTGCTTCCTCTTGTAGCCCCACTGCTATGCTCCTCTGGCCTCCTGCTATCCAGGAGGTTGCATCTGTCAGTGTGGCCTGTTCCCATCTGAACTCCCTCAGCTGGGCTTTGTGTAGTCACCAGGCCTTCTTCCTGCCAACCCCAGTTGCCCAGGTGATGCCCTCTCCAGATTCCTACCACTCACCACTGAGGAAAGCAAGTCTTATTGCTCCAGCAATGGCTACTCTGTGGTACTGTTGGAGCAGCTGGGCATTATTTTGTGCCTCAGCATTAATTTAAACGGCACTTTCTAAAGCCCTCATGGCCCCCTGCAGTGTTCACATCTCGTACACCCTGCTGTGTTCTCCCCATTCCCTATCTTTAAAAATCCCAATCTGCTGCTGACAAGTCTGTTAATGAGCTGGTTAAAGTTCCCTCCCTCTTAGCCTCTTTAAAAATGGCTTTGTGTTCCGGAGGCAGCGGGACCCAGTGCCAGCCTCCGAGATTGCCATCTTTAAATCATGCTGGCACCCGCTCCCTGCACCCAATGGGCTTTAAAAGTCCAGCTCCAGGAAAATATCCTGCTCTTCTTTGAAAAGTACCTGGGATCTTTTACACCCACCTGAGATGGAAGATGGGGCCTTGGTTTAACATCTCATCTGAAAGACAACATCTCCATCAGAGCGGCAGTCCCTGAGTACTGCACTGGAGTGTCAGCCTAGATTATGTGGTGAAGGTCTGAATTTTCCCTACAGAGGTGGGAAACAGGAGTCAGGACTGTTTTCAGGTCCCGAACCTGCCTCCGGTGGGAAACCGATTAAAGAGTTTCATGTGGGTGAGCCCTTAACTGGTATTGACTCAGGTTCCCTGCCAGTTAAGGGGAGTGGGCAGGCTCTCGAAGCTGGAGGGTCAATCAGAGGCCTTCCAGCTTCAGAGAAGCACCCAGCTGCAGTACAAAGTAAATGGGAGGATGCTTTAAGAAGAAGGTGCCCTCTCAGCCACTTTTTAAAAAGCAGCCAGGCCACCAATGTGGTGGGGGGTGGGGGAGGAGCCCTGTACAGGGCAGCCTTTGGCTGTACCCCCACCCAGGAGCAGGCAGGGAGGGCCTCTAGGTCTGCCTGGAGTGCAGGTCCCTGGCCTGCCGCTGCATGCCCGTCTCCGGGCTGTTGATGCTCCCTGTTGCATCGGGAAACTGGAGGTCAACTGGAAAATCCCAGTCGGCCTCCATGATCCCCATTTAAAAAGGTTTATTAGATAATAAGGGTCTAATTACCTGCCCACATTGTGAGCGTGGGCAGTCTTTCTGGGCCCTGAACCTACGTTGGCCAAAAGGGCGCTCATTAGGAATGGGGTTGGGAAACTGGCACACTGGTCAGCCTCATAATTTTCGGGCCCCATGCGCTTCCATTCCTGATATTGGTGGGGCCTGAAAATTCAACGACAAATCTTTGACGCTAGTCTTAATTCACCCCCTTCAGACTCAGAGGAAAGAGTACTAGCATTGAACCAAGGCTAACAATGGAGAGTTGATTTTAAATTCTGGGCAGGAACGTGGCCTAGTGAGCAGCTAATTTGTCTGGAAGTGGCAGCGGGGCCCTGCTAATTTTAACTGTAGGGCCTCCTTAGCATGCCACTGGCTGATTTTCTGATCTAAACAAGAAGAAGCTGCCTGGCAAGATGCATGACTTCCTCTATTTCCAACAGCAAAGCAAATTGTGTTTGTATTATCACTGCACATGGGACGACGACTTGAGGTGTTAGCTGAAACCACCAGAGCGAATGATCCCTGGCACTAAGGTATTTCTTCAGGACAGCATCATGGTCCAGCAAAGGCAAGAGAAGCCTGGGCAGGGGTTCCTTTTGAGGGCAATAGTAGCATTCCTGCTCCTCTTAATCCACAAGGAAACTTACTTATTTTGAAACCACTTACCTTGGGGACCTCTTCTACTCCTGGATCCACTTCCCTATAACTTTGGCCTGGGTAGAAACCACCATTGCTGCTCTTCTCAGAACCCTGAATGCATCATTTCAGCCCGATCAGCATATTTAAAGAAGGATCCTGCCAGCTTTGGGCAGGTGTTCTTGCTGCCTGCAATTGTAGTCGACCAGGTTTGAGCAGGTTCTAATGAATGGGGCTGGGGAGGGAGGTGGGGAGGGGTTTGGTTAAAATTCCACCCTCCCCAACCCCATAGAGTTTCTGCTTTAATCCAAAACTCCTTCTGGGACAGGGTGATAAAGATTTGTGCAGTCTCATTTGTATCGCAAGTAAATGAAATGGTATTATTAGGACAGGAAGGATCACACACCACCAAAAGAGGTGATTTCAGCTAACACCTCAAGTCGTCATCCTACCTGCAGTGACAATGCAAAAACAATTTGCTTTGCTAGTGGAGGTAGAATATGTCATGTATTTTGTCAAGCTTAGGAATCGAAGTACTCATGCCTATCCTTTCGAACTTAGTGAAGTGTTTTGAACTCTCTATGAACCCTTCCTGGTCATTGAGGTACATACTGGCCAGTCAAATAAGCGTTATTGTCCATTTTGAAAAAATGGTGCTTGCAACAGAAACCCCTCCATAATATCTACAGCATTGCAATTGGGTGCTGATTTTCCAGAATTATTGCTGGAAGTGACTTTGCAATATAAATGTGATATCACAGCCTTTAAAATCCATTAATAATTCACGTTTCAGATGATCAGACAAATAAAAGTGACTTTGTATGGAATTCACAAACACAACGGTTGTGATTTTAACCCAATTCGCCTGATATAAATGGGATGGGTGGATGATTAAAATAGTGAAAACTGCCTTACTGCCCTGTTCCCGCAGGAAAACCCCTGACTGCTATTTTAACTCCGGAACTGACTCTGATGGCAAATGCCCTCGCTGGAAATAGGCACTTACCTTATTAATAAATATAAATTGACGTCCTATGATGTCATTAGGACTCCAGTGCTGTTTTAACTGGAGGGGTGGGCTGGAGTGAGGAATCCTGCCTAGCAACCAACACAATGAATAAGATCTTGTGGAATTGGCTTCAGAAGCTAACTGACATATTTAGATGCACTATTTAAAGGGGCATTCAACTGCAGGCACAGATTATAAGGATCTGTATGTTATTGTGCTTTGTGGTTTCTCAAAGGGTTTTTGAGCTTGGGGATTGCTTCTTTCTGATTTTGTTGCATTATTCACCCTGATTAAGTATGCACAGCTTGTCATGGACACCATTTTTGCCTCTGGAGGAAGAGGAGCAGTGACAATAACAGCAGCCTCAACAACTGGGATGAGCAATAGGTGGACCTGTTAGAAGACAGCAGGTGAGGGTGGTTGCTTTTAGAAGGCCTTATTCAGCCCATAGAGTCCATAGGCCAAGACTCAGCATGCTGGATATATCTGAGGAGCACTGCATCGCAGCTATTGCTGTTTGCAACCTCCTGAAATAGGACCTGCTGCCTGTTGGCCCAACTAATCACGCTTTGCCGGGGGTTGTTGAAGTCATCACTGTCCTTTACTTCTTTGCCTCAGAAACAAGAATTAGGTTGTTTCTGGGAGGCTGGGCAGTTGCAGATGACATGATTCACAATGCAACATGATGTAGACAAGCTGGCTAAATGTGCATTTTTCTGTGCTTCATAAAGGAGTATAAATAATGATAAGAGGTTCTGTTGAGATAAGCTTCTACTCTTGATATTCCCAATGCCCACAGTTCTGGAAGGACCACTTAATTCAAGAGCTTGCTGCTGCAGCTCAGAGATGGTCAATTACCCTTGTTATTCTTGTGAGCTCATTGAAGTGCAACATACACTGGATCCTGGCTGTTCCACCCCCATACTGTCCCTCTCCCTGCTGTTGGGTGTTGCCTTCTCATGCAGAAAGAGAAGAGGCAAGTGAGTGAGAGTCTGCTGAAAAGGTGAGTGCACATTAAAGACTGGCTACCTAGCCCGAACCTGATTAGACCCGACTACATGTGTCAGGTTGGGGTCGGGTCAGGTCGAAATTCCGAGTCCAGCATTCGGGCTCGGGTCAGGACGGGCTGGACACTGCTTCTGGGAGGTCATGGGATCAGGCTTACCCAAGATTCCCCACAACTCCAGCTGCAGGGATAGCCTGCTGCTGGAAAGGATGAAGGAGATTCATGTCAGGTCGGGGGTCGAGTCGGGCGCAAAAAAGAATTAAAGGACTCGGACCCGGGTCGGGTTCGGGTTGGCTGTGGTCGGGTCAGGCCCGGGTCGAGTTTTAATTTTATACCCAAGCCAGGCTTTAGTGCACATATATGGGGTTCTGCTTGGAGTGCACAAGATTCAAGCAGGGTGGGAAGTGATGAATGGAAAGCAAGTGGCTGGAGTGTGAAGTGAGAAAGGAGGCAATAGAGAAGTTGCTGATTCTGCAAAGGCTACTATGTGGGAAGAGAATTCTGCCAGTGGTTGCTGTGAAGGGGGCAGAGGAGAAGCCAGTGTGTTTGCAATGAGAATTAGAGGTGGTATAGTGTACCCTTGTGGTATAGGATGCGATGTCAGGTGGAGGGGGTGTTGTTTAGAGTGTTGATATGGGGTGAGGGAGAAATGACTGTTGCTATATATTCTTGATAGAGATGGAGAAAAGTAGAGTTGTACTTACCCTTGTTATTCTGGTGAGCTCATTGAAGTGCGTTCTACACTGGATCCTGGCCGTTACAATCCTGGAATGTAGAAAGTCTGCCAACTCTTTCCATGCCTGGTGGATGTCATATTTAGTAACCCTCCTCCCACTCATGTGAAACAGGACTTCCCTCCTTACCTTCATCCTTTCCTAAAGCACCTCCAAGAAGGCTTCTGAAAAACTGGGAGCTTGCCTGAAACTCGTCCTATAAACTTCTTCCAGATAGCCCCAAGACTGAAGAAGACAGATGTGAATGCACTCCTTTAAGAGGTGCATTCCCACTTTAAGTGGCCCACTGGAAATTTCATTGTAACATTGGGTGCATTTCCCCAGCTGCAACAAATTGGGTGGGAAACCCACCAGGCAGCTTTAAATAATGCCAGGACATTAAAATACCTCGAGCCTGAGGTTTGCTGCAGTTGAGAGTGTTTTGTACCTTCTCCACCCAACCCACTCCTCCCTGAAATCTCCCAGAATTAGAATCAGCCCCAGTACCTCATCCTTTTTTTAGTTTATCTGGGAGCACAAACATGAAAAGGTACCAATGATTATCTTTATCATAATTTAAGCTGAGTTCCCACTGTTATTGTAAACCCTTCAGTATATTTAGAAATCAAACTTTAGGATTCCCAATTCATGTCTTTCATTTTAGTTGTAGTTAGGCTGTTTTTGTGGTTCCACATGGTTACCCTATAAATAGTTGACTTGGGACCAACTGTGCCCTACAATTTTTGGTTGGCTTCTCTGTTGACGTATTGTGTGTGTCTAAACCTGCCACTCAAGCTCCATGAAAATGATAACTTCCTGAAGCTTTGATATGTATTTAGCTCCCAAAGGGCTGTAATTCACAAAAACAGGATTTGTAATGAGAACAAAAGTTGAAGAATGATCTCTATGCCATGTGTGATTCACAAATAATAACTGGATTTAATCCACACTGTAGATCACTAAATAGATGTGGATGAGAAAATTTTTTATTTTTATCTGTATAAACAATGCAATTAAAATTAAAGACACTGACGTAGAAAATCCAGAAATCTCATTGTCTGAGACAAGTATTTAAAGTGGCTGCTGTAAGCTTCTTCATATTGCCACCTTTTTAACAGGAAAATGTAGTGATATAAACAAATTATCCTCTGAGCACTATCCAGCATGGCACAGACAATAAAGTTGTACCTGAGCAATTTGTAAAGCTTCTGAAGAAAGACCGGACTAGTTAAGGGTCTGGAGTCTTGCATTATAAAAGGTATGGCGGGACAGCCACCTTTTTACTCCAAATAACATACTTCATTGGTCTTTTAAATCTATCTGCTGTACTTCTATTGAGTTTTGCAAGTTATGCGAGAAAGATTCAAAAAACTAACACATTAGAATGAAATAAAATAGAGAAATTGCATAAAGTATCATCAATTTCAAGTCGGAAGGAAAAACAATATAGTTAAAAGAAATGGAGAGGAGGCAAAATGGCATTGAGAGAATGCAGGTGTTTCTCTGAAATCAGATAGTTAAAATTAGAATGTGAGTCAGGGCAGTTTAAAGCTAAAGTTTGATAAACTGTAGCTTTAACTCGCCATCTACTTAACTCTTATATTTCCTTTCCCCTCCTCCAAACAGATGGCAGTACCTATTTAGAGGATGCTTGTTCTAGGATTCTCAGCACCAGGCTGCCTCATATTTGTTTATAATTCAATAGTTTCAGTTCTAAGGATCAGGACAGTGAATGTGGAGAATGGTAATGTTACCTTCTGCCGCGGGGATAATACATTGGCTGAAATAAAACACTTCCAGATTATACCCCAAAAGTATCAAAAAAAATAAATTTGGGGTCAATTAAATCTCCATTATGTTGCTTTTGTAAGCTGCCAACAGCTATCCATAAACAAAAAACTGCAGTATTTCTGTCAAAATATCAAAATAGTGCTTTCCAGAAAGTAATTGTGTTCATTTCCTCCCATTTGTGAGAGACAGTGTAAATATCAGGTGCATGATATGCATGATTGCACTTCTATGACAAAATTAATGTAGTAGAATAATCACATTGATATTCTGACAATTGACACAGCATTTCACGTTTCAACAAATGGGGAAGAAAGAGGATGTAACCCAGGCTGAGAATGGAAAGGTATTTAGCTGAATTTTAAGGAAACAAAGTGGACGGGAATGGAGGCATGGGGGACATAAAATTGGGATGGGAAATGTCGAACAGGAAGTCCACTGTCGTGACGTCCCATCTCTATTTTGTCCATGGCGGCAAACATCGAGGACAGAGGTCCAATGGTGATACAGCAGGCAGGTAATTAAGATACTTTAGAGGCCAGTTGAAAGTGATTTTATGGTCCGGATTGAATTTTATAAATGGCACACGTGTCTCGCGAGGCTTCAGAGGCTCACCCCCTTCAAGGAGGTGACATGGAGGTGGGAGAGCATGGCTGCTGCCTAAGGGAGGCCATCAGGAAGACAATCATCAAGGGCCTGGCAGTGTAACAAAAGGAGGACTGCGCGCATTGCGTTAGGAGTGAGGGGAAGGTGGTTGAACTGCAAGGATGCTATTATATGGGGAAGGGGGCAATGGGCAAGTGACATCTGGGCAAGGCTAACAAGTGGTGGCTGCTGGCAGGGACAGACTGGCTTTCAGGGAGAGGCCACCTAACCCTGCTCCTAATTCATATGTTCGTATGTTCATCCAACTTTCGAGGACCTCACTGAAAATGAGGCGCAGCACAGGAGGAGGGAGGGCCAAGCACTTGCAGCAGCACCACAACAACCTGTGAGCCCATAGGAAGGTCAGATGTGGCCTTCAGGCAGAAGAGAGAGAGAGAGAGGGAGCTGCCCTACCCTTCAGAGAGGGTCTACAGGTTGAGGCTCAATTATTTGCAGATGTCTGAGAGGCAGTGTCAACAAGACTCTGCCTCTCCAGGGAGGCCGTCACTAACCTCTGCGTTATGATGTAGGATGAGCTGTGCCCCAGGGCACTTGGTGGGAATTTGTTGCCAGTGGCCCTGATGTTCACCGTGGCACTGAACTTCTACACCTAAGGATTATTCCAGGAATCCATATGGGACATGTGTGGGATCTCGCAGTCAGCAGCCCGTCAGTGCATCAAGGAGGTCACCAATGCCCTTTTCAGGAGGACCAGTGACTATGTGTGCTTCCGCATGGATCACAGAGGCTCGGGACCATCGCTGAATTCTTCAGGTGCAGGGTATCATCAGCTGCATGCTTGTGGCCATCAAGGCTCCTGAACACCAGCCAGTGACCGTCACCAATAGGAAGGGCTTCCACTCCCTCAATGTACAATTGGTCAGCGACCACCTTAAACAGATCCTGTAGGTCTGCACATGCTTTCCAGGAAGTTGTCTTGATGCCTACATTTTGAGGCAGTCCCAGGTGCCAGAGCTTTTCCGGCCTCCCTCCCGCCTTCAGGGATGCATCCTTGGAGACAAGGGCTACCCACTGAGGACATGGCCACTGATGCCTGTGAGGAACCCACACACAGTTGCAAAGGAGAGATACTAAACCTGCCAGGGGACAAAGAGAACGGCAATAGAGCAGTCATTGGTCAGCTGAAGATGAAATTCCTGGTGCCTATATCAGTCCAGTGGAGCCCTTCACTATGCCCCGGTGAGAGTCTCATGTAGTGTCGTGGTCTCCTGTGCACTGCACAACCTGGCCCTGCAGAGGAGGGATGAGCAACAAGGAAAGCGAGGAATGGACTGCCTCCTCAGAGGATGAGGATGCAGAGGGGAAGATGGGCAAGCCACAACAGATGAAGGACCCAGGGGACAAGTGGCCATGAGATATGTGCAAGGGAGGCTCGCAATGCCTTTATACATTCCAATTTCCTTTGATCATTACTGCCAGTTCTGGCTTGACCAATAAAGACCTACCTTTATGCAGCTATGTTGTCACCTTCCTTCGTTCCTACTTTCAGGATGCACTGGCTCATTGAACATTAGCACAGAGCAGAGCTGGCCAGGCTCCAGAGTTGACTGCATGTAACATGATATTTCACTTCCAGCCTCTTCACAGAGCAGTAAAGGGCCAAAGGCCTGATGGAAGAGAAAGGCAGGGAGTCTGTGCTTAACAGAAATGATTTATTTACTTTCACAATAGAGCCTGTACTTTGAATGTGAACGACACACTCACCTGTGATAACCCCATGATTCTATGTGCACTTCTTTATTCTCTAGGTGAACTCATACAAGGGGCGCCCCCTGCGCTGTCAGCTGAGGTGGAGACAGGTTGCTGACCTTGCTGCCCCTTGGCTAGGGATGACCTTGGCCGTTGTCCTCTGGATGACGTAGGCCTGGAAGGCCGTGGCATGCTGAGGGCCTCCTGCACAGAAGCAGTATCACCCTCTGTCAGCAGGGATGAAGGAGGATCTGGTGACACTGGCAGAGGGGCAGCCTGAGAGGAGGCCCCAGCTGTGGAGGCAGCCGCTCCTCCTCCCTAACAAGGCAGACTTCTGCCTCCCTGCTGATGTGAGAGTGCAAAGGACCTGGTGTGACTCCAGGTTCCCTGCTCCCTCTCGCCTTGCCACTGCTGCCGTGCACCCATGGCCAAGACGAGGGTATGCAGATCTGCACGAATATCCCGGAGATACTGAGTGCTTCGCTGGATGTGACTCTCCATCACAGCCGCCAATCTCTAATGGAAGACACCACTTGTGCACCAGAGACAATACCAAGCTCAAGGCCTGGATGGGCTCCTCCATCGTCTGTGCCTGGGCGCGAATTGCCTTAGGCATCTCTGCCAGATGTTGCCTGATCTCTCGCTGCAGCTGCAGTATTTCCTCTGATGTTGCCAACACCAGAGGCATGCCATAAGCCAGGGGCTCAGCATGGGCCTGGCCTCCCACCACCATCCGATGTCAGAGGCCTGGGCTGTCACAGCCTCCGTCAGCTGCTCAGGTGCATGTGTGCTGTGCTCACCAGGTTGTGTGCCTAGATATAAACTTGTGCGCAAACCCACTAATGTACGAGTATCTGCGTTGGTGGAGGGTGCGGGATTATGAGGTGATGATGGGCTCTCTGAGGCTCCTTCCTCCCCCTCAGAGTTGGCAGACTCCCCCACAGCCTCAGAAACTGTCTGATTTGGTACTGCTTGACCTACATGAGAGAACAGAGACATGGAAGGGTCAAGGGCTTCCCCTCCTGCCATAGCACACAACCCTAGGTTGCAGAACCCTGTGGGCACTGGATGCCTGATGAGCAGCATGGCTCCATCACTGCAGATGGAGCCTTGTACCCCATGGCAACCTTACTCACTGGCTTGGGAAGGTGCCCCTGCCTCTCCATCTGCAATGCTTCAGCTATCCTGAGATGCAGCCAGCTTCATGGCCTCCTCCTCCATTGGGCTCAGGACATGGAGATACAGACGTCCACCATCAGTCTTGGCCCGTTCTCTCTGACTGTGTGCCATTCTTCTCCTGCAGACAGAGGGAAGGAAGCTGTGGATCACCCAGTGACATTAATCCCAATATATAGGCTGATGACAGTCCAGCTGCCAATGATGAGGCACACAGCTGCCTCCTGCATGTGACCTTTTTCCAAGGACCGAGCGAGATTGTGCTATGACAGGGGGCCTCTTTTCAGGGCCACTTCGCCATGCTACTGTCAGCCATTTTGCATGCCCTGACCCTTTTCCCATGTCTGAGGGGATTAATCCCTCTCCTCCCAGGGCACCCTCCTGTTTCACCAGATGCAAGGCCCAAGAGGATGAAGACTTTGAAAGGTACTCACTTTCGCAGCCTGGGTTAAGTCTTTGAGCCGCTTGTAGCACTGAATCCATGTGGGTGGTGTGACCCCAAGGCTGCTGACCTCCTCTGCAATCTGGAGCCAGGCCTGTTTGGTTTGCACCCAGTTCTCCTCCTCCTGTCCTTCGGGAAAAATCTGTCCCTCCTTTCCCTTGCAGCCTGCGAAAACACCTGGAGGTAGGCATCAGGGATGCCTGAGGCTGCAGAGTCTCCTCTCAGCTATCTCTTCAGTTTCTGCAATCATCTCCTCCTCTCCCAGGCCTTCACCGTGCAGAGCTCAGTGCACGGCTGGCACCCGTTTAAAAATGGCACCAACACCTGCCGAGGTGCCACCTGATGCCACATTTCCCACCTCCCGGCTGGCGCTGACCACACAAGTGGTTGGGTGTCATGGCTCGTTAGGTTTAATTGGCCAGTCACCACTGAATAGCGTGCAGCTGGCGGCTCCTGCCTTCGACATGCCTTGCACCCGGATCCAGTCCCAGTGGCAGGACCGGCATCTCAATAATAAAATTCAGCCCATTGTGAGCAGATTTTTGATGGATTTTTCAACAAAACAAGTCTGATTAGAATTCAAATGTAGTAAGTATATATGTAACTTATTTACTAATGTAGCACACCTGGTGTGAACAATAAAATCTTCATCGCACCAGAAATGTCAAAATTTTTAAAATCATGAGGGACCTGGACAGAGTAATTAGGGGGAAACTGTTCCCATTGGCGAAGGGTCGAGAACCAGAAGACACAGATTTAAAGTGTTTGGCAAAAGAACCAGAGGTGACATGAGGAAGAATTTTTTTAACGCAGTGAGTGATTAGGATCTGGAATGCACTGCCTGAGAGTGTGATAGAGACAGATTCAATCATGGCTTTCAAAATGAAATTGGATAATTATTTGAAGAAGAAAAATTTGCAGGGCTATGGGGAAAAGGTGGGGGAGTGGGACTAGCTGAGTTGCTCTTACAGAGAGCCGGCATGGTCACAAAGAGCCGAATGACCTCATTCTGTGCTGGAACCATTCTATTATTCATCAGACCTCATCAGACCCCTTTCCTATCCTGAGTAGTGTGAAACAGGGCTGTGTTCTCGCACCTACGCTGTTTGAGATCTTCTTCTCCCTGCTGCTCTCACATGCGTTCAAGTCTTCAGAAGAAGGAATTTTCCTCCACACAAGATCAGGTCGCAGGTTGTTCAACCTTGCCCGTCTTAGAGCAAAGACTGAAGTACCGAAAGTCCTCATCAGGGAATTCCTCTTTACTGACGATACTGCATTAACATCTCACACTGAAGAGCGTCTGCAGAGACTCATTGACAAGATTGCGGCTGCCTGCTACGAATTTGGCCTAACTATCAGCCTCAAGAAAACAAACATCATGGGACAGGACATCAGAAATGCTCCATCCATCAATATCAGCGACTACACTCTGGAAGTGGTTCAAGAGTTCACCTCCCTAGGCTCAACTATCACCAGTAACCTGTCTCTCGATGCAGAAATCAACAAGCGCATGGGAAAGGGCTTCCACTGCTATGTCCAGACTGGCCAAGAGGGTGTGGGAAAATGGTGCACTGACATGGAACAAGAAAGTCCGGGTGTATCAAGCCTGTGTCCTCAGTACCTTGATCTACGGCAGCAAGGCCTGGACAACGTATGTCTGCCAAAAGTAACGTCTCAACTCATTCCATCTTCACTGCCTCCGTAGAATCCTTGGCATCAGGTGGCCGGACTGTATCTCCAATGCAGAAGTCCTCGAGGTGGCCAACATCCCCAGCATATACACCCTACTGTTCCAGCGGGGCTTGAGATGGCTTGGCCATGTGAGCCATATGGAAGATGGCAGGATCCCCAAGGACGCATTGTACAGCGAGCTCGTCACTGGTACCAGACCCACTGGCCATCCATGTCTCCACTTTAAAGACGTCTGCAAACGCGACTTGAAGTCCTGTGACATTGATCACAAGTCGTGGGAGTCAGTTGCCAGTGATCACCAGAGCTGGCGGACAGCCATAAAGGCGGGGCTAAAGTTGAAGAGACTCAGCTGTTGGCAGGAAAAAAGACAGAAGCGCAAGGAGAGAGCCAACTGTGTAACAGCCCCGACAACCAATTTTATCTGCAGCGCCTGTGCAAGAGTCTGTCACTCTAGAATTGGCCTTTATAGCCACTCCAGGCGCTGCTTCACAAACCACTGACCACCTCTAGGCACTTACCCATTGTCTCTCGAGAAAAGGAGGCCAAAGAACAAGAAGATTCTATGATTCTATGAATCTCATTGAAAATAGTACAACACCTCATAATCTCCTGGTTACTCTGACTGGCAAACAAATAACACTCTGATAGCAGTTTATCAAGAAATCAGATTAGGAGAAGCAAAAGTCAATAACAGCAGAAGATAAAGATGTGAGGGCAGCTTGGGGCAGCAGAGGCCTGGACTGTTCTTGTGAGGCCTGGAAGAGCACCCCTGTTTCTCCTGGTGTAGGTAACAGAAGATGAAATACATTGATTTATAAAATCTGCTTCAAAACTTACTGTTTGTCAATTGGAACATATCCTCTTTGAGAAACAGTTCATGCCTAAATTAACAGAGTGCTCGAGCACTTATTTGATTTTGTCAACTGCCTGAAAAAGGAAGTATTCACTAAAGAAACCTTGATGGCGAATTTCCTTGGATCTATTCACCCCACCACTGTACAATTGCCAGAAGTGCAGTAAAAACTCCATTTATGTGCATGAGCAAGATTTCCATGTGAAGATAGTGAGGCAATTCTTGGCCCTTGATAGAGGAACCCAAATATACCCTGTCATGGCTTTGATACCCAAAGGGGATGCCTTCACAACAGATAAAAGGTTTTAACGGTAACAGTCAGCCTGACAGGATTTCTGGATGTTTTTACCTGTGAGACAAAACAATTCTTATACAGAACAAAGTTTGGGGAGGGTGGGAGCCCAGGGAGGTAGAGGGCAGTATGTCTCATGTGAAGCCCAGAAGAGCATTCCTACTTTTCCTGCCCCGAGTAACAACAACAACAACTTGTATGTGCACAGTGCCCTGAAAGTAGTAAAATGTTCAAGGTGCTTCACAGGAGTGTTATCTGCCATCCAGAAATCTTGGTCTGGGTCACTGATTTCTCCCAAGCAATCTCCTGGTTCTTTCTCTTGTGGATATTGCTATGCTTGATTCACTGTTCTTTGTGTCTTCTGCTTTGTACCCTTAAGTGAAGAAATTTTGCTCTGGCACATCTTCCCATGGTGCCCAGTTTTTCCACAATTAAAAGACTCAGCTTTACTTGCTGGGCACTGCTCTCATCTGTGGGTCTTCCAGGCTCTACAGCATTGGCATGGGTTTCCTATGTCATGCACCTTCTCACCTGTATGCTCTTTCTGTTCCACGAAGTGTTTCCCTGGCTTTGGCTTAACAAATTGTACAGGCATTGGACTCCTTTTCATCCACAGCTTGTCTTCAGCTCACAGGATGTCCCTATTCTGTTTACAAACTTCAGCCTGTCTAACAATTTGAATGACCTTTTCCAGTATAAGGTCTTCCTTGGATTGCAACAAGTCTTACAACGATTCATCAGCTATGTTGACGACTATCCCATCTCCAATTAGTTCTACCTTTAACTTGCCGTATTCGCAACTATACAGATCATGAATAAAGGAGTCCACAGATTCACCAATCTTCTGCACCCGCTTATTAAATTTTGCTCTTTCCAAGATTTTATTGCTGTGAAGAATAAAATATTTGTCTAAGGCTTGAAGTATTTCTTCGAATTTATCAGAAGCCTCGTTTATCCCTTGTCGGACAATTACATCATCTGCAATCGCAGAGTGTTGACCTGTTCAACTTCTGACTTTGTATGGAGTTGGGAAGCAATCCTAAACCTTAGGAATCACTTCCTCCAAAAAGACCAATTTCGAACCTGATTGGATTCTTCCAAATCTTGAAAACTTTCTGGCATTCTGAATTTTGAATCCATATTTCTTTCTTTGCTTTAGTCAGACTTTCTAGGGTTTTAAAATCTTGCAGGCTTGAATGGAAGTTTTCGAGGTCTTTTGGGGATTTCCCGTGCTTTCCGAAGTTTCCCGCGCTTTCTCTCTGCAGCCCGGCTGAGTAATGACTGCCGACTCCACCGACTCCCGAGTCGTCTCTTCGTCCAAGATTGACTTCTCTACTCGTGGTTTTGACCCAGTCCGCCGTTAACCGTTACTGGCCCCGTACAAATCTCTCGCCCAATCCTGGACCATCGTCCAGCGCTGAAACTTGGATCCAACCATTGGACCTGGATGTACCAATGCAGACCCCCATGCTTCTGTGGTGCAGTCTGAGAGGCTGCAGGGCTTTCTCACCAACTGTCCGTGTCATCTGTGGCTACGGAGAAACTCAGAGTTTGTTGCAGTCCCCCGACTAGATCTGTTGTTTTCCAGGCGCTTCTCCATGAGGTAGAGAGATCGTCAAATTTTCTTGATCTATTTAACTGCTGTTTTACCGTTGTTTTACTGTTGTTTTACCACCGTTTTATCGTTGCCACCATGCTGCGTGTTGTTATGTCAGCAGTGTTGTAGGGCATTCTAAAAAAAGTCTCAGGCTCAGGTAAAGGTTAACTCAGAACTGTTTATTATTTACGTTATACTATATTCACACTGCTCAAGCCACCTAAGCTAGCAGGCTCTGTGCTGCTCCTTCTGCTTCTCCAGCCTATCTCATGTGACTGTTACATCATCCTTCTTACAGTGGGAGGGGTCTCCCTCACTGTCTTTTGTATTAATCTTTTACATCCTGAGAATGGATGTTAGG
Organism: Heterodontus francisci; assembly: GCF_036365525.1. Classification (NCBI taxonomy): domain Eukaryota; kingdom Metazoa; phylum Chordata; class Chondrichthyes; order Heterodontiformes; family Heterodontidae; genus Heterodontus; species Heterodontus francisci. The sequence continues at coordinate 69,709,180 of NC_090380.1, forward strand.
GCCCCCTCTTCCCCAAAGAAACTAGTAGGTGCTTCTGCAGCCCCATTACAAAGGGCAACACAAATCTTCAGGGCTCAGGCCATGATCCCAGCCTGGGCCCTGCATCTACCCCTCCATCGTCTAGCACAGCTGGTTATCCGGTGCACCTGCACTGACCATCATGCTGCATCCCAAAGAAAGCCTGGGGTGCAGGGCTTCCAACATCTGGAGTCTCCACCCTCTCCCATTGCATCAATAACCTTGTAAGAGATTTTGACACCAGACAGGGACAAGGCTGGGGCCCAGCATATCCAGGTCCTTCCTTAGTTTCTGGTCATTATTCTCAATCAGTATTAACCAGAACAATGACAGATTTATGGGAGGAACTTTCTCTAGTAACCTTGACATTATTGCAGCAAGGTGATCTGGGGCAGTCCCTCACTTTTTTAAATTACATAGCAAAAAGGAAACATTCAAGTCCTGTGGATGATGCAGAAAAAAACTGAGGCTGCTGCCAGAACACTGGTAGAACTGAAATGCTTTATTTAGCCTTGAATGAAGGTGACTGAGGGGAATACCTTGCAGAGTATATAAAACAAACAGTATAGCATAGGTAAATATGGAGCATTACTTCTAGGTAAACCATGATGGTAGCACAGGGGAACATAGTTTCAAAATGGAAAAGGACAAACTTAGGATTGATATCAAGAAGAATTCTTTCACACAGATTAATCAACACTTGTAATGGATCCCCAGGTAGGGTAGAGGACAAGGTTAGTAGTGATGAACGCCTTAGAGGCTGTTAGGTCAGATGGATGCTATGACTGGGGGACTTTCTTCCTAGATGGATAAGCTGTGATGGGCTGACTGGCCTTTCTCATTCCTATTTATCTTGTGATCTTGTGAAATATATGAGGAAAGCAAATAGCAGTTCTGTGAATATAAATCTGTCCAAAGGAAAGTAGTAGTGTCTGCAATGATTAGTCTGCTGCTGTGCACCGTTATCCTTTTGTTCTTCCATGACTTGCAGATGTTTATTATTCAAGTTCAGTGAGACTTCTAACCATGGCAATTCTACGCAGCATGCAGCTTAGCGCAATCATTATCCATACTCATCTGGAGCATATTTATGGTTCTCCCTGATTGATTCAAGTTTCTAAAGTATTGTTTTAGCACCCCAAACATTTTCTCAGTGATGTCCCTGGTTTTCCCTATACCTCGCAGTTGGTGAGACTTACTGGGAAATAAAGGTCATGCAGGTATCATCAGCTGGATTTACAGCATGTACTTCTGAGAAACCAGGGTCAATTGAGGTTCAATCAAGGTCAGGGTCTGGATCAGAGGCGGACAGGCCCACTATTTGGCACTGCTGGCCGTCATGTTGTCCCCCCCATAATCCTGACCTCGAAGTATTTTCAAAGAGGCCAGGTCAAGGTCAGATCGGCAAGCAAAGGGTAGCCAATTATCTGAAAATTAATTTAATTAAGGGCCTATTAAGGCCCCATTCCCGTGCCGACTGGGATTCCCAGTCAACAAAGTGGGCAGCCCACATTGGCCTGTTCACACGACGGACCTCCACCAACCCCCCCACCCCCCACCCCCGCACGCTTAATGACCCGCTGGGTCACAGCTGCGGCCTCTGGCCGACCCTTGGAGGGGTTTCCCCTCCAGAATCATGCCCAGGCAGCTGTGGCCATTTTAAAAATCAATAAAACTTACCTGGCCTTCTCCCCCTCTCTCTCCATCTTCAGATCAGCAGCTCCCACCTCGGCTGGTGGGGCTGCCAATCTGGAATACCGGAGGGCCTCCCATTGGCCCTCCAGCATCAGTAGCCCACCCGCCATCCCTGAATGAATGGTGAGCCCGCTCCCTAGCCTTTATTTGGCTCCCCATTTCAAAATAGTGGTGGGTGTGTCTATAACACACCCTCCAGGGTCGGGACCCAGAACTAGCCCACAAGTTGGGTTCCCAACCCCTGAATGAAAATTCAGCCCTGGATATCCATCTTTCCCTTTCCTTCAAAGAGTTACAGTAGCTCTCATTGTGCCGGAGTTTGCTGGATTGCACTTACGCTGAAATTACAACAAAATTTCCCTCTTTGTTGTCCCTCAATTCAGCATCCCAAAGATCCAAAAGACAAGTTCTTACAGCAAGTGTAGTTTACCCCCTCCTCCCTCCCAGAATATTCTTACAGCCTTGGGGCTCTGGCTGCTACTTTCCTCTCACAGCTGGAAGCTCCTAATGCTCGTGGCCAGGTGCCCAGCTGCAGGCTTCTCAAACCTACAGGTCTGCTTCTGTTCCTGCCTCCTCCCATTCGCAGCAGAAGGCCCTGTGAGGAGGGAGAGCCTGTTCTAGGAATGCATCTGGGCCATGAAAACGTTCCAAGCCAGGAAAATTGCTGGTACCTTTCCTCTCAATGCACAGCACACCTCCAGCATGCTGTCCTCGTGGCTCTTCCTGACATTACTAACTCCGGAGCTGAGAATATTCTGAGGAATTTTCTCCCACCCTGTGCAGCTCTGCACTAATTTTTAATGATTGGTGTTTCCAAGACCTCAATATGTTAAACTGGCCTTTTCTGAATACTTATTGCAAATTAATTTTCTCCACGGGCATCAGAACCTGGCTGTCTTGGTATTATTGGGGTCACTGTGTGGGGAGCAGTCATCCAGCTGTGATTTTCCCTGTACTGGCCAATTAATGACCAGAGGGCAGGCTCACCATCCAATTAAGGATAGCAGATGGGCTCTCGAAACTGGAGAGTGAATAGGAGACTCTCCAGCACTGAAGAAACAGCAGGCAGCCCTTTCAGCTAAATGAGAGACAGGATGCCCCAAGATGGAGGCGCCATTTGTCTAACTTCTTTAACTTTAAATTAAAAAATGGCCACACAGCCAGGCCACCATTGTGTTTTTTTTATTCATGCTTGGGAAGTGGGTGTCACCAGCTGGACCAGCATTTATTGCCCATCCCTCATTGCCCTTGAGAAGCTGGTGGTGAGCTGTCTTCTTGAACCGCTGCAGTCCTTGGGGTGCAGGTACACCAACAGTGCTGTTAGGAAGAGAGTTCCAGGATTTTGACCCAGTGACAGCGAAGGAACGGCAATATAGTTCCAAGACAGAATGGTGTGTGGCTTGGAGGGGAACTTGCAGGTAATGGTGTTCCCATGCACCTGTTGCCCTTGTCCTTCTAGGTGGTAGAGGCCATGGGTTTGGGATGTGCTTGATGAGTTGCTGTAGTGCATCTTGTAGATGGTACACACTGCTGTTACTGTGCATTTGTGGTGAAGGGAGTGAATATTGAAGGTGGTGGATGGGGTGCCAATCAAGTGGGCTTCTTTATCCTGGATGGTGTCGAGCTTCCTGAGTGTTGTTGGAGCTGCACCCATCCAGGCAAGTGGAGAGTATTCCATCATACTCCTGACTTATACCTTGTAGATGGTGGACAGACTTTGGGGAGTTAGGAGGTGAGTTATTCATTGCAGAATTCCCAGCCTCTGACCTGCTCTTGTAGCCACAGCATTTATATGCTTGGTCTAGTTCAGTTTCTGGTTAGTGATAACCCCCAGGATGTTGATGGTGGGGGATTCGGTGATGGTAATGCCATTGAACCTCAAGGGGAGATGGTAAGATTCTGTCTTGTTTGAGATGGTCATTGCCTGGCACTTGCGTGGCGTGAATATTACTTGCCACTTATCAGCCAAGCCTGGATGCTGTCAGCGGTATTGCTGCATCTGGACATGGGCTGCTTCAGTATTTGAGGAGTCGTGAACAGTGTGCAATCATCAACAAACATCCCCACTTCTGACCTTATGATGGAGGGAAGGTAATTGTCGAAGCAGCTGAAGATGGTTGTGTCTAGGACACTACCCTGAGCAATTCCTGCAGTAATGTCCTGGGGCTGAGATGATTGACCTCCAATAATGACAACTATCTTCCTTTGCGCTAGATATGACTCCAACCAGTGGAGAGTTTTCCCCGATTCCCATTGACTCGAGTTTTGCTAGGGCTCCTTGATGCCATACTTGGCCAAATGCTGCCTTGATATTCAGGGCAGTCACTCTCACCTCACCTCTTGAGTTAAGCTCTTTTGCCCATGTTTGAACCAAGGGTGTAATGAGGTCAGGAGCTGAGTGGCCCTGGCGGAACCCAAACAGAGCATCGGTGAGCAGGTTATTGCTGTGCAAGTGCTGCTTGATAGCACTGTTGATGACACCTTCCATCATTTTGCTGATGATCAAGAGTAGACTGATGGAGTGGTAACTGGCCGGGTTGGATTTGTCCTGCTTTTGTGTACAAGACGTACCTGGGCAATTTTCTACACTGCCGGGTAGACGCCAGTGTTGTAGCTGCACTGGAACAGCTTGACTAGGGGCGCGGCTAGTTCTGGAGCACAAGTTTTCAGTACTATCGCCGATATGTTGTCAGGTCCCATAGCCTTTGCAGTATTCAGTGCCTTCAGCCATTTCATGATAACACGTGGAGTGAATCGGATTGGCTGAAGACTGTGATGCTGGGGACCTCAGGAGGAGGCCGAGATGGATCATCCACTCGGCACTTCTGGCTGAAGAAGGATGAAAATGCTTCAGCCTTGTCTTTTGCACTGGTGTGCTGGGCTCCCCCATCGTTGAGGAAACGGATATTTGTGAAGGGGGATCCCCTTCACAGGGCGGCCTGTAGCTGCAGATGAAGCCAGGCAGGCAGGGAGGGCCTCTAATCCTGCCTGGAGCACTGCCCCCCCCCCCCCCCCCCCCCCCCCCCCCAACCCCACCCTAGTCTGCCACTGGGAGGCCACCTCCATGTATTTACATTGTTCCCCAACACCTCCAGGGACCTGGAGGCTGACTGGTTTACGGACGAGTTGCCCTGCTGACCCCCATCCCACTTCCAGGGAGCAGGATTGAGTTGGGGAACCAGCACGTCAGCCAGCGGCATGAATTTCTACGCTCTCCAGCCTCAGAACAGAAATACAAAAGTAAATTACTGCAGATGCTGGAAACACTCAGCAGGTCAGGCATCATCTGTGAAGAGAGAAACAGGGTTAATATTTCGGGTAGATGACCTTTCATCAGAACAACAAATTTTTTTTCCCAAAAATATACTTTATTGATAAAATTTGTAAAAATACATGGCATTACAGTTCAAATTTGACATTACATAAAGTACCATACAGATCATTATTTTTCAATACAGTACATGAGGTGCCTCACTACACTTGCCTTTAAAAGTTGTTTTTACAAAGTACATTTACATTTCAAGTCAAATATTCTCTGGTCCGTCCAGCCCCTTTACACGGGTTCCAGCCCCTTGATATACTATGTTCTCCTGGCATTACATGCCTTTTAACTTACATTCCCTTTTTTGATAAAATGATTTTATTGTTAGGTTGACTGCTTCATGGCTAAATAAATCCCAAGGAATTACTGAAAAGAATGATCATTTTTCTCCCTTTGACTCTGATACACCAAATATCAAAGATTCTTATTTCATGACCGGTTGTCCAGATTGTCAGTTTTAAGGCACATTGTTTATTCCTCCACAGCAGCTTGTGATTGAGAGCGAAGATTTTGTCCTCCTGTTCAGAGATGCCACATTCTGAGGCTTCAGTTCTGATCTCCTGTGCTTATTCCGTGAAGCTTTAGAGCTTACAGCTTTGTGATTTTATAGCAAATCCAAACTGTCCAAAGTCAGAAAACACTCCACAAAAACAAACATTTCACAGAAAAATGATTTTATTTGTGAAATGCGTATACAAATGTATAATTTGACAGTGATTAATGTGTTGACATATTTATGGAAAATAGAATGTTGTTCAAGGATCAAGATTTTGCATCGAAATGTTATACTTGGATGAGAAACTTTGCACGACGGACATAAATTGGAAGTTGTTTAATATACTGGAATTTTATGTTTGCAATAGGTATGCTTTTATGTAGCGTCAACTGTATATTATTATTTGGTTAAACTTTACAAGCTATCATCCAGCAGCTGCAGGGTGATGGAAAACATGTTCCGTGCTGCAGAGTGTAATGGAAAATATGATGGTCAGGAGCTTACGCCAGCCAAGAAGTGACAGTAATTGCAGACAACGTCGATTAATCAAAGATGTTTTTCAGTCTCTCATAAAAAAAAACCTGCACTACTTTGAAATGACCCTGCACAGCCAGTTTAAACATGAAGGGCGGGAATTCAGGTCCTGGGTTGGGACCCCGACATCAGGATGACTTCTGGATCCCGACCCTGCTCCGATGTGAAAGTGCACATGCGCCGCAATTTTCTTTTGCAAAGCACTTAATTGGCCATGAGTCGCGTTCGCTGCCTAATTAGTGATGGCGAACGTGGGACCACCAGAAGTGGGCCTGATTTAAAGGGCAACCGGTAGCCATTCATCCCCAAAATGGAGGCACAAGCAATGCAAAGGGCAGTGGGCAGGGAGGGCCCCCATTCCACAGCCACCCCTGCCCCCCATTCCACAGCCACCCCCCCCCCCCCCACCTTGATTTTCTGACCAATTGCTGGAGGTCCTGGTGGAGGCCACGAGTGTATGTAGGCATATTCCCTTCCCTGCAGGTGGTAACAGGTGGCCCTCAAGACTGACCAAGCCAGCATGGCTGCAGGTGGTACACATACTCAGCAGCAGAGGAGTGGTGAGGTGGACCTGGGTACAAGACCAAGTCAGAGGCTGGGAATTCTGCAGCGAGTAACTCACCTCCTGCCTCCCCAAAGCCTGCCCCCCATCTGCAAGGCACAAGTCAGGAGTGTGATGGGATACTCTACTTGCCTGGATGGGTGTAGCTCCAACAACACTCAAGAAGCTCGACACCATCCAGCACAAAGCAGCCCACTTGATTGGCACCCCATCCACCACCTTCAATATTCAGTCCCTTCACCACCAACGCACAGTTACAGCAGTGTGTGCCATCTACAAGATGCACTGCAGCAACTCACCAAGACTCCTTCAACAGCACTTTCCAAACACGCGACCTTTACCACCTAGAAGGACAAGGGCAGCAGATGCATGGGAACAGCACCACCTGCAAGTTCCCCTCCAAGCCACACACCATCCTGACTTGATCGTCGTTCCTTCACCGTCACTGGGTAAAAATCCTGGAACACCCTTCCTAACAGCACTGTGGGTGTACCTACACCCCAAGGACTGCAGTGGTTCAAGAAGGCAGCTCACCACCAGCTTCTCAAGGGCAATGAGGGATGGGCAATAAATGCTGGCCTAACCAGCGATTCCCACGAATGAATACAAAAATAATTTTAAGCAGTAGAAGCATCTGTTGAGTGTACTGATCTCTCATCACTATCTTCTCTGGTGTCTCCCATAGGGTCAGCTGCAGAGGCCCAGCAGTCCACACACAGGGAACAAGTCCCCAAGGATTCAGAGGAGGAAGGTGCCTCAGAGGCTGCAGTGTCCCATCTTACCAGCGCGCCCTCCCCCAGCACAACTCGCACCTCAATGGGTCCGAGCACGTTAGTAGAGGGTGAAGCACACATCACTTCAGAGCTGGAGGATTCAGGGAAGGCAGAGTTGGCTGTGGCCAGTCCCCCTCGGAGGATGGAAGACAGGTGAGGCATTCATTTCATGTGCTCCTAAGTGACTCAGTCCTTTGAGCACATGAGCTCCTCCATTGATAGGGTGGCCAACCTTCTGGAGTGCCACATGCAGGAACTCCACTCTGAGATGCACAGGATGCATGCCAGTCTCAGTAGCATTGACCAATCAGTGGCGCTAATGCCGCAGAGAGGCATGAAGTGGATGCCAGCTGCGTCCCACCTGGTTATCCCCTCCAGAGATCAAGGGCACCATGAAAGGACTGAAGTGGTGACAGATGGTGGCCCCTCATTGGGCTCTGTCATCATCATCCACCCCCATGGCCCCTCTGACGGACGAAGCTTCTGTGGAGTTGCAACCTGTGACAGAGGTTGTCCCTGCAGCGTTGCCAATGCAGCAACATTTAGAGATGCCCCCCAGCACCACCATGATGAGGATGGCTGCCACGGCATCTCAGTCCCAGACAGGCACAGCAAGCAGTCTGCCTCCACCTCATCCCCAGCCACAGTGGGAGCTCATTGTGGGAATGGCCACAGCATCTGTGGAGAGAGAAACAGTTCAAGAAACCCCACTGGAAAAAGCCTTTCGTTACCCTTTTCTTCCTACCACTGAGCCAATTTTGGATCCAACTTACCGCTTGCCCTTGGATCCCATGGACACTTACTTTTCTGACCAGTCTGCCATGTGGGACCCTGTCAAAAGCCTTGCTAATATCCATGTTGACTACACCAAATGTGTTAACTTCATCGACCCTCCTTGTTACTTCTTCAAAAAATTCAATCAAGTTAGTCAGACACTATCTTCCTCATGCAGGATCTGGATTAATCCATGCCTTTATAAATAATGATTCATCTTGTCCCCCGCAGAACTTATTTCCAGAATTTGCCCACCACCGAGGTTAGGATGACAGGAATTTAATTACTCAGTCTATCCCTTCCTTTTTAAAAAATGGTACAACATTAGCAGTTCCCCAGTCCTCTGGCACGATTCCTGTAGCCAGACAGGTTTGAAAAATGTTGGTCAGAGCCTGCGCTATTAACTCTTTTGCTCCTCTTTGAAGCATTGGATACATTTCATCTGGGCCTGGTGATTTATCCACTTTCCAAGAGTGCTGAACACCTTAATATTTTTCCTTTCACTATGTTTATACCATCCAATATCTTACACTCCTCCTCCTTAACTACAATGCCTGCATCATCCCCCTCTTTTGTGAATACAGATGTGAAGTATTCACCATGCCCATGCCTTCCACCACCACACACAAGTTAACTTTTTGATCTCTCATTGGCCCTCATCTTTCCTTATGCTCTTTATGTCTTTATAAAATATCTTTCGATTTTCCTTGTCAATATTATTTCATGCCATCTCTTTGCTTTCATAATTTCCTTTTTAGTTTCACCCCTGCAATTCTTATACTCTAGGTTTTCTCTAGTATTGAGCTCAGTTGAAAGTTGTGATGCAAAAACAGTGTGGGGGAAACACAAGGGGCTGAATTATGTCAGCCCAAGGAGGGTCTCGGTGGCAGCACCAGAAATGGATGTCGTTGCTGCACGTCACATGTGCGGCTGACTGACCGTGATCATGGGGTGGCCAACCAATTAACATAACCGAAGCATGGGGCCCATCCTATTGCAGGATGGGGGTGGACTACAAGGTGATGGCAGCTTCAGCTGATGAAGACGCAGCTGCCACGCCATCTTTAAAGCACTGCCAACTGCGCTTGTACTGCTGCCTTTCACTGAGCTGTGAATCTGGAATGCTGCTGGACCCCTCTTTTACTGCTGTAACTCCTGGACCCGACTCCACCACTGCTGCTGCTTTAACATCTGGTCCCCGCCTACTGCTACTGCTACTCTTGGACCCCCCCACCCCCACCCCTCTACTGTTGTTGTTGCTACTGGACCCCCCCTCTACTGTTGCTGAAACTCCTGGACCTCCCTGCACCCCTGCACCAGGACTGCTGGCTGGACAGATGGAACAAGAGCCAACTGGAACCATGTCTGACACAAGACACTGGGTAGCCCTACAGTTTAGAGGTGCCCCCCGCACCCCCCCAGAGATTTTCTTCCAGGCTACAAGGGAAAGGTGGGAGGTCCTCTTTCCAAGGAATGGCAATAAGAGAGCCTCCTGCCTGACCAAACAAGACTGGATTGAGATCGCAGAGGAGGTCAATAGCCATGGAGTCACCCCCAGGAACTGAGTCCAATGCTGCAAGAGGGTCAATGACCTCCTTCGCTCTGTCCAGGTGAGTCCTCCATAACCATCTCCTCTTTAGGGCTTGCATCTGGCCATGTGGGAGGGAGTGCTACAAGGGGAGGAAGTGACCACAAAGGCAGCGGGGGGTGATGCATCAGCACATCCTGTTAGATGCTCATGCTTTCATTGCTGGGCGCGAGGCACTGGAGTGCGATAGGAAGGAGGTGGGAGACTGGATACATTGAGGTGAGTCTTTATTGAGTTCACTTTGAGAGACCATCATGGTGGCAGGAACTGGGTATGTATGAGATTATCCTGTGCCTCCTTTGTGCATCTCTCAATGGCCTTGGCCTCCGGTGCAAGGGATTCAAGATCCAGTGCTGCCTGCTCATTAGCCTCCTCCATATCCTCATTGTTGGGTGAGGACTGATGATCAATCATGTCCTCTTCACGCAATGCCTCGCCCCTCTGTGGTGCTAGTTTGTGCCGAGCACAGCTGACCACCACAATACCCGAGACCCTCATTGGGGCATTCTGCAGGGCTCGACCAGATCAATCGAGGCACCAGAATTTTATCTTCCGCAGATGGCCTGCTCAATGCTTGCTCAGGTGAAGCCGTGGCAAACGTTGTGCCTCTCCTTGGCTGCATTGTGAGGGTTCCTCACAGGTGTGAGTAGCCATGTCTTCAATGGGTAGCCCTTGTGCCCGAGAATCCATTCCTGAAGTCAATTGGGGGGCCTAAAAAGCTGTGGCACCTGGAACTGTTGAAGTATGTAGGTGTTGTGGCTGTTTCCCAGGAAGTGGGCACACACCTGCAGGATGCCTTCAAAGACCAGTTGCAGGTTGATAGAGGCAGCTGGCTGCTCTGTGGGAGCCTTCATGGCCTCATGTGCAGTTGATGACACCTTGCACGTGGGGGAATCCAGCAATGACCCCGAAGCCGATGGCTCTTTCCTCCTGACTGTCAGTGCAGTACTGCACATAATCACCAGCCTTCTTGAAAAGGGCATTGGTCACCTCCTTGATGCAGCAGTGGGCTGCTACCTTGGAGACCCCACACATATCCTCAATGGATCCCTGGAAAGAGCCAGACATGTAGATATTGGGTGGCATAGTGATCTTCAAGGCCACGGGCATTGGGTGTCCTTTAAACCCCATGGGCTGCAGCTTGTCCTGCACCATGGCACATAGGTCAGTGACTGTCTCCCTGGAAAGCCGTAGCCTTTGTTGACACTGGTGCTCAGACATTTACAGGTAGTTGAGGCGAGTCTGGTACACTCTCTGGCGCAGATAGGCCCTTATTGACATGGCTGGCATGAGCTCCTATTGGAGCTTCACAGGCATGCCCAGCCAGATCCTGGCCCTCCATCCATCTGAACTGCTGCTATATGGCATAGGGGTCCACAAAGACTGGGTGTATGAAAGCCATGCCAGCTGCTCTCTGTGTCTCCCGTGCGCTGTCCTTGGAGAGATAATCTTGCCTTGGGATCTTCCCATTGCTGCTCCCCTCTGAATACATGCTAATGCCCCTCAATGTCCGCCCTTGCAGAGATCCCAACACCTGAGAGAGTGCCCAATCTTGCAGAGAGCCCAGTACCCGAGAGTATACCTACCCAAGTACCTAAGAATGTGCCCACCCTTGCAGACAGCCCAGATCCCCAGGCCAACAGTGGCCTCCACTCCCCCCTCTTCCTGTATCCACTCCTCAGCATAGCTGCCTTCCTGCGGCGGCTCTGAGGCCTTGCCTTGATGCTGCCACCTTTAAATGGTGGATCTGTGGATCTAAAGGCACATGATTCCTATGTGCCGTTGACTAAATTTGAAACCCTCCATAAAATTGGCTTCAATTCAATGCAAATGCATTCTAAATGCTGTTCATCAATTCCAATTGCAGTCCTGCTGCTTTGTGGTGGCAATGCTGCCTTAGAGCTTTCCTGCTGCAGACAAAATCCAGAATGGATGTCAGAACGTGTGGTTTTGGGTGAGCATGTCCACCCCAACTTTTGGCCCCCACCGCCCCCATCCAGGACTCCACCTCACCCCCTCTCCCACCCCCACCCCCCCACCCCGGCACCTCCACTCCTGCTCCTGCTGGCTTGATAGAATTCTGCCCAAATTGTAAGAAAGAGCAAGAAAGAAAATGATTTGCAGTTATATAATCCCTTTCACACCAGAATGCCCCAAATTGATTCACAGGTAATGAATTACTTTCGAAAAGAGGTCAGAGTTCCTTCTGTCTGTGAAGGAAAGCAATAGTATAATTTAAAAAGCAAGACAGCATTCAGTGTCCAGCCAAATGTGCTGAATGTAATCCCTTTATCTGTACCCTGATTCTGTTCATGCACTTGAGAGGGTAGATAAAGAGAAACTATTTTCTCTGGTGGGAAATGCAGAACAAAATGAGTGATTAGGAAGTGGTGAGGGATGTAAATCAGCAGAAAGGCTAGTCAGGTGTAGGAAGTGATTGTAGAAAGAGGGAATGGATTTTATTGGCACATTCTAGTGAATGCCGCTGTTTAAAGTAAAGACATATTGGCCACATAGAGTTGCGATTTCATTTCTGTGTATGGCCTTTAGCTTTTGGAAGTTGGACGATGGACGGGGAAATGTAAACTGCTGTCCTATGAAGGACCTTGGCAGAAATCTTAGAAAACGAAAGACTTTGTTAGGATGTGGGGTGGACTGGAGATAACAGGAAAGTGTAAAGTGACTTTATTTGCTGAGTTAAACTTTATTTATTGAGCATTTTGGGCTGTCAGTTATGTGCTCATGGCTCAGGCAATTGACTGCTGTCTCTCCTGTTCTAATCCCTCTCCTTTTTGTTCACTGCCCTCTTGCTGTGAGGGTGCCTAAGTGAGATCTCCTTGGTCTGTAGGCCTTGGTGAGTGTCTATGTGGAAGAGATATGTTTGGTAATGCTTGACTCTACATCCTCCAACCTAGCCTCCACAATGTGTTCATTTTCCTCCTCTTCATAACATCAAAATAACAGGATTCCCATTGAAAAACACACGTTATAGTGAAAAGCAGTATTTAGAGCAGAGGTGAGTAAAAGTAGCAGAATGTCTCCTGACTCAGACACTAAAGTACTGAAAAGATCTTTGTGCAAGTAAAGAATCACCAACCTTCAGTAGCAACACACACAATGGCCTCCTCAGTGTGGTACCTGCCTCATAATGGCAGTAATTATTTGATTGAGATTTGGGGTAGCAATGAATGGGATTGGGGTGAAAGGAGAGGTCAACCTCCAGATACTTAAATGTGACAGAGCGGGCTCAAGGCAGGCTTTACTGGATCTGGAATTTTTGGAAGAAGAACGCATGTAGTTTTTTGGGGGATGAATTCAAGGCAGTAGCCCTTAAAAAAGCTTTTGGTTCTGTTTGACTCCTCAAATCAGCACCACAAGAGGTAGAAAGTCAGAGGAGAATCCAAGCCAATGTCATTGCTCAAGTAATTAAATTCATTTTTCAAAAAGTAATGTTTGAAGCAAATAGCCTCTTATTTTGTCACTTGATTATTATTTGTGTAATTTTGACAGTTAGAATAGCCTAATTATCACCTATGTTATATTGACAGGAAGTGTAAACATTCTCATTGCTAATAGTTTTCTGACTCTGACAGACATAGTCCTGACTTTAACTCAGGGTGGGAATCAGGCAGGCAGGAGGCGGGCAAGTGGCAAACTTCTATGCTGTCACCAGTGTGAAGCGAGGGCTTCATTTTAATAAAATTGATGGGTGGCCCATCCAGTTGCATTGAGAAACATTCAGCTCATTCTATTTTGTGGCACAATTTCTGGCAGGCCACCAAGGCCTCGGTAAAGTGAGAAAGCACCTCCTAAAGCAAGGTTGCATTCTCTGCCTTCTCATTTCACTGTAATGCTACTGCAAAAAGGGAAATCTCTGAAATGAGTCACAGGATTGCACCAGGTTTTCAGATGGGTCCCTGGAAGTTCTGGTGGAGAAGGCGAGGGCAAGGAGGGAAGTGCTGTTCCTGAAGGAGCATTCCCCCGTGTCACTATCCAGCAGGCCTGGGCAGAGGTGGCTGACAAGGTGACAAGGGTTCAATGTAGAAAGAGGTTCAATGACCTCACGAGCAGCAAAGGTGAGTACACTCTTCATCTCTGCAGCTCTCTCAATGCCTCACAATGCTCCTTCCACCACCTTCCCCACCACTGTCAACAGTTCCCTGCCCTCCATTAGATCCTTCAGCATAGGGCACTCTGTAGAAATAGGCTGCTGTATTTCCCTACATTACAACAGTGACTATACTTCACTAAGTATTTTATTTTCTATAAAGTGTTTTGGGATATCTGATGTGATGAAAGGTACTATATAAATGCAAGTTATTTTTCTTTTCACCATCCATATAGGCTCCCACTCACCTATGTGTGTCAACCTCAGCCCCTGCTGAGGTCTACAAGCTGCTGTTCTCTTGATCTTCAAGGTCCTTCTGCCCCTTTAGATGCCTGGACCCCTCTACTTGAAGCCATTTGCTCTCTTTTTCACTGCGCTAACCCATAACTGGGTAAGTCTGGACTGTTAATGCACAAAATATTTAAAAAAATAAGAACATGGGTGGCACAGTGGTGCAGTGGTTAGCACTACAGCCTCATAGCTCCAGTGACCCGGGTTCGGTTCTGGGTACTGCCTGTGCGGACTTTGCAAGTTCTCCCTGTGACTGTGTGGGTTTCCGCCAGGTGATCTGGTTTCCTCCCCCGGTCAAAGACTTGCAGGTTGATAGGTAAATTAGCCATTATAAATTGCCCCTAGTGTAGGTAGGTGGTAGGAGAATGGCGGCGATGTGGTAGGGGATATGGGATTAATGTAGGATTAGTATAAATGGGTGGTTGTTGGTCAGCACAGACTCGGTGGGCCGAAGGGCCTGTTTCAATGCTGTATCTCTCTATGATTTCTATGAAACAATCATGTCTTCTACTTCCAATGGAGCATGGACATTTTCATGGAGTCTCCAAAGCATGTTTAATTTCCTGAGTGTTAGAGCTCAGCCACATCTATCCTGACTCCAGTGTCAATGGAGCCTACTATTTTTCAGTGAATTGAACTAGTTGCAGCTCTGTGAATAGTTTACATGAACACTGGCCCGGAAACAAGTTAGCTTCCACAGGACTGACTGTGGGAAATGAGAACATTCTTAATGCTGGCAAGGATAATTTTTCCTGTGCACAAATTCCCAAAATAATTTGATCTGATACAAGATACAATACACAAAATTGATACTGCATCATATTATCAACAAATTATACACCCCTGCCCCCATATTGCTAATAGGAATTTAATTTGTATATACTTACATTCGATCTTTGCATTCCATCAAGTACACTCAGGCCTCCAGTTGTACGACACACAGAAGAGCTTTTGGCATTATTCCAACAGGAAATTATTTCCATAAGGCTTTTGACTGATATATAGCATATGTAGCAGTATCCTTGTTCTTGATCAGCATCCGAAATCTTGGTTCGTTCCAAACACAACAGCCACAGAATTAGGCAGGCCCTGAAAATGGGCATGGGTATTGCAATGCATAATTAAACTGTGGCTGTTGCTTCCTATGCAAACAGCACACAAACTTCATGCTGCCTGTCAGTTTACATGGTAGCTGCGTGCAGCCAGCACTAAACGTGCTACTGAGTGGCTGCACGCCTCTGCAGGAGGCCAGAGCTTAAGCGATGCTAGCACCACCAGCACTACTTAAAGCCAGCCTGCACCTCTTAAAGGGAGGAAGTGCATTCTGATGGGAATAGATAATGGAACTAGTTGCAGAAGACAGTGTGAGCAAGAAGAACATGTGACTTGTGGTGCAGCAGGGCAGAAAACATGCTCCAAAGATTTTCTGATGCTGCTTTGGATGCCTTGGTGGAGGAGATGGACAGGAGGAGAGGGGTTGTCTACCCACAGTGGAGTGAGGCTATCCAGCCAAACTGTCTGGGACCAGATAGCTGTGGCGGTCAATGCCAGGACTCTAGCCCCAAGGACCTGGATGCAGTGCTGAAAAAAGTTCATTTACCTCACACGAATGGTCAAGGTCAGTGAATGCATCTTCAAATGCCATATCCCGCCAACTGCACCACTAGCCTGACACATTGCTCAATGCACCACACCCCCATCACTAACCTATCAACAATCTTTATCAGTCACAATTTATACATCACATTCATAGCTTCACCTCATCCTCACACAATTAACACTTGTGCAAGCCACACGACCACATTTCACAGCTTGCATACACTGACAGCTATTCAACTATAACAACCACATCACCCAAACTGATTGCACCATACTTCCCTCTCTCTTGCAGGTCAAGGTGGTCCAAAACCAGAGGTAGCAGGACCTAACCAGCGGGAGACAGGCACGACTGCATATCCTCAAACCGAAGGAGGAAAAAATGGTCACCATCATTGGAGCGGCCATGACTGGGGCCATGGACAGCCACGGGGTTGAAATCATTGAAGATGACGGTGTCCTCATACCTAATCTTCCTTTCCATATCCCACTTCCTCCCATCCCTTTTTGATCCCAATCTCTTCTAATTTATATGCTGCAGATGTTTTAAGCATGTGCCTCTTACTTTCCTTTCCTCCCTTCACCACAACAATATCCTGTGCTCTGTGCCTTTCTTCTTTCAGTTACCCAAGAACTCCAACATGGCCTGGCAGTTGTGGAGGAGCAAGAAGTGAAGGAGCAGGAAGACTGTGATAACACTATAGCCAAGCGAATGCTGTGATGATCACTAATAGAGGGAAGGTAAGGTGAATGGGGAATTAGTGTTTACTGGTATCACAGTAGATGAGTCGGCCGTTGACAGCCTGGCCAGAAAGGGGCTGTGCTGTTTGTATCCTCCCTTCACTCTCTTACTCCTCCTCCTCCTACCCAGCTGCTTGCTGCATGGCTCCAGCAAGGGCTGTGCCCTCATGATGGCAAGGTTATGCAGCATGCAGCCGACCACCACCAGTCTTGACATGCTGCCAGCTGTGTGCTGCAGGGCTGCTTCAGAGCAGACCAGGCAACAGAAGCATTGTTTAATGTGGTCTCCTCGATCACATTTCATGTGGCAGCATAGCTTTCATTAATATGCATACTGCCCATGCGTATGTGGATTGTGCACTGGAATCGTGAGCCATATTGTAAAAAGATAGCGCTTGTCACCAAGTAGCCACCCTCTGGTTTGTCCTGGGGCTCAAATGCAGATGGCATAGCAAGCTGCTGCAGAATGAAAGCAGTATGACTGCTGCTGGGATACTGGGTGGTTGCAGTACATCTCAGAGTTGACATGCAGTACCCACAAAGTGATAGGTGTACAGTCAATGGCAGCCTGTACCGTGGCAAAACCTACAATCCTTACAAAACCTTGTGCTCACTCTGCTTGCTTCTCTCTGGAAAGACAGAATGAAATGTATTCAGCTGTCTTGGAATATAAAGCCTCAGTGACCTCCCTTATGCAACAGTGGACAGCAGACTGGGTAATGTTGCTAAAGTTCAGGTAGGAGAATTGCTCCCTAAGCAGGCTAGCTGGGCATGGCCTCCTTCTGAGATCCCTTCTTGCCCTCTTTCCTCTCCCTCTTTTAGCAGCTTGTCCTACTCTGTGTAACCTTTGCTCATTCTCCCGTCATGCTGTAGTCCAAGTGGGATGTAAACTACTGCACTTATGTCCATCCATGGTAATCATATACTAGTTTTAGTTAATGCCTTCAGATGAGGAGGAGATATAAGTTAGGCATACATTCTTTTGATTTGCATTGTGCTAACATCGTAATACTTCAGGAACTAGGTTTAAGTACAAAGTTTTGGGGGTTATATTCCCTACCCATGTTATTGGCATGATCTTGTTGGAAGTCATGAGTGGAATTTGCTGTTACAAATTGTAAGTTTAAGTTTTTTTAATGGCAGTACTGCAAATAACTCTAAGATGATTCACAACACTATTCGGCAGAGAATGAGGCAGCTGTATTTTTAACTGACATTTTTATTTGGTTAGTAATCAGTATTATTTCCAGTGCTTAAGATCCAGACAGCTGAAGGTAGTGTGAAGAAAGGCGGGAGGCAGAGGAGGACAGGGTTGGAGGAATGCAGATTTCTTGGAAGGTTGTAGAGCTGAAGGAGGTTACAGACATAGAGAGGGATGATACCATGGACAGATTTGAAATCCCTGTATTCAAATCCCTCCATGGCCTATTGGACTAGGATGTAGAATTTCTATGGGGCAGTTCCTGATCTCCTGCTATAACTTTGGCATAGGTTCAGTGGAAACCCTGGAGAAATGGTGTAAATGGCTGTTTACCCTGTTTCTCCAGGGATTACAGTGATCTTACAGTCAAATCCACAGAACTTCTACTCCTGAATGTTTTTTCAAAGGAATCTCCCATTCCCATAGTCCAATTTTGAAAATGCTGAGAGGAATTATAATGTAGGCAATTTATTTCACTGGACTGTGAACATGGAACTGAAGGACAACGTATAACATTAAAAAAAATCCCATCTGATTCACTAATGTCTTTTAGGGAAGGAAATCTACCATCCTTACCTGGTTTGACCTACGTGTGACTCCAGATCACAGCAATGTGATTGACTCTTAACTGCCCTCTGAAAAGGCCTAGAAAGCCATTCAGTTGTCAAGGGCAATTAGGGATGGGTAACAAATGCTGGCCTTGCCAGCGATGCCCACATCCCATGACAGAATAAAAAAAAATTAACCACATGAAATTTAAACACTGTTATAAGGGAAGTGAATGGTGGTTGTTCAGAAATTTTCCTTTCACCTTTGGAATATAGGTTCAATCCATCCCAGAATTAGTTCTCTCTGTTTGCTGGTTGTGAAATGAGGTTAAGCAGTCTCAGTCTAATTCATAACAAGAATGCATCATAGCCTGACAGCTAACGGGTATTGCATAATATTTCAATTCACATATTTTTAGCTGAGATAAAATTTAAGACTGCATGGAAGAAGAAAAGGCTTTTTCTTTCCAATCCAGCTTGTTCTTTCCACAGACTATTTACGATCAGCTCTGTCCTGGACTGAGGAAAACCTCTGGGAAATTTGTGGAGTTTGCTGCAGGCCCCCCTTTCCCTAAGTTACTGCCTTGTAGCCACTAGCAATAGAGGACCAGGCTTTTGGGCCTGTTTGTGGTGGGGCAGCGGACCTCCATAACAAAAGGCCGTAGGAGCCCAGTAAATAAGGCTTTATTTATGTATTCAACTATTGATATATTCAAATACTGTTCAAGTATTTTTAGTTTATTTTAAGGTTCTGCCTTTTTTTTTGAAGTAATTATAGCTTCCATAAGCTTTTTGGGCATATTTAAACATATTTCAAGTATTTTAAAAGTAGATTTAATAATTGTAAACTGTAGGTACTTTAAAGCATTTTTTTTTAGATTGTTTTAAGGTTGCAGACGGGGTTTGAGAGCCAATGGGGTCTCTCTTAGACTGCCTCCTGTTCCTCTGTATTGAGGAGAAGAATCGGGGTGCCAGGATGAACATTTGGGTTCGCACATAAAATATGGCTGTTTAGATGAACTATCGGAGGGCAAATAGTACCCATGGAACTGTAACCACACAATTATCAACCCTTTCAGAAGAGGGAGGGGAAAAAGAAGGAAAACAATTATAAATGTAGAGCAACCCTACCCCCCCATCAACCAAACGTACTTGTACACATGCACAGAACGCCCCTTGAGTTTGTTTTCACATTAGCATTATGGAATAATGATATCAAATAGGCATTTGAATTTATTTTGTGATCTTGTACTCTTTTGTCATGTACAGAAACTCTGGGCTGAATTTTATTTGGGCGCCCTACTCTGCGGCGGTGCCCTTTGAACTCGGTGGGGTGCCCGCATTCAGCGGCCGTCGCAGAGCCCCCGTGATTTTACACGTGGGGGCTCATTAGTATCACTGCGCCGAGCCTCCCCCCACCCCCCCGTATTACATGGGGAGAGGCAGGACATCCGACGCAGTGAGGACCCCTTTGACAGTTATGCAGCAGGTGCTGAGGCCCTATTTTAAACACCCTAGCACCTGACAACTTCCTGACATTGCTTCCTGACAACTGTCAAATAAATACTTACCTGACTGCTGAAGAGTGGGGCTGCTGTCAATCTGGCAGCGAAGCATAAAGTGCTGGAGAAACTCAGCAGCATCTGTGGAGAGTGAAGCAGAGTTAACTTGACCAAGTTCACAAACCTGAAAGTTAACTCTGCTTCTCCCTCCACAGATGCTGCCTAACCTACTGAGTTTCCCCAGCACTTTCTGCTTTGCTGTCACATACTTACCCTGCTGTCCCCCAGTGTCCTGTGAAGTTGCGATCCTCTTCTTTCACTCAAGTGTTACATTGCTTCTTGTCGGCGCACCGCACCTGGGTGAATAATCTTAATTTTGCACATTCCAGGACGTGAGACTTAAATATACCATAAAAGGCAAATACACAACAGAAATAAAGCCATAACTGAAGAATATTTACATACTATGGGCTTCTAATCATCTGACTGTGAAAAGCTGCAGACTAATATACATTTGGAATCTGTATTCATTTCTCTGCTAACTGTTCTGTGAAAAGACATGTAACTGCGATTAAATGATCTTTGTAAAAAAACAGGAAAATATGGTCATATTCTAACTGCATTGCCAACTAGAGATATTACACCAATAACTATGATCAGCTGCTGCAGAAGCAAAGTGTTTGTGAACATGCGTGGATGTGTAACAGTTGACAAACCATGACAACAGCACAGATTTCCTCACGAGTCCTGCATTGGTTTTCAAACATGTGCAAGACAAACCTTGCAGCCAGAAGTTACAGCAAGTCACCTTTGCATTTAAAGGACCACACCAAAAGTCAAGGATGGCAGAGGGGTGCGCTAGGGTGACCCACAGGTCACCGAAGCCTCCCTACTCACTCTCCTCCAGGCTGTGCAGGCAAAGCGAGAGGTCCTTTTCACCAGCGATGGTAAGAAGAGGCCCTCCCGCCTGAACAAGGCAGCCTGGCTGGAGATGGCAGAGGAGGTGAGTAGCCGTGGGGCCATCCGGTGTCAAAGGGTCCAATGCTGGAAGGGGATGAACGATCATTCTCCCAGACCGCCGGGCCCTCTAGGCCTCATGCACACAGGGTACCACCACCAAAGTCACCCACAGCCAATGGGCCATCATATCAGCAGCCTTCCTACAGTCAGGCTGCTAGCACAGAGCTGGCACCATGTAGGAGCATCCGCAAGCATTTCCAAAAAGCATTGTGACACATGTGGGGCTGCATGGGTGACACAACAATGTAGAAAGGCCAAAAACAAAATCGTCTTCACTAACATAAGCATTGCTTTTACTGTGTGAATGAAGTGTGCCAGAATGTATCGATCGTGGCTCCTCCCATACATCATTGGCCTTTCAGAACTGCCAATATATGGAATAAGATCATTGCCATGCCGATATCATTCGCATCCGTCTCCACGGATGCAGTAATTTGATCAATGGCTCAATATTCTGCTGCCAGTAATGGTGGACATAATGATGTTGCAGATGTGGACTGCTGCACAGCAGGTGAGTGAGGATGATGTGTGGCTTGCAGAGATCCTTTCTCTGATAAGCCACTGCCATACATCTCTAGCACACTGCCAACCCTGCATGCAGAGCTTAGGTGCCACCTGCTCTCCCAAGTACCTTTTTTGTTGTAGGTCCTCAGCGTCCTTAGAGTCGGTGAAGGAATCCTGTTGATGTCTCTCCTCATTGTGCCAGGCCTGCCCCCTATTGGGTGCGTAGATGTGCAGAGCACAGCGAGCAGCAAAGAAAGGAGCTGACCTTTTCGGCTGGTAGTACAGGGCATCACCCTATGTATCCAGGCATTGGAAGCACTTTTTCAGCATGCCGGTCGCCTGCTCAATGTTATCTCTTGTAGCTCAGTGGCTAGCGTTGTATCTCTCCTCTGCAGCAGTGGGTTTCTCACCGGTGTCGGGAGCCAAGTCTGCAAGGGATAGCCCTTGTCTCCAAGAAGTCACCCCTCCATCTGAACCAGTTCACTAAACAGCGGTGGCAACTGGGACTGGTGCAGGACCCAGGTGTCATGGCAGCTGCCTGAGAAGTGGGAACAGATCTCCGGTGATCACTTACCAGCTTCACCTAAATTGAGAGGATTCCTTTAAAGGTAACATCTGCAGGTGGTAGCCTGGCGGGAGGCCTGATGGCTACGTGGGTGCAATCTGAGAAACCAAAAACCAATGGATCTCCGGTAATGGTGCAGAAACCGATGGCCCTCTGGGCCTGGCTGAGAGAGTCCATCCTGAAGCGGACATACTCACTGGCCCTCCGGTGCAGGGTATCGGTGACCTCCCTGATGCAGCGGTGCATTGCTGACTCTGTGACCCCACAAAGGTCTCTGGTGGGGCCCTGATATGCTGCACAGGCATCAAGCTTAAGAACTGCTGCCACTATGAGGACCGCAGGCATAGGATGTCCACCGAAGCCCATGTACTGCAGGTCATCCTTGAGCAGGGCACTGAGACGTGTCACCACCCTCTCTACATGCGCAATCACCTCTGAAACCAGTGCTCCGACATGTGATGGCATATCATGTGGGACTTTTGGATGCACGGCGATCGTAATAGCAAGCTCCCCTTGGGGGCTGCTGTTCACGACCGGGGACCTTTACGTGGATCGCATCTGCCTGTTGGTTTTGCCTTTGGCGCATATGAATCCTCAGGAGAAGCGGATCACACAATCTAGGATGAGCCATACCCATTTCCATGTGATAAATAAAGTTGTATCCGTCACTTATTCAAAGGTTCCTAACAGGGCAGGGACTAGTTTTGACGGGTACATCAAGTGCTTTCATGGATTAACTATATGGTGTAGCATGGCATTGCCCATCTTGGCTAACATTCAGAGTGGCACAGCATAATCACATCAAGATGCTACCAGCTGCATCGACTGCCCCCACCATCCATATAACCTTAATGCTCCTACTCTTTCTGGCACCCTCCCCACACACAGGGTGACTAGAGCGCCATTGCTCCTTCACAAACACAAACAAATGCAGAGCATACACTGTTTACGAAGGGAGGGTGCACAGTACCTCCCTTCATGCCTGCAGAGGTTTCCCTCAAGTAATCCCAGATCCCCTCGCACCATCCTTTAAGAATGCAGAGTTCAGACCTCTCTAATCCCCCTCTCTCCTCCCTTTAAGAATGCCGAGCTGAGCCCCCTGTAATCCCCCCCTCCCTCCTCCCTTCCAGTATGCAGAGTTCAGACCCCTGTATATCTGGACATACCTTCACTGTCCAGACTCCTGCTTCTACTGACCCGTCTGGTTTTCTATTCGTGAATGGGACGGCACGCGACAGCTGCCCGCTCTAGGTAAAATGAGGAAGTGTGCAGGAGAGGCAGCGGGATGAATAATCTGCAGAGGTAAGTACTGTTTTACATATTCTAATTGGGGTGCTGCCGCCGAGCGACAGGGGGGCTCTACTGAGGTCCCCCCTCTGTCGGTAATATGCAGCAGGCCTTTCTTGACGCCGCAGGCAGTGGGTCGAGATGGGCCTCTCCTCGCAGAAATTTTCTGGCCCCCGCGCTGCAACCCGAGGCATGAAGGGGCCGGTAAAATTCATCCCACTCTGACACATGTACACACTAACAAGGTAGAATGCAGTTCAAAGGTTAATGGACACGTTTTTCCTTCTTGAATCTTTTAATTGTAATTTTTTATGCAAAATTGGATTGTGGAAGAAAACATTTCCAGCCAGTTTGCTCAAGTAAATTCACATATAGAGCTAACAAGGTCATGCCTAAACTGCAAAAACTGCTTAAACATTTGCTTGCATGCGAAGAACTGGAAAAAAACAGATCAAAATTGTGAGTGCTGCATATACGAAACAGCCAGACTGGATTTTTAAAGCCAAATGAGCTTTGACAAATTTAATAAAACTTTTTTGAACAATTGACCAATTTTATGGATAAAGGAAATGCAGTAGATTTTCAGAAGGCATTCAATAAAGTGTCTAATGAGAGACTAGAGACATAAATCTGCATATATTGTATAAGAGGAAATGTAGCGCCATGGATAGAAAATTGGTGCATGCATAAAAAACAAAGCATTACAGATAAAGGGTGTTGCTTGGATTGGAATGGGGTTGGAAGTACTTCAGGGGTCAATGCTGGTTCCACTTTTATTCTCTATATACGTAGATTATTTAGATTTATGCATGGACAACACAATATTGAGATTTGCTGATTTGCAAAGGTAAGGGCTGGCAAACAGTGAAAAGAGTTACAAAAGGCTTCAAGAGGACATGGATAGGTTGACAGATTGAGAAGTCAGGTGGAAGATGTAACTTAACGCAGAGAAATATGAGGTAATGCTTCATATTTGGGAGGTAAAACAAGGACTGGGGTATACATTCAATGGAAAATGCTAAAAATTGTGGAGAGAACTGGAAGTGCAGACACATAATTGCTTTAAAATGCAAGTACTAGGAGGTAATTCTATAAAAGTCCAATGACATATTGTGTTTTATAAACAAGGACATAGAGTACAAGAACAAAGAAGTAATTAGAAATGCAATGGTGAGCTCACAGTGGGAGCATCTTTGAACTCTCTATTTCAAAAGTACATTAAAGCCATAGAAAGGATACAACTTAGATTTATCAGGATGATCCCAAAAGATGAGAAAGACTTGAGATACTGAGGCAATTTCCAATGGAGCAAAACCTAGTCCCAGATTTAATAAGGATTTTAACATTATGAAGTTTTTCAGCAGAGTGAATAATGAAATCTATTTTCTCTGGTTTGGGAGTCAGTCACAAAGGTTCATCAATTTAAATTTAGAGTTGAATTTTAATCCTGCTTGCCTAATGCGAAGAGTGTGGGCATGTTTAAGATGGTGGGGAGGTGGGGGTGCATGTTCCCGACGCATTCTCACCACCCCAACCTCTACTCTGCCATCTTAGCTGCCATCTAGTGGGAGGTGGTGGCGTACTGGTATTGTCACTGGATTAGTAACCCAGAGACCCAGGTATTGCTCTGGAGACAAGGGTTTGTATCCCACCACAGCAGAAAGTGGAATTTGAATTCAATTAATAAATCTGGAATTTAAAGCTAGTCTAATGATGGCCATGAAACCATTGTTGATTGTTGTAAAAACCCAAATGATTCACTAATGTCCTTTAGGGAAGGTAATCTGCTGTCCTTACCTGGTCTGGCCTACATGTGACTCCAGATCCACAGCAATGTGGTTGACTCTTACATGCCCTCGAAATGGCCTAGCAAGCCACTCAATTCAAGGGCAATTAGGGATGGGCAATAAATGCAGGCCTGGCCTGCGATGCCCACATCCCATGAAAGAATTTTTAAAAACTGAGATTAGGAACAGGAGAGCTGCCTGCCTCAGGTAGGCAGGGGCCTACTTTACACAGAAAGGTCACAACACTTGACATCATTGGTGCTGCAGCACCATTTTAACTAGAAATCACATGAGGCCTACACAATGACAAGAGACAGCAGAGTGGCACAAAGAAGCCAAGCTAAGTTTAATATTTTTAATTTTTGTGAAGATTCCTTGGGGCCCAGAGTAACAGGATTGGTCCTCCAGGTCCTGCAAGAATTTATTTGGACTTCCTCCAGCCCTGATCTCCCCTCTCCTTCCCACCATTTACTAAATCATAATTAGTGCTGAACAACTTCTCTGGCCCTGAAAAAAAAAATAAGTATGGAGTCTCATTCTCTCAGAACAACATTTAGAAATTGCAGATTTTTAATAAAATAAAAATTATTTTTCAGAAACATTTTTGTTCTGATATTTATGTTTTTTCATTTACCCCATGTTACGCCCAATCTTTATTTTGCTTTCTGTACAATGATTTAAATATGATTTTTAATCCTTTCTATTTACTTTCTGCTTTCTGTGTGTGGGAATTCTTCAATCCGATTGTCTGATCAGCCTTACTGTTACTTTCACTGTTGCTGGACATCACAGATCACCTGCAAAAGCTGCCAAATTGAAACTAATGTTGGAAAAGAGGATATCTAGTCTCTGGAGCCTGCTAAATCTTTGTGGCAGCTATTATCGAGGTCAGAACGAGCACCATTCCTTTGTGACTGACTGCAAAATCTACGCCATTAATATCTCTTTATGTGGTTCGGTGTCAAATTTTATTTGGTCATGCTTCTCTGAAGCGCCTTAGGATGTTTACTATATTAAGGGCACTATATAAATGCAAGTTGTTGTTGTTAAAGATACTTTGGTGTTGGTGTTATTGTTATTGGTGCCATGGCTAATATTTATTTCTGAATTAGCATCACTAATGCAGATTCTTTAGTCACTATCTCATTGCTATGTGTGGGACCCTACTGTATGCAATTTTCCTTCTGCATTTCCTACTTTTCAATAGTGACTACACTTGAAAAATACTTAATAGTCTGTAAAGTGCTTTGGGATGACCTGAGGTCATGAAAGGTGCTATATAAATGCAAGTTCTTTCTTTATATAAAAATTCAATTAGGCCCATAAGTAGTTACAGGTATTGTGATGGATAATTACTCCATGCCCAGTGAAGTCAAGGCAGGCCGCATGCAAACCTTTTGCTGCCTGCTCATTTCAATTATTGTGACACACAGCCCAGTGCGAAATATGCTGATTGGCTGTACGCTTAGCAGGGGGCTCAGGAGCACGTGTGGCTAACATAACGTACAGCTTGCCTGCACTTCTTAAAGGCAGCCTGCTCCTCTTAAAGGGGAGATGCCCTCATGCTCTAGCGGCTTCTGGAACTGTGTCAGAAAGTGTCTGAGGGAAGGAAGGAGACTACAAATGGAACAACAGGACAGAGAGAGGGCTCCCAGGTTTTCTGATGCAGTGCAGGAGGCTGTGGTACAGGAGGACAAGAAGAGGAGAAAGGTGATGTTTTCACAGGGGCCCAGGAGGTCCTCAAGGTATGCGCAGCGAAGGAAATGGGAGCAGATGGCCACGGAGGTCAATTCCCGAAGTCTAGTTCCGAGGACCTGGCTGCAGTTGCAGAAAAGGTTCAATGAACCCACATTGATGGTCAAGATCGATGAATACATCTTCAAATGATATATTCTACTCATTGCACCATCAACCTCTCATGCTGCTTAGTGCATCACAGCCCCTTCACTCTTCCATCAGCAATCAGAATACATGCCTAACATTCAGATGTCCCTCTTTGCCCTCATACAGTTACCAATGCTGCCATCTCACACCCACCTCTTGCAGCTTCCGTATACTTCTAGCTATTCAGCTATGGCAGGCACGTCACCTGAACACATTGCAACACACTGGGCTGGATTTTGTGTTGGAGGCGGGGCTCCCAGTGCCAGACCTAGAAGACAGGAAAAAACCTGCCTGTGCCTTTTTGTGCCCTCCAAACCCCCTGAAGGACCTAAACCTCCCTTTAAAGACCGGACCCTGCCTCCAATAGCTGCCAGACAATCTGAGGGCTGGCAGTTCAGCAGTATTGGCACCGCCAACAGGAGCAGTGGTCACTGCTGGTACTGCAGAGGCCTTGGATGCAGGCCCAGTGTTGGAACCCTAGACCTCAGGTAAATGAGGTGGGGTCACTGGATCTATATCCGGAAGGCCCCAGCAAAGGGAGCTGGGGGGGAGGGGTGGTGGTAGTAGTCATGCAGTTCAGGGGAGAGGCTATCCCAGGGGATAAAGTGGCTCCTGGCAGGGATTCTCCGTGGGCCACAAATTGCCCACGGAGGAGGGACCACCCCCCCAACCCAAGGGAGGGCGTCATGTTAGAAGGCACACTTCTCGCCTGGCAGAGGCACCCTCCGCCGCTGGTAAGATCCCATCAACGGTGGGAACAGGCCATTAATAGGCCACTTAACAGCCTCAATTGGCCTCTGAGCGGGAAGGCCATCATTGGCTTATCCCACCCTCTGGAAAATCGCTTGGTAATGGGGAGGTGACAGGCCCTCCGCCCCTGCTACCCGTTGCAATACTTTGTGGCCCTCCGCCTCCTACCCCGCCTCAGGGGGCCAGGGCCACATAAGATCCCAGCTACTAATTGACATTCTTCCCTCTCTCTTGCAGGACAAGGTCGCATATAACTTGGGAATAGCAGAGAACTGGTGGGGGAGAGGCACGCCTGCATCTCCTGAACCCTTTGGAGGAGTCAGTGCTCTGTATAATAGGGCCAGCCGTCACTGAGACCACTGCATCCGGCGTCGCTGAGGACATTCATGATGACAGTATGTTCCTTCCTTATGCATCTTCTCCAATCTCACATCACCCTTATCCTGCTATCTGCCTTGAAGTGCAAGCTGCAGATAGTGTGACCATAGACATCTTGATTTCCATCTCACACCCTTTCCTCATTCTAACCCTCCCCTTCTGCATTTTTACTTTCAGATACTGAAAAGCTGCTGCCTGGGCAGATGGTGCAGCCTCCCCATGAAGAGCATGTACAATAGCAGGTGTCTGAAGACATCGTCATTTGTTCTGGCACTTGCAGCCACCAGCTTGGACACTGGCACTGTGCAAACTTTAACAGGTAGTATAGAGTTGGGATCTGCATGTGGTGCATCTGCATCTGCAGGCACGAGTGGGCTGCAGCCAAGCCAGGGGTAAAGCACGAGGTTGCAGATGATTTCTGCTGCAAAGACTCAGATGAGGTCTTCATCTCCTCAAAGGTAGCATACAGAAGATCGCTGATGGGCATACACACAGAAATGCTTGGTGCACTGGCAGGTCTGCCACAATGCCTGATGTCACTGTCAAGGAGCATGGAGGAGTCTGGCTACAACTTGTTGACATGGGACTTTGTGCAGAGCTTAAAGCCCATCTTTTCCACTGTGGAAGTGGTGGCCAACTCCATGACAACACTTGTGGACTCAGCCGTGTTGCAGCATCTGGTGCCTATGTCTCAGCTCCCATTGCAGCACAGGCAGAAGCCAAGAAACATCTCAGTGGTGTGCAGTGGAAGTTCAGACTGAGGTCATGAGATTTATGCTTGTGCCATGCAAGCCCAGCTTGGTGCCATGCAGGCTCAGACTGCTGCCATCATGGCTGCAGATACCAGTGCTCAAAGGGGCTTGCAGGCTCTCTCAGCAGTCCAGCTACCTGTGCTCCAGCAGATTACTAGGATTGCTGAGACGCCACCCTGGGGGAGGGAGTGGTTGTGGCTCCGTGGAACATGAACCTGCGAACCTTTCTCATGATGGCTACATTTGTGTTCCCACCACTGCCACTCAGCCCAGTTCCTTTGCTGTTGTCTTTCTGCCAGCTAGCCTAGACTGTTGCTGCCCAAACTGAGCTGGTGCAATGCAAAGGTTAGCCCTCAAGGGCCAGAGTTCCTCAAAATCATCCTGCAAAGTCAACTGCAGTCTCCCCCATTGAAAATCAGCAGCCTTCCACCAGCCAAGCTGCAGCCTCTGGGCTAGCACTGCCTAGGAGAAACAGGTAAAGACACCCCAGGGATTAAAGGAATGCAAAAGGATAAATCGTTCAATTTTGAGTGTATTATTGGAAGTGTCCTTGGATAAAGTTGTTATAAATTCTTTTTGGGAAGAGAAAGCTGTGATGGTTCACAGCAGAGTGATGGTAAGATGGGGAATTGTGGAGCAGTGGTGATGTGGGGGGGGAGAGATTTTAGGGGAACTGGAGTCTGAATAGCCATTCACAGTCAGTCCTCCCGGAGCTAAGGAGTCCCGGATGCCTCCTCCTTCTCCTCTTCTTCCTCCTCCCACGGTACCCGCCAAAGGCCTGGTGAAAACAGTTTTGCAGACGATGTGGAGGACACAGCAACACAACAGACTGCCATGGCTTTGGTGACATGCACTGGCAAGTATTGGAGGGCTCACCCAGAGCGGTCCAAGCAGCGGAACCATTGGGCTGAATTTTATGTGCCCGCCGTCGATTTCGGTTAACTAGAGAGGGCTGGCTGTCCATCCCTGGCAATGGCATCAACTGCCTGTGTGCATGCGCTGACACCATTTTTAAAGGGCTGTTCGCTCTACCGGCTAATTTAAATATTTAAAGGTAAAGTGAATTAAAGTAAATAAGTGCATTTATTTTGCCCTTCTCCCACCCCCCAATAACAATTAAGTTAATTATTTGCCTTTCCCCTCCTAAAAACAATTACCTTTACCATCTGACCTGCCCCCACTAAACAGCACAAACTTTCAACTACAACCGTTCCCACCATCCCCTACACCCATTACATTACTTTGACCCCATTCCACCACCAACCACACCCCCTGCACTGAGAAACTTACCTCCTCCCCCCTTTCCACTAGTGTGGCGCCTCGTTTCCCCGGATGGGGATCCAAAGGCGCAGGAGTACCGGCCACTGGGCCAAAGTTAGGTGCAGGACATTAGGCGGCAATGTGAGCTTCATTAATTAATTCATTTTAATTTATTTAAATATTCAAATTGGGGTCCCGTCGGCGAGCGTTGGGAGTGCCACCACGACGTCTCGCCGCCGGCGGTGGTATTATCGGGCCGGGCCCTCCTGGTGTCTGGATGCATGGTGGCCCTCTCCCAGAGGCATCTTCAGGCCCCCACCTGCTACGGAACCCAAGACCTGGGGGAGAACAAAATCTAGCCCATTGTTTCAGAACACTGATGGTTTGATCCATGATGTTCCTGGTGACAGCTTGGCTCTCATTGTAGATGCACTGTCCATGTGTGGTCGGGTGGTGGAGGGGAGTCATGAGCTAGGTGTAGAATGGATAGCTCTTATCATCAAGCAGCCAAACTCTCGTTCATCATGGTGACCCGAAGATGGCAGGTATGGCTGACTGTAGCGAGATGGAAATGTGTGGCTGCCACCAGGATAGCAGGCATTTGCCGACATGATATTCTGTGCATGGTTATACAACAACTGCTTGTTCAGAGAGTAGCCCTTGCTACTGTATATTCCCCATTAATATGTGGGGCCCGTGCGTGCACTTACATGCAATTGATGGCTCCCTGTGTGATTGGGAATCTCACTAGCCTGGCAAGCCACGTGCCCACTCCTCCTGCTTCTCTCTGGTAAGAGAGAAGACTATGAAGTTCCCTCTCTTGGTGTACAAGATCTCTGTCATCTCCCTGATGCAGTGATGCATAGTGAACTGTGAGATGTGAGCAATGCCACCTGCTTCTGCTTCTTGCCGGGAAGGATTCGATGGTGAAGATATTGAGGGTCAGCATAATCTTCATGGCCAATGGCAGCACCATATTCACCCTGCTGTGTGGCTGTAGGTTCTGTTGGAAAAGATGCCACATTCTGTGACCACTCCATGGTGAAACACAGCCACCTCAGACACTGCCCTGGCTGAAATGGAGGTAGGAAAAGTGCATCCTAAAGACCCTTGCTGGGTTTGGCCTTCTATTGAGAACCCTCCTCCCCCTCTGTCTGTGTACTGCTTCCCCTCTCTGCTTCACGTCGCTGTCATGCTGCAGCCCAAGAGGGATTGCAGCTGTAGCCCCTACTAATGAAAGAAGTCTTTCTATGGAAGGCCTCCAAACTACTTTGACCTCCTTGTCAAATTCCAGCACCACTCCCTTCTGAATCCAAAAACTTTTCTGAATCCCTCCAACAACACTGAATACGGTATTTCCACTCAATGTGCAATAGCAAAGGCACCTCACCCAGAAGTCCTGTGCAGATCCCTTTAAATAACGCTAGTGGTGGTTGGGTGGGGTGGGGGGAGGAGGGGGGGTGGTTCCTCATCAGCTGAACACATGTTCAGCTGGGAGTGTTTAAGAGATGATGTTAACAGGACCTGCAAAATCTAAAATGGCACATCAGGCCCCAAATCAGCATTAGGCACTGTTTGATGTCATGATCTACGCATACTGTATGCTTCCTGTATATGAACAGTAGATACATGATAATGCCTTACAATCATGGCAGACTATGCAGAAGTGGCCAGAATCAGTGGGGCTGCCAGTTTACCAGCTCCGAACTTCCATAGTGTCAGCACTACAGAGCCTAATTTTGTGGTCAAAGATGGATGTGCATTTTGGTCGAACTCTGAAATATACAATTAGTTTTGTTTAATTACCTTATGACCAAATGTATTATTATTGACTTTATGTTTCCAACTTAGAGTTCAAGCAGATGTCTTCTGTCTGTGCTGCTTTTGACAACTCAACAGCAGTGTAATTTGATCAGCCCTCTGAACTGTTTCACTCCCAGTGAGAACTTAAAAACATAAGAACTAGGAGCAGGAGCAAACCATTCAGCCCTTCGTGCTTGCTCTGCCATTCAATAAAAGATTATGACTGATCTATCTCAACTCCACCTTCCCACACTATCCCCATATCCCTTAACCCCCATAGTACCTAAAAATCTATCGACTGCTGTCTTGAATATACCATCCTCTGGGGTAGAGAATTCCAAAAATTCACAACCCTTTGATTGAAGAAATTTCTTCTCATCGCCGTCCTAAATGGCCAACACCTCATACTGAGACTGTAACCTCAAGAAGGCAGCTCACCACCACCTTCTTACGGGCAATTAGGGATGGACAACAAATGCTGGCCTTGCCAGTGACACTTGCATCCCATGAGAGAATAAAAAAAGGTTTTAGACTCCCCAGCTGGGGGTAACATCTCAGTTGTAGTCTTCCTCCCACTGTGATACACTGAGGAATTCAGCAACAGGAGGTCAATGAATGAGACACAAATAGATCAGCCATGATCTTATTGAATGGCGGAGCAGGCTCGAGGAGCCGAATAGCCTACTTCTGTTCCTAATTCATATGATCATGTGTTCGTAACGCATGTCCTCCCACTACATAGTGCATACGGTGAATACCCTCCAAGGATTTAACAGGGATAAGTCCCACGCTGCTACACACATGAAAAGGGACAGTGGCAGCTTGGATACTAAGTGGCTGAGTGATAAGAAACAGAGAGAAGTGGTAAAAAGTTAGTTTTTGTACCACAGGAATGTAATAGAGTTGGGTTCCGCAGGGGCTGGTACTAGGACCACTTCTTTTCTTCATAGGAACATAGGAGCAGGACTAGGTCATTCAGCCCGTTGAGCCTGCTCTGCCATTCAATTAGATCATGGTTGATCATCTACCTCAACGCCGCTTTCCCACACTATCCCCATATTCCTTGATGTCATTAGTATTCAAATATCCATCAACTTCTGTCCTGAACATGCTCAATGATTGAGCATCCACAGCCCTCTGGAATAGAGAATTTCAAAGATTCACCACCCTCTGATTCCTCCTCATCTCAGTCTTAAATGACCTACCCCTTATTCTGAGACTATGTCCCCTGATTCTAGACTCACCAGCCAGGGGAAACATCCTATCAGCATCCACCCTGTCATGTCCTGTAAGAATTTTGTAAGTTTCAATGAGATCACCTCTCATTCTGTGAAACTCTAGAGAATACAGGCCCAGTTTCCTCAATGTCCCCTCATAAAACAAACCTGCCATCCCAGGGATTAATGATCTAGACTTGGACGTAAAGGGCACAATTTCAAAATTTGCAGAGGACACAACACTTGGAAGTATTGTGAACAGTGAGGAGGATAGTCATAGACTTCATGAAGACATAGACAGGCTGGTGGAATGGCTGGACACATGGTAGATGAAATTTAATGCAGAGAAGTGTGAAGTGGTACATTTTGGTAGGAAGAACCAGGAGGCAATATAAACTAAAGGGCACAACTCTAAAGGGGGTGCAGGAACAGAAGGACCTGGGGGTATATGTGCACAAATTGTTGAAGGTGGAAGAGAAGAAAAAGAAAAAATCTTTTTTACAGTAAGGATCTGGAATACACTGCCTGAGAATGTGATGGAGGTGATTTCAATTGTGGCTTTCAAAAGGGAATTGGATAAGCACCTGAGAGAAAACATTTGTAGGGCTATGGGGAAAGGGCAGAGGATTGACACTCACTGAGATGCTCTTGCAGAGAGCAGGCACAGACATGACAGGCAGAATGGCGTCCTTCTGTGCTGTAACCATTCCATAATTCTATGATTCTATAAAAGACCGCTTTGTGATCTCAGAAATGTTGGAGCTTTTTAAAACTGCATTTAGTAAAGGTTAGTCATGACAACACTGAAGATCAGATTCAATTCAATGGCACAAACCTGACAAAAATGTATTCAATCCCTCAGTACATTCTGTGCCTGTTAATACTACATCTCAGATTGTTTTTGATTTAAAACAAAATGACTCCAAAGTACAATGTTTCAGCATTTGGAAAGAAGGAGCATAGTTGGGCCACTGAAATGTACCACAGAACTCAAATGGAGTGAAATTACTCTTTTTGGGTTGGAGCGTCCATGAAAATAGTGGACAAAGAAATTTCATACTGTTATGACCAGATGAGGAAGGGGTCCAGGGGTCCCCTCTCGGCCTTTTCCTGGTTTGACCGTAACAGGGTTTAACTTTTAAAACACAGTGTTTTTAGCTTCCCCGAAGTGAATCCTTGCTCACTGCTCTCTAATTGTAATTGTAAAGGAATCAACTAGACAGGTTTTCTCAGGTTTAAACAAGAAAGGTGTAAGTTTATTAACTTTAAAACTCTAACTCAGTTAAAACTACTAAAAGTACACGACGCAACCACGCTAGCATGCATACGCGATAAACACATACACAAATAGATACAGAGGAGGAGAAAGAATTAGAGGGGTTTGAAGTAGTGATGGAATTCAGTTACTGGTTTTGGGTTGGATGTAAAGTCTTTGATTGAAGTTAAGTCTTGCAGTTCTCATTGGGGCCCAGTGCAGACTTTTAAACTTGTTTCGCTGCAGGGTCTTCTGTCTTGAGGCTTAAGTTACTTCCATGGGTCCCTGGAACTTTGCGTGAGAGACAGAGAGAGAGAGAGAGACCATGCTTCTCTTTGGTCTTCAAGCAGTCTGTCTCAAAACTTTTCTATGCGCACAATTCAATCAATTCCCAGGTTGGCCAGCAGGTTAGTCATGTGACTAGCTCTTTGTTTGAAACGGCATCACCTGCGAGGTTTGTTGATTCTTCAAAGCTTACCAGACACACTCAGTAGGGGGCGGGTGGGGATGGAATGCTAGCTTTTACATAGACAATGACTCTCAATGTCTTTTGATCATCACTATTGACAAAACCCATCCGGCTAATTGAATTAGGGGCCACTTCCATTGTCTCTCTGTGCAACTGTCTCTCAGAATGCAAATATGCAGCCATGTTTTCAGCCACTGCTCTGTGATGTTTTTAAACAAGTTATTTTCAATGTCCAGTAAGCGTTCAAATAGTGTTCCATACGATGAAATGAATATGTTTCCATTTGGCATGTGTGGTTTTCCATCACAATACTTCACGTGCTAATATCACACTACACAATTTAGATCTCTGCTTCAGATTTTCCTTTTTTTCTCCATTGGAGATATACCTGTGATCCTGTCATTCTAAACTTTCAGATGGTTATTCATGATTGAAGGACAACACGGTAATCCCTGTGTAGCTGGTAATATTTGCTATACCGCTCATTGGTACTGGTGAGGTAAACTGTTTATGGTCAATATGGTCAATATGTTTTATTGAAGCTATGAATTTGCCTTTAATACAAATTTATATAACAATATAATTTGTCTTTACAACAGAAAATAAAAATGCATCGTCCACCTTAAAAAGAATATCATCGGTTTCGCAATCTGGGTAATAGATTTAAAGCATATTGCATACTTTCATGTCAGATCATAAATGTTTTTGGATTCAGGCTTGGAAACATCTGTTTGCCAAATGTTACATCCCATATAAAGTAGTGGACACAGCAAAGTGTCAGGCAGTGTATGCAGACTGCAGAAATGCATCGCAAATGTGCTTACTTGCTTATAGTCCTGATCATTGTGGTTGATGGTCAGGATTATCCGCCATCTGATGTGTATTGGGTCAACCGTTATAGGCAAGGCTTCAACTTCCAGTGTCCTCATGGGGATGCTTTGGTAGGGATACAGAGTTACTACAATAAAGCGGAAGGTGCTGACAGACTTTGGAGTTTCGAATGCATGCCAACGCCCGTGAATATGGGAGAGGTGACAGAATGCTGGTGGGATGATTTTAACCGAGCTGGATTTGAATGGTAGGTCACAGGGCTCATCGTTAATATTTTCCTTTCGCCTACTTGACCTCTGTTTGGTTTTTGCAGATATGTTTATTAAGCTCTTTATTAAAATAATCGAATAGTTTTCAGACTGCTGTGCATGATTAGGAACCCAGGTTAGTTATTCGACTGAATGAAACTGAAGAACTTCAAATTAGAAGCAGGTGACATGTCAACATTGAATTTCCCAGGATTAAATATTCTTGAAAACATCAAACAGCCATGTGATTCAGATGTTTATGCAAGAGTCCTGTGTCCTAGTCTCACAGGTATTGACAGGTTTCGTCCTGTTATGCCATCTGAGGTTATACAAGTGAAATGAGTGTGACTTACATAACACATGGAACTTTGCTAGTACTGGAAAGTTTAAAGTACATTTGTCCTTTCTGAACTCGACATTAAAGGAATTTTCATTTTTTAATGAGAAATTACACCTTCTATGGACACTTTTAATAGCTTTAATAGGTTAACTAGAGTAAAATGCAGTGTACATGAATAATTCTTATGTACTTTTCCTTTTCTTTCTCCTCCAATGTTCTCTTTATGCTGTTCCTATCTCAGGCAGTGTCTTATCCTGCACTGGAGTTCTACAGTACTAGGAACTCTCTGGTATCATACCCAAGTTGCTGTTGATCATAAGTGAAGCCAAATAGATTTATATAGATACTTTCAGCCTTGGTTACTTTTTGGGGAGTCCATTGTACACTGGAGGGGCAAAGATAGATATTGAGATTCAGTATCCTTTGATTTTTTTCTTGTACATTGGGCCATCATTCTTTGTCTGTGAGATTGTCTGTCTGAGTAAAGTGGAAAGCCAGCAAGGGACGGAATAGAGAATAGATTTGACGCTCAGAAACAAAGGAGGACACATAGCAGAAAGAATGAGAAAGATCCTCAGAAAGGAGCATGCTAATAGAACAGATATAGAAAGAGAGAGAGAGACAAAGCAGAATTACCGAGGCACAAAGGCACAAAGCAATCCATAGAGAAAGAAAGATCATTCTGTAAAATTACCCTACACAATATTTTTCACAATTCTGTGCTATAGGTACAGTTAAAGACACACATATATATAACTATTTTATTTAAAAATGTAATGTTCACAGAGGGAGGATGGAGGCTGATACTCTGCTGCAAATTTCCACCACTTTTTGCTGTATGTATATTGTCACCTTTTACTAACCCACAGCTGTTTCTTTCACTTGAAGGGCTTGTTGAGGTGTGATTTTCAAAGCATTTAGTTGTAATATCTTTTTGTTAATTCATTGCATGTGTTGATGATTTCCTTATGTCTATACAACAATAGATACAATAATGTGAAAGGATGTACATGACATCCTTTTATTGCCTGGTGAAATCTATGTGATAAGGATGCTTTAAGTAGTGTTAATAGCGCTCTGCATGATGATATTGGTTAAACACTGATAAATGCTACTGTCACTGAACTAATAACACCAACTTAGTCAATTAAAGAACAAATCCAATTAACCAAATTAATTCTGTATGTTTTAATATTTCAAAGCACTGTTGGTTTTATTCACTTACTTACATTTTAAGATGATAATTATTATTTTTGTTATTCTTTCATGGGATCTGGGCATCGCTGGCAAGGCCGGCATTTGTTGCCCATCCCTAGTTGCCCTTGACAACTGAGTGGCTTGCTAGGCCATTTCAGAGGGCAGTTAAGAGTCAACCACATTACTGTGGGTCTGGAGTCACATGTAGGCCAGACCAGGTAAGGACAGCAGATTTCCTTCCCTAAAGGACATTCGTGAAGCAACTGGGTTTTTACAAAAATCGATGATAATTTCATGGCACCATACTGAGACTGGCTTTCAATTCCAGATTTTCTAATTAATTGAATTTGAAGAGGCAATGTACTAAACCTGTGGAATAATAGTGACCTGTAAAGGCAGGGTTACATTTTCATTAGTTCTCAGTCTTAATTAAGATATAATAATTTTTAACATAGTCAAAATCCAGACTATTCATGTTGCAATGTTAAACTATCTTCCCTTCCTCCACCATTTTTTGAATTCTCTTTCATCACCCCCGGGACCCCAAGTACCCCCCCCCTCCCCCCACCACCATCCCCAAGGCTTCCACCCCCCACATCAGAGAGCATTCAATCACTGTGGGCAGGTGACCTGTGTCCAGACCTCTATGACTAGATGGTGGGGAATAAATGAGAGCATCCTAGGATGGTATATGTTTTGATTTCCCCTTGGTCCCTGTCGTGAAGCACAATTGCTAATCTAAGCACCTAGCCAAGTTTGGGAACTCACTGTTTAGAGGATCATAGGGATAATGCCATGTCAGTCAGCCGTGCATTGGTACACCAAGGTTCTGCTCCTAACTCCCATATACATGTAGTATTGCATGTTGTAAATTTTAAAATAATGGGAGATTTTTGATGCCAAATTCAATTAAAATTTGTGCAACTGTAAATAGGTTCGGAGGTGAAATTCTGCTTTTGATAATAATAATTGTTCCAGTACCATTCAATCTCTTACAATTCATTTGGGGAAATCACCATTGAAATTTTTTTTCCTGTTTTT
Organism: Heterodontus francisci; assembly: GCF_036365525.1. NCBI lineage: Eukaryota > Metazoa > Chordata > Chondrichthyes > Heterodontiformes > Heterodontidae > Heterodontus > Heterodontus francisci. The sequence goes on from NC_090380.1 coordinate 69,747,517, forward strand.
GAGCAATCCCTTTCAGAAACTCAAATCATATTCCAAATCAGCATACATTATCTACATCCTATTCCTCAGTGACATTATCTGGAAGCCTGGTCAATTTTCAGTTGTGTGTCAATAACCCAGGAGTACATCTCTGCCTCTTCCATTGAGCAAAAGATTGTTGCCACAGTTTCAACTTCTTTCTCTAATATCAAGACCAAGAACTGAATGAGTCAAAACATATTCAGGTTAAAGTCTGCAAGACTGAGGCCATCCACCTTCATTTTTAACCTTAATTCTATCAGCCCCCCTGACTGCTATCTTAAACTGAATTAAGAAGTGCAATGTAACCTCAGTGTCCTGCTTGATCCAAAATCAGTTTCCTCTCCTACACTCACTTTATTACAAAATCTACATCCTTCCACCTCTGCCATATTTTCCACTTCTGCCCTATTCTGTTGCTGAAACTCTATTTCATGTCTTCATCACTTCAAGGTTTAAATACTCAGATTCTGTGATAACTGATTTCCACACACAAACTCCCATAGGCTTTCACTCAATCAAAACACGACAACCTGTGATTTCATCTGCACTAAATGTCACACTCCCATCAGTGTCTCCTTTCTCAGCTCCACTGACTCCCATGTTCTAGCGTGTCAAGTTCAAAATTTTCATCCTTGTTTACAAATAAACCCATAGCTTTGCCCTCACAAATGGTATTGTGAGCAGTACTGATCCAGTGACTTAGTGTTAAAATCCATACCGTATAGTGCTTGCTCAATGTGCAGTAATTTCTCTTGCTTGACAGAACAATTACTTCCCATTTTGAGGAATTGTTTCCATGGCAGAAGTGAATGATCTTGCCAGTTTCTGCAGATATGAAAAGTGGTCATAGGACGCAGCCAAACACTTATTTACCTCCAAAACAACAGAGATCAATGGTATTGCTAAGGATGGCTACATGGAACACCATGCATATGTCATTTTAACTTGGACAAATGTCACTGCTGTCAAGAACATAACTGCAATTGATCCTGTAATTAAATTCAGTGCAAAGTTTTCTTGGAAATGTCAGTGCCTTGTATGGTAACCAGTTGACAAATCAGTTATAAAGAAACAAATTTTTGTGATTCTTATTTCATGTATTTCTCACAAAAGATTTCACATTGGAATGCTTAAGCCCCGTAATTCAAAACAAATAGAAAATGAGTAATTGACAGCAAAGGTAAAAGAAAAAGAATCTGTGATTGGCGTTATGTTCTGCTCTTATAGCTATTAAGCTCCTGGGGCACAGATGAGATAGATTATTCCATTGCAGTCTTTCCTGGTTTGACATGGCAACAATTGCCTTGGTAATGTTTATGACCACATCAATCTTCAGATTTTTGTCACTTTTCTTCTTCTTCTTCTTCTTTGGCCTCCTTGTCTTGAGAGACAATGGGTAAGCGCCTAGAGGTGGTCAGTGGCTTGTGGAGCAGTGTGTGGAGTGGCTATAAAGGCCAATCGTAGAGTGACAGACTCTTCCACAGGCGCTGCAGATAAAATTGGTTGTCGGGGCTGTTACACAGTTGGCTCTCTCCTTGCAGTTATGTCTTTTTTCCTGCCAACTGCTAAGTCTCTTCGACTCGCCACTCTTTAGCCCCGCCTTTATGGCTATCCGCCAGCTTTGGTGATCACTGGCAACTGACTCCCTCGACTTGTGGTCAATGTCACAGGACTTCAAGTCGCGTTTGCAGACGTCTTTAAAGTGGAGACATGGGCGGCTGGTGGGTCTGATACCAGTGACGAGCTTGCTGAACAATGCGTCCTTGGGGGTGCTGCCATCATCCATGCGGCTCACATGGCCAAGCTATCTCAAGTGCCACTGGCTCGGTAGGGTGTATATGCTGGGGATGTTGGCCGCCTTGAGGACTTCTGCATTGGAGATACGGTCCTGCCACCTGATGCCAAGGATTCTCCGGAGGCAGTGAAGATGGAATGAGACGTCACTCTTGGCTGACATACGTTGTCCAGGCCGCGCTGCTGTAGAGCAAGGTACTGAGAACACAGGCTTGAAACACTCGGACTTTTGTGTTCTGTGTCAGTGCACCATTTTCCCACACCCTCTTGGCCAGTCTGGACATAGCAGTGGAAGCCTTTCCGATGCGTTTGTTGCTTTCTGCATTGAGAGACAAGTTACTGGTGATAGTTGAGCCTAGGTAGGTGAACTCTTGAACCACTTCTAGAGCATGGTCGCTGATATTGATGGATGGAGCATTTCTGACGTCCTGTCCTATGATGTTCGATTTCTTGAGACTGATGGTTAGGCCAAATTCATTGCAGGCAACCGCAATCCTGTCGATAAGTCTCTGCAGACACTCTTCTGTGTGGGATGTTAATGCAGCATCATCAGCAAAGAGGAGTTCCCTGATGAGGACTTTCCACACTTTGGTCTTCGCTCTAAGAAGGGCAAGGTTGAACAACCTGCCATCCGATCTTATGTGGAGGAAAATTCCTTCTTCTGAAGACTTGAACGCATGTGAGAGCATCAGTGAGAAGAAGATCCCAAACAGTGTAGGTACGAGAACACAGCCCTGTTTCACGCCACTTAGGATAGGAAAGGGGTCTGATGAGTCTGTGCCAGCCATCAAACACCTAACTATTCTAATCCCATTTTCCAGCACTTGGCCCGTAGCCTTATATGCTATGGCATTTCAAGTGCTCATCTAAATACTTCTTAAATGTTGTGAGTGTTCCTACCTCTGCCACCTCTTCAGGCAGTGTGCTCCAGATTCCAACCACCCTCTGGGTGAAATTTTTTTCCTCAAATCCCCTCTAAACCTCTTGCCCCTTACCTTATATCTATGCCCCTGGTTATTGACACCTCCACTAAGGGAAAAAATTTCTTCCTATCTAATCCATCAATGCCCCTCATAATTTTGTATACCTCAATCAGGTCCCCCCTCAGCCTTCTCTGCTCCAAGGAAAACAATCCTAGCCTATCCAGTCTCTCTTCATTGCTGAAATGCTCCAGCCCAGGCATCATCCTGGTGAATCTCCTCTGCACCCTCTCCAGTGCAATCACATCCTTCCTATAATGTGATTCCCAGAACAATACACAATACTCCAGCTGTGGCCTAACTAGCGTTTTATAAAGCTCCATCATAATGTCCCTGCTCTTATTTCTATGCCTCGGCTAATAAAGTCAAGTATCCCATATGCCTTCCTAACCACCTTATCTATCTGTGCTGCTGCCTTCAGTGATCTATGGACAAGTACACCAAGGTCTCTCTGACCCTCTGTACTTCCTAGGGTCCTACCATCCATTGTATATTCCCTTGCCTTGTTAGTCCTCCCAAAATGCATCACCTCACACTTCTCAGGATTAAATTCCATTTGCCACTGCTCAGTCCATTTTACCAGCCACCTATATCATCCTGTAATCTAAGGCTTTCCTCCTCACTATTTACAACACCACCAATTGTTGTGTCATCTGCGAACTTACTGATCATACCTCCTATATTCACGTCTAAATCATTAATGTACACTACAAACAGCAAGGGTCCCAACACCGATCTCTGTGGTACACCACAGGTCACAGGCTTCCAATCGCAAAAACAGCCCTCGACCATCATCCTCTGCCTCCAGCCACTAAGCCAAGTTTGGACCCAATTTGTCAAATTGCCCTGGATCCCATGGACTCTTACCTTCTTAACCAATCTCCCATGTGGGACCTTATCAAAAGCCTTACTGGACCATGTAGACTACATCAACTGCTTTACCCTCATCTACACATCTAGTCACCGCCTTGAAAAATTCAATCAAGTTAGTTAGACATGATCTCTCTCTGACAAAGCCATGCTGACTATCCCTGATTAATCCCTGCCTCTCCAAGTGGAGAGTAATCCTGTCCCTCAGAATTTCTTCTAATAATTTCCCTACCACTGATGTTAGACTCACCAGCCTGTAATTACCTGGTTTATCCCTGCTACTCTTCTTGAATAATGGTACCACATTCGCTGTCCTCCAGCCCTCTGATACCTCTCCTGTGGCCAGAGAGGATTTGAAAATTTGTGTCAGAGCCCCTGCTATCTCTTCCCTTGCCTCACATAATGCCTGGGATACACCTCATCTGGGCCTGGGGGTTTATCCACTTTTAAGCCTGCTAAAACAGCTAATACTTCCTCCCTTTCAATACTAATATGTTCAAGTATATCACAATCCCCATCCCTAATCTCTACACCTACACCTGTGACCTCTAACACTGACACAAATGTGCAATCAGTGGAAACAGTTCTGCAATATAAACAGAACATTAATGGATGCACAATAGAATTGGGATGCACTTGCAACAGGAAACCTCACATGCTGTTTGTCTTACTGTCTCTCCAGATGTAACTGCTACCTGATGCCAAATATAGTGGTGTAAATTAGACAGCTGACAGCAGAAAATGGACCAGTGTTTGGACAAGACATAACTCAAGCCACATTGCAACACATAGACATTGCAAAATTCAATAACTGCTGAAAATGGGCACCAGGATCTCGATACGCAATTAACTATGCCCGTTGCTTCCAATGCAGGCAGCGTGCAAACTTTGTGCTGACTGCTAATTTAAATGTTTGCAGTGTACAGTTCCTGCCAATTGCGCTGTTGATAGGCTCCAAGCATGAGCAGGGGAAGCAAAATCATCGGATGCTAGCATGAGGTAAAGCTAGCCTGCGCTACTTAAAGGGGAGGCACATTCTGGGATGAGCAGGTGCTGAATGTCATTGTTCAACTGATTTTAATCTGGGAAAGAAAGAAGAATGACATAACATGGCAGAGAGCAGTCTCCGAGATTTTCCAACCTGCACTGGCGCCTTGGTGCAGGAGGTGGACAGGAGGAGAGAGGTCCTCTAACCACATGGGAAGCGGAGGCCCTCCCCCAGACAAAATTTGTGAATGCAGTGGGAACAGGTATCTATGGCTGTCAATGCCAGGAGCCTAGCCCAAGGACCTGGATGCAGTGTCACAAAAAGTTCAATGACGTCACATGAGCAGTCAAGCTCAGTGAATGTATCTTCAAATGCCATGTCCTACCAACCATAGCACTAGCTTCAGACACTGCTCAATGCACCACACCCCTCATTTACCTACTGTTACGATCAGATAGGAGGGGTCTAGGGGTTCCCTCTCAGCCTTTGCCTGGTTTAACCATAACAGGGTTTAATTTTAGAAACACCGCGTTTTTAGCTTCCCTTTAGTGAATCCTTGTTCACTGCTCCAATTGTAAGGCAAAGAAATCAAACAGGTTTCCTTAGATTTAAATAAGAAAGGTAGAAGTTTATTAATCTTAAACTCTAATCCAGTTAACGACTTTGAATATGCAATGCCACCGTGCTAGCATGCATATGCAACAAACACACACGCAGAGACAGAAAAAGTAGAAGGAATAAAGGGGAAAAGATTGAGGCAATATCTGGTAGTTACAATCCTTTAAGTTCAATGTGGAGTCTTTAGTTGCGGTAAGTCTTGCAATTCGTTGGGGCCCAGTTCACACTTCAACTTGTTCTGACATAGGAGTCTTTTCTGTCTTGAGGTTCACGTGTATTCCGTGGGTCCGGTGGCTTGGGAGAAAGTGAGAGAGAGGCTTCCTTGATTGAGCCTCAGTTGCACACTGCCTTCTGAATTCAAACTGTCCTGTGGCTAGTTCAAAAAACCTGGACCAGCCAGTTAGTCATGTGACCAGCTGGTTTTAACTAGTCCTGGCTCTGTGGATTGTATCATCTTAGCAGGACCTGGAATGCGCTTCCTTACACCTTCAATGTCTGGTGATCAAAATCCATTTGGGTTAATTGAAGCAGGGAATAGCCCTTTGTCTCCACAAGCAGTGTCTCTTAGTATGCAAATATCCTTCCAGTCCACTGTCTGGTGATCTTCAAACAAGTAATTTCTTCATTCCAGCAACAGTTCAAAGTCAATGTTCATATAACAAAATTAATATCCTCATTCTTGGCAGGTGGGGGTCTGCAAGACACTATCAACAATCTCTAATAAGACTCATACCTGACATTCATAGCTTCACTTCACCCTGACACATTTAGCACTGCTGCAAGCCTCACATACACATATCTCACAGCTTGCACACACTGTCAGCTATTCAAGTATGATTGGCACATCACCCAAACTGATTGTACCACACTCACTGACACACTTCCCTTTCTCTTACAGGACAAGGTGGCATGTAACTGGAGCCAGCAGCTACTAACCAGCGGGGGACAGGAATGGCTATATGTCCTTACCCTGATGCAGGAGATGGTGGTCACCATCATTGGAGTGGCCATTGCGATGTTGTGGTCAGGAGTGGGGGCTGAAAATATCGAAGTTGACAGTATCCTCGCAGATAATCGTCCTTCTCACATTCTGCTTCCCGCTCATCCCACAATCTCTTCTAATTTAAATGTTGTTGATGATGTAAGAATGCACTCCTTTCTTTGCTCCCCTCTCGCTCTACAGTCACAATCCTACCATTGGACCTTTCACCTTTCGCCTTTCAGATACCCAAGAACAGTAACTTGGCCAGGTAGTGGTAGAAGAACAGGAAGACACTGAAGAAGAAGAAACATTGTCACTCACTGTCATACTCGCAACCATCAGCTCAGCTATTGCACTGCACATGATGTTAGCTTAGAGACGGGATTTTCACGTGATGAGACACTGAGCATAACGGGGCTGCAGCTACGATTGGATCAAGGGTAGCACAGGTGCCAGCTCGCTAGAAGGCGAGATCCCACATGAGTTCTGCTGCAGAGGATTCAAATGAGGACTTTTATGGGGGAGGCTATAGAAGAAGGCTGAAACAAAAACAAGAAATGCTGGAAATCTGAAACAAAAACAAGAAACGCTGGAATCACTCAGCAGGTCTGGCAGCATCTGTGGAAAGAGAAGCAGAGTTAACGTTTCGGGTCAGTGACCCTTCTTCGGAACTGAATAGAAGAAGGCTGATGGGTATACACAATTAAATGCGTGGTGCATTGGCAGGCCTGCCAGAAAGCCTGTGTTCACTGTCAAGGAGCATGGAGGAGTCCAGCACTAACTTGGCACAAGGCATTTGCACAGAGTTTGGAGCCTATCCTTTCCAGTATGAAAGTGGTTGCCAACTCCATTAACACACTTACAGACCCATAAATCATGCAGCATTTGACGGCCGATGTCTCATCTTTCATTACAGCACAAACGGAAGCCATCCAATGCTGCAGTAGAAGCTCAGACTGCTCTCATGCAAGGTCAACTTGCTGCTACGTAAGCTCAGGCTGTTGTTACCATAGCTGTGGATACCAATGTATGAAGGGGCTTACAGGGTGTCACAGCAGTCCAGCAATCTGTCCTCCAAAACATCGCTAGGATTGCTGAGACAGTGGCATTAGTTCTGTGCAACGTTCCCTGTAATTTTTCTTTCAAGTGTGCAGGTGCTTTCTTTAAGGGCATGGCCCTTAAAAAATGTTTTTAAGCGGCCGAGCATGTGCGGTCATTCAAAGACCCTGGCTTGTGTACAGCCTGCACGGGAACTTTCAGGTTGTTGAGTGGCCATTGTAGCTGCACAGCTTAGAGGGAACATTGGCTCCGTGGAGCACGAACTTGCTCTGTTCTCTCAGAATGACAGCATTTGTCTCCCACCACTGTCACTCCACCAGTGCCCTTGCTGTTGCCTGTCAACCAGTCAGTCCAGACCGCTATCACCCATGCCCAGGTGGCGCAGTAAGAAACTAGGCCTTCCAGGCCCAGTGCTGTTCGAGGTCATCTTCCAAGGCCATCTATATCTCCCCAACTGAAAGTCAGCAGCCTTCCACCAGCCATGCTGCAGTCACTGGGGTAGCAGGCAAAGGCACACAGAAGACAGGCACTAAGGGAATGTACAAGGGTGATTGGTTGACATTTGTATGCATGGTTTGATCTATAAATTTGGTTTGGAATGTTTATTTTGTGGTGGATTTTATTTTTGCATTGTGGCTAAGTGAATGCTGTAATGGTCAGTAACAGATGGAAGATAAGGTGCGGGACTGTTGGTGAACAGGGAATTGCAGTTGTGTTTACTGGTATCGCAGTTGGTTGAGTTGATCATGGGCAGCCAGGCCAGAAAGAAGCTGTGATAGTTGCCTCCTCCTTGCCTCCTTCTCTTTTACTTCCTCCCCAACTTGTCGCTGTACAGCTGCAGGTAAGGGCTTCATCATGGCAAGGTTGTGCAGCATGCAGCAGACCACCACAAATCATGACATGTGCCCTGACAAGTACGGCAGGGCTCCTCCAGACTGATCCAGGCAGCGGAAGTATTGTTTAATACCCCAATGGTCTTCTCCATCACATTTTGTGCAACAGCATGGCTTTTGCTGTATACATGCTGCTCACATATGCATTGATTGCACAATGGAGTCATGAGCCATGTGATCAGTGGATAGCCCCTGTCACCCAGTAATCACCCTCTGGTTTGTCATGGTGGCTCAAATGCAGAATGCACAGTGGACTCCTAATGAATGATGGCATCACGATTGCTGATTATGGGGTGATGGTAGAATAGTAGTAATGTCACTTGTTAATCAGAAACCCAGGCTAATACTGTTGGGTCACAGGTTCAAATCCCACCATGGCAGCTTTAAATTCAATTAATTAAAACATTTAATTAATTAATAGAAATATGGAATTGAAAGTGAGTCTCAGTAATGGCTATCATAAAATTACCATCGATTATCATAAAAACACATCTGGTTCACTAATGTCCTTGAGAGAAAGAAATCTGCTTTCCTTACCCACTCTGGCCTACATTTGACTCCTGACCCACAGCAATGTGGTTGGCTCTTAACTGCCCTCTGAAATGGCCTAGTAAACCATTCAGTTCTACAACAACCGCTGCACAAAAGTTGAAAAGGAATAAAACCGAGCGGAAACCCCGGTATTGACCTAGGTACTGACCTAGGCAAACCTCACTCTGTCGACCCTGCAAAGTCCTCCTTACGAACAGCTGGGTGCTTGTGGCAAAATTGGGAGAGCTGTCCCACAGACTGGTCAAGTAACAGCCTGGTATAGTCATACTCACGGAATCAGACCTTACAGACAACGCCTCACACACCACCATCACCATCCCTGGGTATATTCTGTCCCACCGGTGCTCTGCCACTTGACTGCAGGCTCAAATCTACATATTGGGATGAAATTTATATTCCCGCTGCCAAAATCAGCAGCAGTCAAAAACAATGGCGGCTCGGCCAACAGGGCCACACATCATGGTGCCGCCACAATCCTAAACGTGGTGGCTCATTTAAATAGGTGGGGCAGACCGTCGCCCCCCACCCCCCACCCCCCGATGACATGGAGGGGGCGGGCTGTCCGTCCACGTCAATGGCGTCAGATGCTTGTGCGCAGGTGCTGATGTCATTTTTAAAGGGCTTCAAGCCCTACCGTTCAATTTAAATATTTAAAGAAACAGTTAATAAAAAAAATTAAATACGTTTATTTTGCCCCTCTCCCACCCCCCCAATAACCATAAAATTAATTACTTGCCCTCTGTCCCCCAAAACACTTACCTTGACCACCTGACCGTCCCCCCACCCCCAAAGTACATACAATTTAACCTGAAAACCTTCCCACCATCCCTACATCAATGATGTTTCTTTATCCCCATTCCCTTCTACTCCCCCACTCCGCACTGAGAAACTTACTTCCTCTCCACTCCCCACAAGTGTTCTGCCTTGTTTCCCCGGATGGGGCTCCAAAGGCGCTGGAGTGCCAGCCAACGCCAGGAAGATCACACCGGGACAGACAGTGGGAACGTAAATATAATTAATTCATTGATTTTAATTTATTTAAATGGCGGTTCCCATCGCCAAGCGGAGGGGGGAGGGTGTATGGGCTGCCACGAGGCCTCTTCGCCGCTGGCAATATCGGGCCGAGCCATCCCTGTGTCAGGGTGCATGGTGACCCTCTCCCAGAGGCATTTTCTGGCCCCTCTGCCATGACCCCGATGTCAGGGGGTCTGTAAAATTCAGCCCATTGTGTTTCTTCCCTTTATTTTTTTTCTGGCCTTTCATACTCGTGTCCCCTTTTATCCTTGACTAATACAGAAAATGTAGTGAGATGCGTTCTGAACTTTTCTGAAAAGTTCTGCCTCCCTCCTATTTAATCTGCTGTAGATACCCTCCCAGCTTCAGTGGCATCAGTCTATTAGTGGGCTGACTGTCTGGTATGGGAAAATCCAATTCAACAAGTCTGAGGCAAGCTATTTTAACATGTTATAACTGTATGAGAGAATAAAGAATTGCTTATATAGCTGTAACTTGGGATTATCTGTACTAGTATTGTTACGACCAGGTGAAAAAGGGGTCTAGGGGTCCCTCTCAGCCTTCACCTGGTCTTACTGTAACAGGGCTTAATTTTAAACACACCGTGTTTTTAGCTCCCCCTTGGCGAATCCTTGTTCACTGGTTTCCAATGATAAGGCAAAGAAACCAGCACAAACAGGTTTTCTTAGGTTTAATGAAGAAAGATTGAAATTTATTAAACTTAAACTCTAATTCGGATAACGCCTAAAAATACATGACACACCCACGCTAGCATGCAACGCGATACACACATGCAGATAGAGGCAGAACAGAGCAGAAGAAATAAAGCGGAAAAGTTTGAGGCAATCTCTGAAGAGGGTTTTGTTATGAATCTTCAAGCTCACTGTAGAGTCCTTGATTGTAGCTAGATCTTGCTTTTCGTTGAGGCCCAGTGTTCTTCTTAAACCTTGTTCGCTGTAGGAGACTTTTCTCTCTTGAGGTTCTTGTGTCTTCGGTGGATTTGGAGTTCCGTGAGAAAAAGATGGGAGCAGACAGGAAAGGCTGTGGCGAGCCAGCGAGGAGAGGTCTTTTCAGTCCAAGAGCAAACAGACACTCTCAGTTCAAATTGTTTGTACAATTCAGAAAAAAACCCAGGTTGAAAAAGTAGGTTATTCATGTGACTAGCTGGTCTGACCACGTCTTGGCTCTGCGGATCATATAGTCTTAGTAGGCCTGGAATGCGCTTCCCTGCTTTCAATGTCTGGTGCTCAAAGTCCATTGTGGGTTAAATGGACAAGAGAAATAATCTCTAAAATAAAAGCAAAATACTGCGGATGCTGGAAATCTGAAATAAAAACAGGAAAGGAGACCTCTACATTGGGGAGACCAAGCGCAGACTGGGTGACCGCTTTGCGGAACATCTCCGCTCAGTCCGCAAGCAGGACCCTGAGCTTCCGGTTGCTTGCCATTTCAATTTCCCATCTGCTCTCACGCTCACATCTCTGTCCTGGGATTGCTGCAGTGTTCCAGTGAACATCAACGCAAGCTCGAGGAACAGCATATCATCTACCGATTAGGCACACTACAGCCTGCCGGACTGAACATTGAGTTCAATAATTTCAGAGCATGACAGCCCCCCATTTTACTTTCATTTTTAGTTATTTTTTCTTCCTTTTTTTTACATCCTTTTTTACATTTTTTACAATTTTTTTTTTTGCATTTACTTCATTTCATCTTAGTTTGTTCAGTTTGCTCACCCACTGTTTTTTTTCAGGTTTGCACTTGCTGCTGTTCAATATTCAGTGTATTAACAGCTAATTTGTACTAATGCTTTGTCCTTCAACACACCATTAACATATTGTTTGCCTTTGCTCCGTGACCTTTTGGTCAGCTATGTGGCCTGGTCCAATCTAGACCTCCTTTGTTATCTTTTGCCCCACCCCCACCTCACTTGCTTATAACCTGTGACTTTTCTAATATTTGTCAGTTCCGATGAAGGGTCACTGACCCGAAACGTTAACTCTGCTTCTCTTTCCACAGATGCTGCAAGAGAAGTAACCTCTCTTGTCCCTATTGGTATGTAAATGTCTTCCAGCCAAGTGACTGGCAGCCCTTGTAACAGGCCTTCTCTTCTTCCCGAGCAACAATTTGAAATTTAATGTCCATATGGTAAAATTAATATGCCTCATTCCTGGCGGGTGGGGGTCGAGCATTACAGTATCATCACTACCTCTCATAGAGGAGTTTTACATTGAAGGGGTGCAGTCGCTAGCAGATACACATCTCTCGTTTATCAGTGGCATGGGCAAATATAAAGTTGGCATCAAGGACTAAAATGTCTGTGGATCTTGCAAACTGCTATCTTTTAAAGGCAGGTTTTTTTTCAGACATTGGTGTCAGCTAATATAAAAAAAGCGTATGATGATTGGAGCTCATGGCTTCTGTTTGAAAGTTATTCTCCCATGGCTGTACATTTAATACAAAATCACCCAGATATTGCGAAAGTCAGCAATGATATTCTGATGTTCTAAGGTGGTCCACAATCCCTTTTTATTTTCTTATTCTCCTGTTTACTCCCTCTGTCTCGTCATCAAAGAATCAATGAAAATACAGAGCAGCAGAAGGCCTTTCAGCCTATAATGTCTGTGACCGTGTTAGCTCCTCAACTAGAGCTTTTGTTACTCTAATCTCTTTTCTCTGCCTTTTCCCTAAATTCTTTTGCATTTTTACTTTTCAAATGTTTATCCAATTCCATTTTGAAGTATGTTACAGTTTCTGTCTCAATACTTACTAGTAGCAAAAGAGTCCATGTTCTAATAACACTGTGTGAAAACCTTTCTTCTAACTTCCCCCTTCATTCTAGTAATAATCCTGAGTTTATGTGCTTTATTACCAATTCATCAGCTAGTGGAAACAATCAGACAGGTTTTTCAGGGCACATTGGATTGCTTGTGGATGAAAATTGGTTGGGGAGGACTGCATGACAACAATGGAGCCATTTTTGATTTTCCTACCCATTTAAATCCAGTGGATGGAAAATCAGACAGGCTTTGTTATGGATGTGTGATCCATCCTGTCTAATTCACCTCCATTCACAGTGCCCAGGAGATTCAGACATTTCCAGGGGCAATAACAGGAAAGTCTGCTCCAACCTTTCACTGTTTACCCTCTCAAAATCTTTCATAACCTTAATGAGATCCCCCTTAACTTTCCGTGTTCCTGTCAATTTTTCGAACTTTTCATTATAACCTTGTTTATGATCTTGGTATAACTCTAGCGAATTGTCACTGCAAAATTTCCATGCCTTTAACAGCCTTCCGGAAATACTATTAGTATCGCGTGTCCTTATATTTCAACAAGTCCCTTACATTGCATCTTACCAGCTGCTTCTGAAAATTCATATATGTAATAACCATTGCATTTCCTTTATTTATACACTATATGGTTTCCTTACTGTTACGACCTGGTGAGAAAGAGGTCTAGGGTTCCCTTTCAGCCTTCACCTGGTCTTACTGTAATAGGGTTTAATTTTAAACACCTCGCGTTTTTAGCTCCCCTTGGTGAATCCTTGTTCACCGCTTTCCAATTATAAGGCAAAGAAACCAGCACAAACAGGTTTTCTTAGGTTTAATGAAGAAAAGTTGAAATTTATTAAATTTAAACGAAGTATAATTTGGTTAACACCTACGCTCTCCACACTAACATGCATACGCTTTACACACATGCAAACAGAGACAGAAAAGAGCAGAAGAAAAATAAAGCGGAAAGGTTTGAGGCAATATCTGAAGAGTTGTTGTCACGGTTCTTCGAGCTCACTGTAGAGTCTTTGATTGTAGGTAGTTCTTGCTTTTCGTTGGGGCCCAGTATTCTTCTTAAACCTGGTTCGCTTAAGGAGACTTTTCACTCTTGGGTTCATGTGTCTTCAGTGGATTCAGAGGCTTGTGAGAAAGAGATGGGAGCAGACAGGAGAGAGATCTTCTCAGTCCAGGAGTAAACAGCTTTCTGCCCAAACTGTTTATACAAATTCAAAAAACTCAGGTTGCCTAGCAGGTTAGTCATGTGACTAGGTGGTTTGACCTTGCCTGTTTGTGTATTCGGCCATCTTAGCAGTCAACCTGGAATGTGAGCTTCCCCACCTTCAACATCTGGTGATCAAAAGTCCATTGTGGGTTGAATGTCAGGGAATGGCTGCTTTGTCCTTCCAAACACTGTCTGTTAATATGCAAATGTCATTTCCGGCCATGGCTGATCTGTTTAACAAGTCCTTTCTTAACTCCAGTAACCATTGAATATCAAAGTTCATGACAAAATTTATGTGCCTCATTCTTGGCAGGTCAGGGCCTAGCATGACACTTACAAATTTTAATTCCATTAGCGAGGCCTTTTAAAAATCCATGGTTAGACTACGTGGTTATATGTAATTATATGCAACTAATTGAATTGCATAATTTAATCTCAGTCTTGACCTTCAGACTTTTAAACCCTAATTTTGGCATTACCTAAACACTAGTTGTTGGTATACCTTGTCTTATCGATTGTCTTTTCAACACACAAAGGCTCTTTTTCCAAAGCTGGTGTCCTGCACCTGCACGTGAGCTTTTCAAATTAAAACAAAAGTGAATTTTCATGAATAAACATTTATTGATTTATGCAAAATTTATTTATTCTCAAATATATATTGTACTATATCAAATATATAGTAACGATATTATTTTCCCCATGTCCCTATTCCATCTCCGCCGGCAGTTTCATAGAGCTAAGACATTAAGATGTATAGCGCTGGATTTTCCCTGCGGACCTCTGACCGCTGCTGTCAGGCTCAAATGGGGGTCAGAAGCCTGCACTGTGTGGGAATCAGTCAGTCATTGTGATTTTGCTGGAGCAGACAATTATTGGGCAAGGGGGGGGGGGCACTTGAAGCTGGAGGGCCAATCAGAGGCCTTCTAGCTTGAACGCAGCAGCAGGATGCCATGGCAGGTAAGCAAGGGAGAAGACACTTCAAAATGGAGGCACTCTCTTTCTAGCTTTTTCAAAGTTTGAATAAAAAATGACTTTTAGAGCCAGGCCAGCACTGTGGGGGTGGTCCTGTCAGCAGGGTGGTCTGCGAGTGCTGCTGTGCCCAGATGGGCAGGGAAGACCTCTGAGGCTGCCTGAAGTGCTTGACCCTTAGTATACCGCTGGGAGGCTGTCTCCAGGCAGCTAAACTGTCCCCCACCACCTCTGGGAACCTGGAAGCTGACTGGAAAATCCTTTGGCCTCTTTCAATTGACCTTAAGTGGCTTTTAATTAGTTTGATCAGCTATCCGCTACATGTGGGTGGGTAGCCATGCCACCACCACATTCCGCCTCTTGGAAAATGGCCCGGGGGGTGGGATGGAGTCTTGGAATCAGTACGCAGGCCAGTGGTGCTATTTTTAGCACCCACCAGCTTCCGGTCCTTGCCCCGCTAGGGGCTAAAAGTCCCGCCCATAGATTTAGTTTCACTGACACAGTATGTGATCAGTTTTGTATCTAAAAAAGAGCCTTTGAAATTTTGAAAGATCTTATGTACAATAAACTATCAGTTTGATTATTTATAACCAAAATCTCCCAACTGCTGTTACATGTTACCTTATTGCAAAACATAGCTACCTAATTTCAGTGGCTGCAGACTACTTGTCACTCATTTTATTGATTCATTGCATTAATGATTGTAAGTACACACAGCTACAGAAACTTAAAAGAACTACTTAACAACACTTAAAAAGTAGTACTAGATTTTGTTTTAAAGGTTTCTGTAGGTTGGGGACGGTTAAAGCCTTAAAGTGGAGGTTTCCCTGTGTCCACATCAAAGGCAATCTGCCCTGCCAGATTACAGTGAAGACAAAGGTTTACTGCAGTGGATCACACACTTGTCAAGGAAAATCCCAATTTTCCTCCATTAATTTAAATGAGTAGTAAATCAGGTGTTTACAGGCATGCACATTGTCCAAATGGATTTTCTGACAATCACTGGGTTGGGCAATCCTGTGCACCTTGACACAGACCCAGGAAACTCTCCCCTACTAGCTGAGAGATTTTGGTTATAAATAATCAAACTGACAGTTTATTGTACATAAGATCTTTCAAAATCTCAAAGGCTACTTTTAACCTATTAAGCAGACTGAGAAAATTGCAGTTTAGATCTGAATGATCTCTTCAGAATGCTGGCCTGTTGGTTCATTTTCGCTGGATACTAAAATGCAGACTATTCAGACGGTGGGTGAAATTTAATTCACCTTATATTTGGATGTGTTGCTATTGTTCTACGTGTACTCTGGAAAATTAGACATCACAATCAAGGTGGACATGTTAGTAGTGCTTGCTAGCCTAAACTCATTAATATTGCTGGAACTGCATATGTTGGTATCAAAAGTGCTCCTAAGTTGATGTTCAAATAGCTTGCACTCACTTATTTAAAGCATGCTTTGAAAATGATAACATTACATCATTATGTTTACTTTCAGGTATCAAACTTGTTCAAACAATGGTATTGTAGCAGGAATACGAAGCCAGTACTTTGAGGCTGTTCTGGATCGAGAATGGCAGTTCTACTGCTGCAGATACAGCAAAAGATGTCCCTATTCATGCTGGTTAGTTGACAGTCTTTATTTTAAATAAAGTTTCCAAATGTATGGAATTTTTGTGTTTATTTTAATTCTCTCTACCTTAGTATACGATGCTGTGCCTCTACATGTCCTTCAGAAGAGATGTTAATCCTCTTCTTATCATCATTGTGTTTAGATGAATGTTAAAGATCCCATGGTACTCTTTGAAGAGCAGTAGGGAATTCTCCTGGTGTTCTGGCCAGCATTTCTCTCTCAACCAACACAACCAAAAACAAATTATCACATTGTTGTTTCAAAATATCTGTTGCATTGACCTGCATAATAAGTGGCTGCACTTGAAACTAATTATGAAGTGCTCTTGAACATTCAAGGGAAGTTGATAATTTGCTACATAAATGCAGGTATTTTTTAAAGGGGGTAGAGATGGAGACAGAATGGGGGCTGCTGAGCACCCTGGAGCTGGGAGGAGCACAACTGCTCCTTCTGGTTCGATAGGAACTTAAAAAAAATCATTTTTAAAAACCTCACCATTCATTGGTGGATGCTACTTAGGCCATTTTCAGCAAGGGGGCCTAAAATAGGTGTTAGTTAGGTCCCTCATTTACATATATAAGGAATCAATCACCTGTTTAAGGTGGTCACCAAGGACACCTGAAAAATGACCAAACTCAATTTTAGTTCTGATGAAGGGTCAGAGACCTGAAATGTTAACTCCGTTTCTCTCTACACAGAAAGTGCCAGACCTGCTGAGTATTTCTGGCACTTTCTGTTCTCATTTCAGAGTTTCAGCATCTGCAGTATTTTGCTCTCAATTTTAGGTTGAATGTTTTTCAGATGTCCTTGGATGTTGGTCCCCAAAATTGGACTCCATTTTAGCTTGTAAAATGGGTGAAATGAGACCTAATTTCTACTCCACGATTGCTAGGATAGTGGTGACACTCCTCCAAGTGGCCATTCTTTATGTGTGAATCTGGAGGTTGGATGTTAGCAGGCTATTTGACTGAATGGAGCAGGGATGCCATAACTGAACACAATGCTTTCCTCATGTGTTATCCATTCACTTCCGGTAAACATTATGGTTTAGCAACCTGGAGCGTGATTGCCCCAATTCCCCTGGTTGATTTAGTTCCCCTGATGAGTGGGTAAATGCATAGTGTGAATGAACCATTCCGAAAACGCCCAGGTTTGATCTTCACGTAGCTGAACCAGTAATTGGGCTGCTACAATTGGATTCAATACCTCAAGACGAGGCGGGGGAAAAAATCAGCCAGGACTCCTGCTACTGGTGGCTATCAGATCAGAAGTGAAAAATGTAGCCTTGACTAATTTTTCTCCTTCTTAGGCCAGGGACACCAAGAGCAATCATGCTGCTATCCCAGCTCAGAATGGCTAAAGATATCACCTGGAGTGAAATTCCTGTTAATGAAAAACAAATCAAGAACATTTGTTTTCTTCCCCCAATTAATAAGCTGCAACTAAACTGCATTCTCACCGTTTGCTGTTTTAAAGCCTGCATTTTTGTAATTTCATCAGCCCGCTGAGGGAGTAAAACGGGCTATCTCCGGTTTTTTGATTTTAATAAAAGGGTGATTAATTTTGTTCCAGTAGCCTGTTTGAAAATGTGAATGTTGAGAAGGACACCACTCTCTGGCACCGTAGCATCATCCTCCAAACAATGCCATTTAGTACATGTCCTAGCCTCATTATTTAAACCAAGCTGTACAAACTAGAAAACATTGTTACCATTAGAAAGATTAAACTGAGTAGAACACTGTGGATTTTTGGTCTGTCTTTCAGTCTCAGAAATCTAAACATTTGTGGCAGTAAATCATCTTTATCAGTTAGCTGTACAGTCTGTGTTCTACTTCGCAAGGTCAGACCGGCTGACCTTTGCTTTAACATTCTCATTTTAAAATCTGTCTGTAGGAACAAAAATTTACTCCCTCACTGGCTTTGTAAACACATTGGGGGCTGTTTTGGGGAAATAGTGACAACAGGCACTCTATGGGTGCTGTACTACAAAGACACACCCGTTTAAAAAGCCTGCAGTTTCGGGCCTAATTGCTGATTACCATGGTTAATCCCTGACATGATCCCAATAACCCCTTTCTCCAGGTGACTGCTGTAAGGTTTCCAATAAAGTACGGTAGCACAGCACTCACTCTCTCTAAGTGAAATTCTCAGAGAATTTCCTAAATAAATGTTGATCGAGTGTTGGTGAAATCTTGACAAAGTGCCCAGAAAGTCTTCCGATGTGCATCACAAGTTCTCTTCAAATGTAATGTAGGCAATTAACATCCCCTTTCTCTCCACCAGTGTCAGCTGTGGCTCAGTTAATATCACTCATCTCTGACTCAGAATTTTGTGGGGTCGTGCCCCAGTCTAGGCCTTGAGCACAAAACTTAAGACTGAGACTCTAGTGCGGTACTAAGGGAGTGTTGCACTGTTGAAGGTGCAGTCTTTTGTATGAAATGCTAAGCTAAACAGAGGCCCCATCTGCCCTCTCTGGTGGACATAAAATATCCCATGACATTATCTTGAACAAGAGCAGAGAAGTTATCCCAGTGTCCTGGCCAATATTTATATCGTAATCAACATTACAAAAACAGATTATCTGGTAATTATCACATTGTTGTTTGTGGGTGTTTGCTGTGTGCAAATTGGCGGCTGTTTCCTGTATTACAACAGTGACTACGCTACAAAAGTACTTAATTGGCTGTAAAGTGCTTTGGGACATCTGGTGGTCGTGAAAGGTGCGATACAAATAACAGTCTTTCTTTCTTTAGACAGCAGCAAGTGAACAATGAAAGCTGCATAAGGCTTTAAGTAGCGCTCACAATCCTCACCAATAACGTCTTTATGCCTGTTCAGCTGTTCACTGTTCGGAAAGGTTCTTAATTGCAACGCGAGGAAGCAAATGAGCATCACAGCCTCTTTGATAAGCATAAGGAGCCAATTTATCCTTGGGGTGGCCATTCCTAGTGCACACTTAAAATTCTTTACCAAGATACATCTTTCATTAAAGTTGGGATAACCTGACTTTGCAGCTCAGGATCCCATCTTGGCCATTGCGGAAACTCTTTAGTGACTAAAGTATCCAGGGAAATTAGCCCCCATTGTGTAGTGAGGCACACAAATTCCAGGTTCAATTCTTGCTCTGTGAAGACTGGATCGGGCTTCTAAGTTTCAAACAATGCACTCACTTTTGATGCCTGGACTCATTTCTGAGGAATGAATGATCACTGATTAGGGTGAATTCTGATGAGCTGCCATGTCATATCCCAACACAAGTTGCTGCCTTCAAGGAAATCTTTGGGCTATGTTCTCAACAATTAGTCTAAGAGCACACCCATGTGAGTCCGTCAGCATGGACTCTACCGGAATTTTTCAGATTCAGTGGAAGGGTATTTTGTTTGCATGAGGCTGGCAGGCACCAGTGCCACAATGGGCACATCTCTGTTACCTGACTGCCCCATGCACCTGGACAATTCAGTGCCTAACTGTCTTTGGGAGGGGGTGTTACCCAGTCCGCTACTCAACCACATACAGTGTTACTACAGCTCTCTATGTAAGGGGCAGATCTCTTTTTATTCAATCTCTAAAGTTTTCAGGGTTCCATGCCAGTTCTCCAATCTGGACTCCCCCCTCAGTGGAGCTGACTTCATCTCAGTCAGCATACCAGCCTCCAGTCGAAAGACCACATCCCCATTGATGTATGGATGCCCTTAAATGTAAACAACACACAGTGCAGTGGTTGTCAACATCTGCATAGGCAGCGGTTGCTTGTAAAATAGAGAACCAATACATACAAGAACAATAACCAAAATTTCAGAGTGCGTAAATGCATTGTAAAAAAGAAAGACATTACAGAGTGATTTTATGGCCACAATAATATGTCATGAAGACCCCCACCTACCAAGAACGAGGCATATTAATTTTGCCATCTGAACATTAATTTTAAACTGTTGCTGGAGTGAAGGAATGGCTTGTTTAAAAAGATCAACAGACATTTGGCTGGAGGACATTTACATACTAAGAGACAGTGCTTGGAGAGACAAAGGAACTACTCCCTGGTCCAATTAACCCAAATGAATTTTGATCACCAGACATTGAAGGTGTAAGAAAGCTCGCATTTCAGTGTCTGCTCAGATCGAGAATCCACAAACACAGGAGTGGTTAAACCAATTGGTCACATGACTAACCTGCTAGCCCAGGCTTTTTGAACTACACACAGGACAGTTTGAAGATAGACTGCAGATTGCAATTGAACCTGGAACAAGGGAGCCTCTCTCTTGGCTGGCTCTCTCTTGCTTTCTCACAAACCTCTGGACCCACTGAAGTCACTTAAACCTTAAGACAGAAAAGACTCCTACATTGAAACAAGTTAAAGTGTGCACCGGGCCCCAACAAATGGCAAGACTTACCAGCAACCAAAGACTCCACATCGAACTCAAATTTGGGCGGCACAGTGGCGCAGTGGTTAGCACCGCAGCCTCACAGCTCCAGGGACCTGGGTTCGATTCTGGGTACTGCCTGTGCGGAGTTTGCAAGTTCTCCCTGTGTCTGCGTGGGTTTCCTCTGGGTGCTCCGGTTTCCTCCCACATGCCAAAGACTTGCAGGTTGATAGGTTAATTGGCCATTATAAATTGCCCCTAGTATAGGTAGGTGGTAGGGAAATATATAGGGATAGGTGGGGATGTGAAAGGAATATGGGATTAGTGTAGGATTAGTATAAATGGGTGGTTGATGGTCGGCACAGACTCGGTGGGCCGAAGGGCCTGTTTCAGTGCTGTATCTCTAAACTAAATTACAATCCAGCTATTGCCTCAAACTTTTCCGCTTTATTCTTTCTGCATTTTATGTCTCTATCTGCATGTATGTTTATCACATATGCATGCTAGCGTGATCACATTATGCATTCATAGTCGTTAACCGGATTAGAGTTTAAGGTTAATAAACTTCCACCTTTCTTGTTTAAATCTAAGAAAACCTGTCTGATTGATTTCTTTGCCTTACAATTGGAAAGCAGTGAACAAGGATTCACTGAGGGGGAGCTAAACAACAGTGTTTTTAAAATTAATTCTGTTATGGTTAAACCAGGCAAAGGCTGAGAGACCCCTTTCTCACCTGGTCGTAACAAATGTTTATAAATCACTTTGATTTTATTCTTAAATTGTAACGTGAATTAAATTTTCAATTAGATTATTGCCTTCTAATCATTCCAATGATTCCCAAACACGATGGGCCAAAGGGCCTGTTTCTGTGTTGTACAACTCTATGACACAAAGTATTCGTCATTCTCCATATAGTGAGACAAAATAATTATTTTTTAAAAAGAAAATATTTAAATAAGCAAAATTGATTATGGTTGTGTAGAATTTCCCTGCACTGAAATCACAAAGATTAGATTAGATTAGATTAGAGATACAGCACTGAAACAGGCCCTTCGGCCCACCGAGTCTGTGCCGAACATCAACCACCCATTTATACTAATCCTACACTAATCCCATATTCCTACCAAACATCCCCACCTGTCCCTATATTTCCCTACCACCTACCTATACTAGTGACAATTTATAATGGCCAATTTACCTATCAACCTGCAAGTCTTTTGGCTTGTGGGAGGAAACCGGAGCACCCGGAGAAAACCCACGCAGACACAGGGAGAACTTGCAAACTCCACACAGGCAGTACCCGGAATCGAACCCGGGTCCCTGGAGCTGTGAGGCTGCGGTGCTAACCACTGCGCCACTGTGCCGCCCGCTGAAAGATCCTTTCAGTAACAAAAATTGGCAAATGTCTTCAGAAGGTATGAGCAAACTGAAGATCATCATTTGTGTACACATATCAGCCGGAATTTTACTGGTATGCTGTGAGTCCCAAGCCCACGCAGGCAAAAGGTGGGGCCATGGAGGAGATCTTACTGGTGGTGGCCAATTAAGAGGCCGCTGCCAGGACTGCTGTCTCATTAAGGATGGCTGCCTTCCTCTTTGAAGGTAGTAATCTCCGGACTACTCCCAAGGCCATGTGTTAGTGAGTATAGAAATAGGAGAATACACCAGATGAGTGCATGGCTGGAGAGATGGTACAGGAGGGAGGGCTTTAGATTTCTGGGACATTGGGACTGATTCTGGGGAAGGTGGCACCTTTCTACACCTGAACAGGACCGGGATGAATATCCTTGCAAGGAGGTTTGCTCGTGTTGTTGGGGATGGTTTAAACTAGATTGGCTGGGGGATGGAAACCTGAGCGCAGTTTCAGTTAGGACAAATTCAGAAGAGGGAATGGGAGGCAGAAAATTAGCGAGTGACTCTGACAAACGGAAGAAGCAAAGGTTAAAAAGTTAAAAGGAATTTGGCAGTGTTAAAAAGGAGTATAGCAAATAAAGCCGATGAGCTGAAGGCACAGATAGATATATGGCAGCGTGATATCATTGCTATAACAGAAACTTGGCTTAAAGAGGGGCAAAAATGGCAGCTCATCATCCCTGGATATAAAGTTTCAATGCAGGATAGAGAGAGGGATAAAAAAGGAGCATTATTGGTTAAGGAATCAATTAGAGCTTTGAGGAGGGATGATATGCTAAATGAATCATCAAATGAGGCCATATGGGTTGAGCTCAGAAATAAAAAAGGGGCAGCACACAACTAGGAGTGTACTATAGACTCCCAAATAGTCAGAAGGAGATAGAAGAACAAATATGTAATCAAATTTCTGATTGCAAAAACAATAGGGCAATAATATTTGGGATTTCAAATACCCTAATATCAACTGGGATACAAACAGTCTGAAGGGCACAGAGTGCACAAACTTCTTGAAGTGCGTTCAAGAGAACTTTTTTAGCCAGCACGTAAGAAGCCCAACAAGAGGGTGTGCAATTCTAGATTTAGATTTAGGAAATGAAGCTGGGCAAGTGGATGAAGTAACAGTGGGTGATTTTGGAGATAGTGACCATAATACAGTTAGTTTTAGAATTATTTTGGAAAAGGACAAAGATAGAACAGGAGTAAAAGTTCTAAATTGGGGGGAAGGCAAATTTTATGAAGCTGAGAGGTGATCTGACGAAAGTGGACTGGATACACCTACTTGAAGGAAAATCTGTCGCAAACCAATGGGAGGCATTCAAAAGCAAGATTCTACAGGCATAGTGTAGACATGTCTGCACAAAGAAAAAGGGTGGTACTGCCAAATCTAGAGCCCCCTAGTTATCTAGAAGCATACAGGGTAAGATAAAGTAGAAAAAAAAAGCTTATGACAGTCACAAAAAGCTCAATACTTTAGAAAGCCTTGAGGAGTATAGAAAGTGATGTAAAAAAAGGAAGCTAGGAAAGCAAAGAGAGGACATGAAAAAATATTGGCAGATAAAATCGAGGAAAACCCAAAAATGTTTGATCAGTACATTAAAAGCAAGAGGATAACTAAGGAAAGGGTAGGGCCTATCAGAAGTGTACAAGGTAACTTATGCGTGAATGCAGAAGATGTGGGCAGGATTCTTAATGTACTTTGTCTCTGTCTTCACAAAGGAGAGGGATGATTCAGACATTGCAGTTAAAGAGGAGTGTGAAATATTAGATACGATAAGCATAATGAGAGAGGAAGTACTAGAGGGTCTGACATCCTTGAAAGTGGATAAATCGCCAGGGCCGAATGGATTGTATCCTAGGCTGTTAAAGGAAGCTAGGGAGGAAATAGCGGTAATCTGAGGATTATTTTCAAATCCTCACTAGATACAGGTGAGGTACCAGAGGATTGGAGGTCTGCGAATATTGTTTAAAAAAGGTGCGAGGGATAGGCCAAATAATTATAGGCCGGTCAGCCTGACCTCAGTGGTGGGCAAATTATTAGATTCAATTCTGAGAGAGAGGATAAACTGTCACTTAGAAAGGCACGGGATTAATCAGGTACAGTCAGCTTGGATTTGTTAAGGGAAGGTCATGTCTTACTAACTTAATTGAATTTTTTTGAGGAAGTAACAAGGAGGATTGATGAGGGTAGTGCAGTGGATGTTGTCTACATGGATTTTAGTAAGGCATTTGACAAGGTTCCACATGGCAGACTGGCCAGAAAAGTAAAAGCCCATGGGATTCAGGGGAATGTGGCAAGTTCAATCCAAAATTGGCTCAGTGACAAGAAACAAAAGGTAATGTTTGACGTATGTTTTTGCGAATGGAAAGCGGTTTCCAGGGGCGTTCCACAGGGCTCAGTGGGTTGGGTCCCTTGCTGCTTGTGGTATATATTAATGATTTGGACTTAAATGTGGGAGGCATGATTGGGAAATTTGCAGATGACACAAAAATTGGCCGTGTAGTTGATAGTGAAGAGGATAGCTGGAGACTCCAGAATGATATCAATGGTTTGGTTGAGTGGGCAAGGGCATACACAATAAATAGGAAGATATTGAGAGGGGTAGAGGAAGTAAGAGACTTTGGAATGCATGTCCACAGGTCCCTAAAGGTGGCAGGACAAGTAGATGAAGTGGTGAAGAAGGCATATGGAATACTTTCCTTTATTGGCAAATGTATAGAATACTAAAGCAGGGATGTAATGCTGGAACTGCATAAAATGCTGGTTAGGCTATAGCTGGAGTATTACGTACAGTTCTGGTCACCACATTACAGGAAGGTCATAATTGCTTTGGAGAGAGTACAGAGGTGATTTACAAGAATGTTGCCAGGGCTTGAAAATTGCAAATATGAGCAAAGATTGGATCAGCTAGGGTTGTTTCCCTTAGAACAGAGAAGGCTGATGAGTGACTTAATTGAGGTGTACAAAATTATGAAGGGCCTAGATAGACAGGAAGGACCTGCTTCCCCTAGTGGAGAGGTCAATTACCAAAAGCACAGATTTAACGTGATTGGTAGAAGGATTAGAGGGGACATGAGGAAAAACATTTTCACCCAGAGGGTCCTGGGTGTTTGGAATTCACTGCCCGGATCAGTGGTGAAGGCATATACCCTCAACACATTTAAAAGGTACCTGGACCTACACCTGAAGTGCTGTAACCTGCGAGGCTACAGACAAGGTGCTGAAAGGTGGGTTTAGAATGGGTAGCTAGTTTTTCAGCCAGCACAGACATGATGAACTGAATGGCCTCTTTTGGTGCTATGACCTTTCTATGATTCTATGTTTCAAGCTGCCGGCCCAATCAGAAGGGCAGCAGCTCAGCAGCCTCAGCAGCATCACCAACAGAGGTCGCCCTTGCTGAGGCTGCAAGAGGAAAGAGAGGGTGCCTCCATATTCAGCTGCCCTCAAGGGGCTTGGAAGAAAATTTCTTAATGTGCCAGAGCCAGGCAGGGAGGCGCCGGCAATTGGACGGGTGAACCCTCCAGCAGCATTGCCAAAACAGCAGGAAAATCCATTGCAGTTGGGGGCCAGTCCATGGACCACTGAGCATCCAGAAAGGAAGGCCTCCCCCAAGAAGCCACTGGGAGGTTGCCTTGATGTACTTGGCAGCCTCCCTGAGAGGCAGGGGCCATTCTAATGCCAGTAAAATGCCGGCAGGAATATAAAGTGGCCATTAATAGGCCAGCAAATTGGGTTAATGGCTGCCTGCCTCGGGTTGGAGGGAGGCTGAGCTGCTGCTATTCCCACCTTTCAAAATATCCTGTGGCAGCGAGAAGACGTTGGGCTTCCCTCCTGATCCCTCCCGCCATTTTACCAACCCTCCTGCCTCCCAGCCCATCTTCAGAGGGCTGGTAATATCTTGGCCATTATCTCAAGTAAACTGAAGGCTGAATAAACATACATACCTGAACCTATCTGAAATTGTCCTATTTGATTAGTACCATATTGGCCAGATTATTTTT
This sequence comes from Heterodontus francisci, assembly GCF_036365525.1. Taxonomy (NCBI): domain Eukaryota; kingdom Metazoa; phylum Chordata; class Chondrichthyes; order Heterodontiformes; family Heterodontidae; genus Heterodontus; species Heterodontus francisci. Next base: position 69,773,660 of record NC_090380.1, read on the forward strand.
TATTTCCTAGTGGTGAGATGAAAATTAGGAACTGAATTAAAATTCACTTTCTTGTTAGGATATGGGAGAGAGCCAATTTCTTCACTGAGAACAAGTTTGTATTTGATGATCTTGACAGTTTGGCTCAGTCTTGCCACTAATCTGAGGCTTTTCTTTTGCTTTGTTTGATTCTCCATGACAGCATCCACATTTTTTATAATGGGCTAACCTATTTCTTTGTGTGCTTTGAAGGTTGGCAACTGATGTTCCTGAGCAGTATGAAGAAGAGGGACATTTTGTGATTCCGAATTATGGCTTCTTCATCAGAGGAGCTGGAACCACCTTTAGTAGTTACCATAGGTTGGTATTATTAGATATTAGCAGAGACCTGCAAAACATTTGGAGTCAAATTAGTATCTTTATTGCAACAGTAGTTCTTTAAATGCAGGATTTCTAGTTATTCTTTCACCAAAGGCTTTAACAGAATCAAAACTACTCACTCTGGAAAAAGCAGCAGAAAGCTGTCAATGTGTATAAACAGGCCTAGGAATATAAATACAAATTCGGTCAAAAGTCTGGTCTTGTTACTTGTTTATAGTCATTGAGCTGGATTTTACAGGGCTCCTGATGTCAGACTCAGTGGTGGGAGGGGGGTGGGGGGGGCCGGAAGATTGTTCTGGCAGCAGCCCGCCATGGAGCCCACGCTGGGAGGGCTGGGCGTGATCTTGCCAGTGGTGGTGAGGCTCCATGGGGGCCCCCCCACCCCCGCTGCTGGACAACGGGACCTGGATTACCATTTGGTAATGAATTAAACACATACATTTAAATACACTTACCTGCGATCTAACAGTCGGGCCGCGATCTTCAGAGCGGCAGCCATCACTCTCGTGCCTTCACTTTCCTGTCTGGGGAAAGCAGGCGCCACAGTGGAGGGGAAGGGGAGAATGTGAGATTTTTAGTGCGGTAGGAGTGGGGGACGGGGTCAAACTTTTGTCATTAGTGTACGGGATGGTGGGAAGGGATGACCTGTAAACTTTGTTCAGTTTGGGGAGGGGAAGATCATATTTGAAAGGTAAGTCTTTTGGGGTAATGGGGGGGTGGGGGGGAGGGCGGGGAAGGGCAGAAACTTAATTTTATTGTCATTGGAGGGTGGGAAAGGGGTGACAGAATTTTGATTTGAACAATGGGTGGGGGGCTTCCGTTTACAAATTTAAATTAGCCAGCAGGCTGATCTTTAAACATGACCCCAGCATCTGCGCACAGGCAGTTAACGCCATTGCCGGCGTCGGAGAGCCTGTCCCCTCCACGTGATTGGGGGCGGGCGAGCGACTGGGGTATTTCAATGATCCGTGGTGCGGCAGATCATGGCAGCATGCGGCACATGGCCCTTGTGTGAAAGCTGGCATGGTTTTCACCTACTGACACTCCTGGTGGCAGGCACTTAAAAACCAGCCCATAGAATATGAAAGTCTAATTGGGAACTGTTTTCTCCTGAGTTGTAAAGGTGAATTTACATCTGATGGGCTCAATATTATTTAAAGAATAAACACTCTTTAACAGGCAAATTTCAAGGAAATAATTTCAGCATCTATCATCGAAGAAACCATCTTCCTAACTATCAATCCTGTTCCATGACTCAGTCCTTGTTTAGGATTCAAGTTTTGTAACAACAATATAACTGCTCCATCCTTGAGTCTAAGTTTATGTGGTCGCATGCCTATTAAACTATGTAGAAACTTTAGAGGGTATAGACTGTTATCATCTTCTTCATCTATAAAATGATGTATTCTTTTAATTCATCTGACAGCTTTTGTGAAACTTTTTCATTCAAATGCAATGAATTTTTATTTTTCGCACAAAGAATAGCTTTTGAATTATAAGTTGTATCAAATAATTGTCCCCGCCCTTTTGCCACACTTAATCAATTCCATCATCTTATCCATCTCTCCCATGCTATCCCCATCCCATGCCATTCCATCCTTGCCATGCCATCCCTCTCATGCCATCCCCATCCCATTCCTTCCATCCCTCCCATGCCATCCCTTTCCGATTCTTGCCATCCCCATCCCTCCCATCAATCCCATTCCAACCCTCATGGAAACAAACTATAGCCAGGGTAACTTTGCTGTCGGGTTCCCCTTACCTGCCACTGTTTTTGTCTTCCACTAGCCCCTCCCACACCACCACCGCTACCACGCCGCCACCACCAATCATTAGCAGCCGGACATGCTTCAGACGCTCCAGTCTTCTGCACACCCCTCTTGTCTCTGTGTGCACGAGGCACCACCCGCCAAATAAACCCACCAACAGACACGCCCCTTTAACTAACCAATCAAAACAGTCCAGACAGACAAAAGCCAAGTATTATTAGTATAGATTTCTAATAATGCTCTCAGTCCTAATATTTTGTTAAATACTGATTCGTTATTGTACCCCATGTTAAAATTGTTCTGTTGTGTGAGGTTAATAATGTAAGACAGATTTATGACTGGATAACCAGTTACCACCAGACGGTTACATTTTGATACATTGAATGGTGGAAGATCACTGATGAACAAAATGAATTTTTAAGCTACTTATGCTATCTGATCAAATTTTAATCAGTCTTCTGAAACTTAGGCTAGGAAGTTTCTTTGAGCTATTTCTGCTCTACCACGATAACTTAGCTCGAAGTGCAGTGTTTCCATCACATCAAACGGGAGCAGTTCTGAGGAAATTCCTGGCTCTATATTTCTGGAAACTTTATAGTGATCCTGAATATGGAACCATTACATTATATAAAATAAATATATCCATAGTTCTGCAGTATTTCTGCGACTGATTGAACCGAAAAGCATTCCAAAAACTGACAAGAACTCGACCAGTGTTACATAGGAACATAGGACTTAGAGAAGCAGGAGTAGGCCATTTGGCCCTTCGAACCTGCTCCGCCATTCGATAAGATCATGGCTGATCTGTTTGTTGTCTCAACTCCACTTTCCTGTCTGCCACCTATAACCCTTGACTCTCTTGTCTATCAAAAATCTATCTAACTCAGTCTTGAATAAATTCAATGACCCAGCTTTCTGTGGTACGAAGCCATAAAGGTTGTAAAGGTCCCCACCTGGAGTTTCCATAGGGGTCCTCCCGATCTCCCAATGTAACTTGACAGAAACTCTGGAGAAACAGTATAAATTGCCTTGTTTCCGTTGGTTTTCTGCCGATCTACTACCAAAGTTCTGGCGGGAGATTGGGAGAACTCTGTGGAAATTCTACCCTCACATGTTCATTCTCTAGTCAATGCTGAATCAGCTGATTTCATTTGGGGCAGCAGGGTTGTAACAAATGGTTAGTATTTTGTGAGCTATAAAAGGAGGAAAATAGTCAAGATCCATCATTTTGGTCACTATCTAGGGATCAAAAAGTAAGCACGGGTGAAGATTAGGAGAGGGCTGGATTGGCCTCACCTGTGATATACCCATGATAAAATAGGCAACTGACATTCATGTCTAGGTTCATACATGATACAGGATTGATCAGTTCGACAAGGTGGCTGGTGCTGTATACTGTGGAACCATACCCCAGGATGAGTCCTTAGAGTAGAAATTGGTCTCAGGCGGTGGTGCAAAGTGGGCAATATCAATCAGCTGCCCATTATACGCAGTGCCTAATATTCAATCCCATTGACTGCAATAGAACTGAATATCAGGAGCTGTGTACAACAGCAGTCAATCAGAGACCATCCATTCTGCACCATTGAACAAGACGAATTTCTACTCCCCTACCTTCCAAAGAAGGATAGAGAAATTGTAAGAAAAACAATTAAGCCATGTAATTGGGCTCTGTAGCACCGCTGGTGCTGGCGCGATAGGAGCTCTGATGCCAGAAATTGGCTGTGCCGTACCTCTGTCCACTTTCGGTGCGTCCCATATGGCATCCCATGCTGGTAAGGGCACTAGCGTGGGTGTGCTGTGTGTGCGCTGGAATCTTTCTCAGTGGGCAGATTGTGACGTCAGTCATTCCAGCTAATTAGAAGCACATTTTTGAAATGTGGATCATGCAGGTCCAGTGAATACCTGCGCTAATCACTCATGGCTTATTCTGTGTTCAGCTGTATGAGAGCACACACCTACCCCCCTCCCCCCCACTCACACCACCCCCACTAATGCTACTTAAAGAGCCAAACATCCAACTTGCATGTGAGGTGCTTTTGACTTGCTTGTGCTATTGCAAAGTTTGTGGAAGTACTGAGAAGTATTTTTGGAGGTGGTGTGGTGAGTTGCTGGATTTGGCAGTGTTGTTTGTTGCATCCATAGAGGGAGTGCAGAGGAAGATTTGGTGTCTTGTCCACACAAAGACTGCAAAAGATATGGGGACTATAGTTGTAGTGCCTCTGGGCCACAACATGAGACAAATGAAGCAGAGGTGACAAAAATGGGAAGCTCTGCACAGAGGGAGAAGGAAGAGGGCTCTCCACAGAAGGTCCGACCCATCAAGGGTTTTCCCGGAGCACTTCTCCCACCTCCAGCTCAGCCAGGAGCAATGCCTGAGGAGCCTGAGATTTAGAAGGAATGGTCACAGAACTGTGCCACCTCCTTCATCAGGACATGCACCGTCAGATCAGGGCAAGGTGAATATCACTCTAAACTTCTACACGACCAGAACCTTCCAGACAGGAGCAAGCGACATAGTGAATATATCCCAGTACACCACCCATCGCTGCATCCAAGAGGTGATGGAGGCCCTGTGTGTGAGGAGAGGTGAGTTCATCGTTTTCGCTCCAACCAGAGAAAAGCAGGATGAGTAGGCACATGGCTTTGCCAGGATAACGGAATTCCCAATGGTCCAGGGAGCATGGTTTGGGGGAAGGGTGTGGGGGTGGGGAAGGAAGCAAGAGGTCCATAGTCACATCATCAACAGCTTGCTCATTGTGCAAGATCACAGGAGGAGGGTGAGGTGGGAGTTGAGAAGGGGCATAAGGCAGGAACATGCATCATGTTCAATGTTCTCAGCAATATTGGATGCAACGGGCTGTGTCACAGCCAGCCCCATGATGCTGAGCACCATGTTCTCCGTCAGGTTCAGGGTATGAAGGTGTGCCTGTCCCCTCTTGGTTCTATTCTGCTCCCTGCGATTGTGTGCAACCTTGTCCTGCAAGAGAGAGGGAAGAACGTTAATGATTTTGTTGCAGTGTGCTTGGGTGATATACCTGTTATTGTTGAATAGCTGGTGGTATAAGGAAGTTGCAAGAGGAGGATATGAGGTTTACATCATTGGGTGGTGTGTGAGGGTGAGGTGGAGTGCCTGAATGTTAGGCCTGAGGTTTGACTGCTAGTGACTGCTGATGGCTTGTTGATGGGGTTGTGGTGTATTGAGCAGCATGAGAGATTGGTGGTGTGGTGGGTACAAGATGTTACGTGAAATTGCATTCACTGATCTTGACCCACATAAGGTCACTGAACTTCTTGCAGCACTGTGGAAACAGCATGCGATAGACAGGGATAAGTGATCACACAACCAACGGACCAGATCTAAGCTCAGCAGCCCTGCCACATCCGATCATGAATGGTGGTGGACAATTAAACAACTGACAGGAGGAGGAGACTCCACAAATATCCCCATCCTCAACGATGGGGGAGCCCAGCACATCAGTGCAAAAGACAAAGCTGAAACATTTGCATCTACCTTCAGCCAGAGGTGCCAAGTGGATGATCCATCCCGGCCTCTTCCTGAGGTCTCCAGCACCACAGATGCCAGTATTCAGCAAATCTGATTCACTCCATGTGATATCAAGAAATGGCTGAAGGCACTGGATACTGCAAAGGCTATGGGCCCTGACAACATTCCAGCAATAGTAACGAAGACTTGTGCTCCAGAACTGGCTGCACCCTATGCCAAGCTGTTCCAGTACACTGGCATCTAACCAGCAATGTGGAAAATTGCCCAGGTATGTCCTGTACACAACAAGCAGGACAAGTCCAACCCAGCCAATTACCACCCTATCAGTCTACTCCCGATCATCAGTAAAGTGATGAAAGGGGTCATCAACAGTGCTATCAAACAGTACTTGCACAGCAATAACCTGCTCAGTGAAGTTCAGTTTGGGTTCTGCCAAGGCCACTCAGCTCCTGACCTCATTGCAGCCTTGGTCCAAACATGGACAAAAGAGCTGAACTCCAGCGGTGAGGTGAGAGTAACTGCCTTGACACCAAGGCAGTGTGGCATCAAGGAGCCCTAGCAAAACTGCAGTCAATGGGAATCAGGGAGAAAATTCTCTGCTGTTCGGAGTAATATCTAGCAGAAAGGAAGGTGGTTGTGGTTGTTGGATGTCAATCATCTCAGTCCCAGGACATCACTGCAGGAATTCCTTAGGGTAGTGTCCTAGGCCCAACCATCTTCAGCTGCTTCATCATTGACCTTCCCTCCATCATCAGGTAAGAAGTTGGGATGTTCACTGATGATTGCACAATGTCCAACATCATTCGTGACTCCTCAGATACCGAAGCAGCCCATGTCCAGATGCAGTAAGACCTGGACAATATCTAGTCTTGGGCTGATATGTGGCAAGTAATATTCGTGCCACACAAGTGCCAGACAATGACCATCTCAAACAAGAGAGAATCTAACCATTCCCCCTTGATGTTCAATGGCATTCCCATCGCTGAATCCCCACTATCAACATCCTGGGGTTCCATTGACCAGAAACTGAACTGGGCCAGGCACATCAATACTTTGGCAACAAGAGCAGTCAGAGACTAGGAATTCTGCAGTGAATAACTCACCTCCTGTCTCCCTAATGACTGTCCACCATCTTCAAGACACAAGTCAGGAGTGTGATGGAATACTCTCCACTTGCCTGGATGGGTGCAGCTCCAACAACACTCAAGAAGCTCAACACCATCCAAGACAAAGCAGCCCACTTCATTGGCACCCCATCAACCACCTTCAACATTCACTCCCTCCACCATCGACACACAATGGCAGCAGTGTGTACCATCTACAAGATGCACTGTAGCAACACACCAAGGCTCCTTCGACAGCACCTTCCAAACCTGCGACCTCTACCACCTAGAAGGACAAGGGCAGCAGATGCATGGAACACCACCACCTGCAAGTTCCCCTCCAAGACACATACCCTCTTGAATTGGAACTATATCGCCGTTCCTTCACTGTCACTGGGTCAAAATCCTGGAATTCCCTTCCTAGTAGCACTGTTGGTGTACCTATACCCCAAAGACTGCAGCGGTTTAGAAGGCAGCTCACTGCCACCTTCTCAAGGGCAATTAGGGATGGGCAATAAATGCTGGCCTTGCCAGTGACACCCACATCCCCGAATGAATTTTTTAAAAAACAGGGTATACAACATTTCAAAAAGACAAACAGAATGGAAAAGGAGGAGGAATGGCCCTGATAGTAAAGGATGGCATCAGAAGATCAGAACTAGAATCAGGATAGTTGAAGATTAAGAATAGCAAGAGTCAGAAAATGGTGGTGGGAGTAGTTAATAGACCCCCTTACAGTAGTTACACTGTTTGACAGAGCATTAAGCAAGAAATTATGGGAGCTTGTAACAAAGACAATGTAATAATTGTGGGGAACTTTAATCTTCACACAGACTGGACCACCACCACAGGGATTTTGTCCATGGCTGGTCAGGCGGCCCAGGCCTAAGAGAAGTTGCCTGACAAAAGCAGGCATCTTTCTGACAGCCTGGAGGGTGGGGGGAGCCTCATGATCAGGCACCCTGTGCCCGATGGAGGGCCGCCCCCGCTGCTCCAACCACCCCCAACACCCAACACACCACCACCCACCCCCGTCCCCTGAGCCCCCAGTCCACCACTCTTGCCTCGCCGGGACCTGACTGATCACTCCTGGCAAGGCCCCAAAATCTTACTTTCATTCCGGGGCTCTCTGACATCTTCCTTCTTGAAGATCTAGCAGTGGCCACTCCTCCAGATGGAACTGCTGGGAATAAGAGTTGCCAGTCCGCTGATTGGCCCGCAGCTCCATTAGGTGGGACTTTCTGCCTCAATGAGGTGGAAGTCCCGCCTCAGACCAATTAAAGGCCTGGGAACCGCAAAATACGGATCAGATCCCCAGGCTAGGCGGAGGCAGGTTTGCCACCGACTTTTCAGTCAGTGGACGGCTCCCGTCCCGGGAAAAATTCCGACCAATGACAGAGCAGGCTTGACAGGTTGTATGGGCTACTCCTGCTCCCATTTCTTAAGTTAGGGCGGCACAGTGGCGCAGTGGTTAGCACCGCAGCCTCACAGCTCCAAGGACCCGGGTTCGATTCTGGGTACTGCCTGTGCGGAGTTTGCAAGTTCTCCCTGTGTCTGTGTGGGTTTTCTCCGGGTGCTCCAGTTTCCTCCCACATCCAAAGACTTGCAGGTGATAGGTAAATTGGCCATTGTAAATTGCCCCTAGTGTAGGTAGGGAATATGGGATTACTGTAGGGTTAGCATAAATGGGTGGTTGTTGGTCGGCACAGACTCGGTGGGCCGAAGGGCCTGTTTCAGTGCTGTATCTCTAAATAAAGTTCTTATGTTAATGAGACCAGGCGTGGCCAGATCATGAATTGCAACCCTGCGCCTGAATATGGGTGGAAATGGACACTTAGCTCTTAGTTTATTTGAATCTGATATTTTTGTTTTTCGGCCCAGTGTTTTGCACTATTCTCCTGAATGCATTGACTTGTTGGGAAATGGTTCCACACACTTCAGCATCCTTGCCCAACTGGGAATTCTGCATGAAAGAATCTAAACAGCAACTGCTGGCAGGTTATTCACTTGCAGGAAATCAAAGTTGAGCTCATTTGTGCTTGATATTCACACACTGAATATGAACTAGGAGCAGGAACTCTGACTCACTTTCTCCTCACTAACCAAGGGTTACATGGACCAACTATAGCTCCTCACCACCTTCTCTAGTTAACCCAGCATTGACCAAGAACTGAACATAAGACCTTCTGTATAACACTTGTATTGCATTGGTGTTTACCCTCTGGACCATTGAGGAGCTTAACACTATTCAAGTAGGATACTGGACCCATCGTAGTCTGTTGGAAAACTGAGAGGCTAAAGTTAAAACCTCCAGGCTAGGACTGAAATAGTCTTGCATTTGCTTATGTATGTGATGTCTCTGTACAGTATCAATATAGGTGATAGATTTGATACTCGTATGTGCGGTACCAGCACTGGTTCATGCCCAGTACTTGTACTAAAGCAGTCTAGCATCATTCCATACATTGCTGAGGCTTCTGTGGTTTTCAGTTCTGCATTGGGCAAGTTTCTTTTTCAGTTCATTCTATACTTTTTGCTTGAAGGCAAACTTATAATAAATCTGGAATTCAGAGTTGGGAGAGAAAACTAAATTAATTAATCCTAAACTGTTAATTGCCTACATATTGATGTTGAACCAATGTTTTGTGCATTTACTTTCTTTTCTGTTTTATGGAAATTTTCTTTTCCTTTGATAAAGCAGCATCACAACTCTACTTACTTACTATTTACTTATTATTTCCAGGGACCGTCAGTGGAAATACTTAATCTGCAGGATGACAGATTATGACTGTGAGTTCATCAACCTGTAGGAGTCATGAGTTGAACCTTAAAAATGATTCTGGAACAAAGATCTGTTTAGCTGAGATGTCTCCTGTTAAAAATAATCTTTTCTGCTCTGTAAACTATACATAGTTTATTTAAAATATAAAGTGCAGAATGTACAAGAAGAGCCATCATAAACTAAAGTAATTTCTGATACGAATGTTCTGATAGAACATGATCACCCTTTAACTAGCAAACACAGGGGAGATTTTTCTAGCATACTGGATTGAAGAATGCAATAAATATTGGAGAATCAGGCAGGTCAGCATGCAAACCTGTAAAGGAATCCACCCAATTCTCCTCTATTAGTTTAAATGGAAGGATATTGGGCAGGTTGTTTTACAGACATGCACTCCAACCCACCCAATTTTCTGATATTCATTGAGCCCAGGCAATACAGTGCACCTGGGTGCAAGCTAAGGAAAATCTCTCCTCATATGTAGACATCTACCATTTTTCAGATTTGAAGGGTCAAAGTTTGTTTTGTTTAAAAGGACATTGCAGTTATGAGTTTCTAATTGAAACCAGAAATTTATGATGTAAACAAATTGCCTGTATGAAACCATTCAATTAATGTTGGTGAACTGAAAACCCAGTGTAACCTGTTCAATAACGTCTTTGTTCCAGATTTTAAGCAATGTTGTATGCATTTCAAAGTTTTGAAACCTCCTGAGAAAAGGATATAGAAGCTTTATCATTTCTCCCCACATGTATGAAGACTACATAGCTTACATTGTATAAAAATAACCTCACTGAAACCTGCTGTCGCCACAGTTTAAAATAGACTATGACTGCTTACCTCCTCAGTGAAATAAAAATCTTCCCTTTAAATTGGAGTGTCCAACCTTTTGGAGCAGGGAGCCAGATCCACACGCCATGATTAGTGAGCAGGCTGCATATGATGGCACAAAATCCAAATCGGTAAATGAGGTAAAAATGTGAACTGTGATATTAGTAATTAACACATTAATCCATTTGTATGGAATTTTTCACCACTGATTTTAATGACAGTTAACTTAAAAATTGATTTAACACCTGTACTAATATAATGGGCAAATAAATTTCCACAAACTTGTTATACTAATGTCATGCAGCACAATATTACCCAGTTTTCAATATGGGAGGAATTATGTCATCATTAGTATTGCCTATGATTTGCTGGATACTTAGTTACTAACTTGCTTAACACAAACACATTTTTAATCGAAGGATTTGCATAGTTGGCTTAAACCCTGCTTACTAAATTCGTGGACCTTAAAGTCCAATTGGGGTCAAGACAGATTCCCAATGGATCTTCAGAGCAGAGGCAGATAATGGTGCAGAACCTAGTTTTGCTGGGTTTTCACAGCATCTTTCATCGAGAGCAATTTTCCAGTGGAGGGGGTCGTGAATGGAGCTTGCCCCCCTTAAGTCAAGGGAACATGGCTGTGAGAATTCTGCCCAGTATGTCCTTAGAACAGGCTTTTTGGGATGAGATCTCGGGCCTTGGGTGCGGGTATATTACTGGCCGGTCTTGATGCACTTCAGCTGGCAGCGGGTTGATGGAATTTCAACCCCAACAGATTTCTAATTTTGACCTTTTAGAATTCACCACATGAAGTTAAAGGTTTATTCCACATGCATTCCCTGAATTATATGCAACCGCCAGCAATAGCAAATATATAAATATAGTAGTTGCTCATCTAGTATTCTCATTTAAGTGAATGTTGAAATGAACAAGAAGAGAGAAGATTACAACGTTGATAAAACCTATTTTTGGCTGTAGATCATATATATCCTATAGTTCTCTAAAGTTTGCTTGGTTCTGCTTAATTAAATAAAATTAAATGGTATTTGTTTCTCAATGTACATTTATTCTTTTCTCAGAAAAGGAACACTAATTATGTTATTAGGTTATGTGAGGTCTCATCACGATGACCCATTCATTATTACAATAATTGTCCGGCTATGCTTTCATTACTGGGGCGGGTTCTGAAATAAAATTTTTGCCATGTAATTACATCCATCTGCTTGAATAGACAACCAGTCGCCAACTGTTTATGAAAGAGTTATTTGTTCAACTTACAAATTAAATATTTTGTTGCTTTTAGTTAATATGATGAGCATTAGAATTATGCAATGGGTTGCCACCAAATGATATTGTCCTCATTTCAACTTAAGTCTGAAGTCATTAAGTAATTACCCAAAATCACTATGTTCCAGAGTCGGCTGAACCATAATAACAGTATACATTCAACATGATCCACAGGATACAGCAATGGAAAACAACACAAAAACAACAGCAGCCAAAATTGCTTAACTGCCTCTTATCTCCTGCAGACAGCACAGGAACATCACTACCTGCAAGTTCCCCTCCAAGCCACACATCATCCTGACTTGGAACTATATCACCGTTCCTTCATTGTCACTGGGTCAAAATCCTGGCACTCCCTTCCTAACAGCACTGTGGGTGTACCTACACCACAGGAACTCCAGTGGTTCAAGAGGGCACCTTCTCAAGGGCAATTAGGGATGGGCAATAAATGCTAGCCTAGCCAGCAACATCCACATCCCATGGAAGAATTTTTTAAAAAGCACAGGTACAAATTCCTCTCATTAAACTTTCACCCTGGAAAGAAAACATAATAAACGTTTATTGAAAGTGCTGAAACAGCAATAATGCCTTAAAAGAAAGCATATTAAAAACAGAAATGCCAGGAAAAAATTTAAGGAAGTTGCAAGCCAAACTGCACATTAGCTTAATGGCAGTACCCTGCAGCATCATAATAGACAATCTGAAACTGAAGTCTAATCTCCATAAAAATCCAAGGCCTCATTATTCTCATACAAGTCCTTAACACAATCACATACTCCCAACTGATGCAGATCTTCTGCAAGATTCTATAGTGACTGATCTTTTATTATGAATTACAGATGCCACGAATGTGAAAGAAAGAAGCGGGAGTCTCAGGGAGTAACTTTAACCTAAACCGATGGAGAGCAAAATCGGGTGGGGTGTAAAACACTTGTTTGACCGCCATGCGGTTTAGGTTAAAACTAATCCTGAATTGTCAGTATTGCTGAAATGTTAGGAGTGAGGAAATGAGGTAAGTCATCTCCAGGTCACTCTCATCACTACCTAAGAAGCACAATCATCAAGACCTAAGAGTAGGCTATTCCATTCCTAACCCAACTGGCCACAGTTCAGGTATGGTATGGCAAAAGACAAATTAAGTTTAAAATATGTGCTATGAACTGAATATCCATGATATTTATATGCATGCATGCCTGATAGCACTTAACATACCTAGCAAATCTTCTTCATTTGTTGATTAGAATCCACTCATTATATAAATTTCCTTTGTGTACCAATGGTTGAAAAAATTAAACACACATGTAGGAGAAAATACCATTGTTCGTTACATATGAAATGATAAAGAAGCATCTGCAATATGATCCCTTTAAATAGAGCTGGTGAGGGATCTTTCATGCCGTTTAATTTCATGTTCAGCTATGCAAGGTTAAATCAGGGCATGGGCTGGAGTTTGGTCTTGAAAATGGCAGTGGTGGCTTCAAATCAGCATTACACACTCATTCAAATCATCATATCCCTGTTCTGCATGTTACCAGCAGTCATTAGACATATGCATTCAAACCCCTTTACCAAAATGATGTCCAGTGCACTTCTCCTTGGAGTTTATTTCTTGGCTCCATTTTTGAGTCTTAGTTGGCCACATGGCACCTAAAAATGGGTGCTACACGGCCCAATTTAAACCCACATGTGCCTGGTTGGTGTTGATGGAAAAGTGGACCAAGGTGACTTGAAATGACTTGCAAACTGCTTAAGAGGAAAACAGGAGATGGTTAATTGGCAGAAATGATGTATGCATGAGACAATGGGAGACATAATGACAGAAACTAAAGAAAATACACAATTCAATGTGTAAATAGCTAAAAGGGTGGGGGTGGGCTGGCTGGGAGAAATGAAGAATGAAAACAGGCAAAGCAGAGCATTCTCCAGAGGCTTAGAAGCCTGAAAGAAAAAAAAATCAACTTGTCTGTTCTGTTCCATAGATGCTGCCTGAATGGCCGAGTGTTCCCAGCATTTCCCATTTTAGTACATAATTTGCATTTGGTAGAGTAAAACATTAACATATGCCAATTATTTTGTGATCAGATGATTAAAACAGTGACTGTGACTGATATCATGAGCACTGGCAGCTTTTCTCTACCTCATTCCATTTTAATGTGTGAGCCTTATTAATCATTGGAGTATCACAGCCAAACTCGATCTTGTCCTTGCACTTTCCAACAGGTTAACTGATAATGGGCAGGAGTGGAAATTTTAGTTGATTTTCTCTTTCCCAGCCAAAAGCACTGAAACCAGTTTTAGGATCTCTATTACCGTGCCGGCTGAGAGTAACTCAGCACAGAGCAGCGACCGAAACTGGGCTAAACCAGACCTATACAGTGTAATACCTGACACGGGTTAGAATATTTACTTGGTTAGCTGTCAGGTGAGCTCTTAGGTGTATGCACAGCACCTGCATAATTTGTATCAAAACAGAATTTGGGCCTAATTTTTTCTCACTGTATTTTCAGAGGAACTTTTAAGGGACTATAGATTCTGCCTCATACTGAAATCTAAACACTCTGCCGATAGCAAGGCAGTTTTTAATTTTTGAGGATAATTACATTGCTGAAGACACCTTGGACTTTAAGTGAGTTGAAACTAACCACAGTGCTGTATCATGGAGCTTTGTTGCAATCCATCACAACTCCAATTATTGAATGATATATGTGAAGAAAAGCAACACAACTAGTCATATTTCATTAAGTTCTAATCAGCACTGCAGTAATTCAGTGTGTTTGTTAATTTACAGTAATATGTTTATGCCAACAAAATATAATGACCAAATGTCTTTAGAAGTACAGACATGAGCATCTGAGCAGGCACATGACATTGATTTGGCACTCAACTACAACATTATGGAGCTCTCTATCTTGACGAGGCAAGAAAATGTCAGGTGACTGGCATCCTATTGTGCTTAGTGAAGCTTGTAACAACCACTGAAAGCACCATTACCACCATTCCAGACTATCTTTTTGTTTTGGTCTGTAAGAGCATGTGAAGATTGGAAAGTAAGCAATGAGGAATGACCTGTGCACCAGAACTAGCCACCCCTACTTGTCTCCAGCCAAGCAGCTATGTTATTGGCATCGATGGTAAATTTACTAACAATATGGTAAATTTCCCAGGTATGTCAAATCACATAAGAGACCAATTATCCATGTATCAGCCTTCTCTCAATCATTAATAAAGTGATGCAAGGGGTCATCAATTGTGCAATTAAGTGCCATCTATTCACCAATAACCTGCTCACTGAAGATCAGGTTAGACTCCCACAGATCCAGTCATGCTCTAGACCTCATCACACATGGGCCGGGATTTTACGGGCCTCCCCGAGGCAGGATTGAGGTGGCACAGAGTATTGCGATGAGTGGCGGGGATGGGGGGAGGGTGGGACGGAGAGCCCATCACTTCCCCACCGCCCTGCAATCTTCCCAGGGCCAGGATGGCCAACAACGGTCTTCCTGCTCAGAGCCAATTGAGGATCTTAAGAGGTTTATTAACGGCCAATTAAGAGTCTCTTCCCGCCTCCACTGCACAGGGAGGACACCTTGTTAAACGAGATACGCTCCCTGTGGGTTTGGGAGGGGTTCCCTCTTCCATGGGCAATTTGTGGCCTAAGGACGACCCCCACCAGGAACAATTTACCCCCTGGGACCCCTCTCCCCCTGGACTCAATGACTACCCCCCCCCCACCCTCCTTCGCTGGGGCCTTCCGGACTGGCCCTGGCGAACCTGCCTCACCTACCTCAGCGGTTCCAGCACTGGCCTGGGTACAAGGCCTCTTCAGTACTGGCAGCAGCCACTGGCCCTCTGCCTGCAGTTCATGGAGGCGGGATCCCCGTCCCTTTAACGTCAGGGAAGGGGATCCCGCCTCCTAAAACCTAGAATCAAAAAGACCGGAGGATTGCTCCAGGAGGACACGAAAAGTCAGAGACGGGGCTCCCCCCACCTTTTCGACCTGGTTCCAAAAGCCCCGCCTCCAGCACAAAATCCAGCCCACAGAGTGAAGAAGAAAACTCTCCAGTTTCAGGAAGATGATCATGGTTGTCAGAGAGCAATCACCATAGTCTGAAGACATCATAAAGTGATGAGTGGAGTTGTTTGCTAATGATTTTACAGTGCTCATTTACAGCTCCTCCAATAATGAAACAGTCCATATTAGTCTACAGCAGTACTTGAACAACAATGGGATGAGAATAGATAGGTGCTTGATGGCCAGCACGGACACGATGGGCCGAAGGGCTTGTTTCTGTGCTGTATAACTCTATGACTCTATGCAGGTTTGGACTGCCAAGTGGCAGACAACATCTGGATCACATAATGCCAGGCAATAACCATCTCCAGCAAGAAAAAGACCACCATCTCACCCTGACCTTCAACAGTACCATCATTACCGAGTCTCCCACATTAATACTTTGTGGAATCAGATTAATCAAAAAAGTAACTGGACTAGCCATATCAATATGGCTATGGTTACAAGAGGTTGCACAGGCGAGGTATTCTGCAATGAGTGACTCACCACCTGACTCCCTCTAAGCCTCTCAACCATCTACAAGTCTCAGGTCAGGAGTGTGGTGGCACACTCAACACTCACCTGGATGGGTGCTGATTCAGCGGCACTCAAGCAGCTCAACAACATCCAGGACAAAGTAGTTGGCTTAATCAGCCTCCCTGGCACTGGACCCACTATTCTCCCCTCACCACTGGTATTCTGTAGCTGCAGTATGTACTATTTGCAGGAGGTACTGTAGCAAATTGTCAAGTTTACTTCAACAGCACTGCTCAGCCCTGAAACTTCTACCTGAAGAAAGGACAAAAGCAGCAAATATCATGGGAACACCATCACCTGCAAGTAGCACACCATTTCGACTAGGACATGCATTGCCATTCGTTCACTGCCACTGAAACTCCTTACCTAACAATATAATTGAAGCACCATCTCCACAAGGGCTTCAGTGGTCCAGAAACAGGGCCCACCCTGCCTTCTCAGGTATCTAGGATTAAGCAAGAAAGGCAACTTTGCAGTTAGAGGAGAATTCATTATAAAATAGCTAAATTGCCGTACTAGTTTCACCCACGAACCTATACAACATTCTACAGAGAATGTTACAAAAAATACAACTGATATAAAAACACTGGCTAAAGTTTCAATAAATACAAAAAGTAAAAACCTGCTTTTAACCTAACCCATGCAGTGAGAACAGGGCATGATTGGGTCAGATGTCCAATTTGCTCACTTAATTTTGGTGTCCAATCCTGTTCACCACACAGGTAGATTAAAATCAGGGCTTAAAAGTTCAGCAGCCATGTAATAGATGTAATTTAATTTAAATTTTGATGTTATGCTTTTGCATTTTTGATTTTGAATGTCAAATTAACATAGAAATGACAAAAAAATGTTGTTCATAATCAAGCTAGACTTTTGACATTGCTGCTTTATTAATGTCAAGTTCAGGTGCTGTTAATGTGGCTTTTTGCCGCAGATTATAATATCATTCCTTATTCCTATTCAGAGCCATTGAGAATGACCTTAACAGTGTGGCTGATGACTGCAGCAAAATTATTTAGACCAATCTTCTTTCATTCATTGGTCTGTGAAGCAGAACCCAGGAGAATTGTCTGCCTTAGGAAACTGCCTGTGAAAGAAGTTTTAAGGTACTCAGATCACAAGGGTGAAATTGAAAACCAGGATTGGTGTTATCAGTTGATGTCAATGAGTCATAGAGTCATAGAGAAATACAGCACTGAAAGGTGGGCCTTATGAGATATCTGAGCTCTGCACTTCGGCTCTTATTTAAGCCATTAATAGGCAAGAGAAGACAAAAATTATGGAAGCAGGATGCACGGAAGAAATCAATAACAATTTAACATTGGAAGGTCTCAAGCTCAGTCTGTAACAGGTTACATTGATATAACTGCTCACTCATACTCAGAACCATAAACAATGATATTGTAGTATAGCTGTTGACCTACAGCAAATTTAGAAGTTATATCAATATAATCTGCTCCAGAAAGTGGTGGAACGACTGGACTTCCTGGGTTTAATGGGTCAGAGTGTTTGCAATAAGTGACAACCAGTTAATGATCATGAGAGGCTCTGTGAGGTGTTCAAATGCCTGCCTCTCTAATAGCATCGTCAGGGTGATTTAATGTAAATAAAATAATATTGTATCCCAGCTTCTTTATTCGTTGCAGATTTGCTGTATAAATATACCTGCAAAGCTGCCATCCAAAATGAATAAAATATTTCCAGCATTATTATGCAAAAGGAGAAAAATCTCCACATCAGGTTCGTGATTGATAGTGTGATTTGCAGTGCTCGTAGCATGTGCATTGGCTAACTGCTCCTCATATTATGAGATACTGAACTTTTAGACCTGTCCAGCACCACTTGCCTATAAAGTATCCGAGAAATGCTTGTGTCACACAGTCTAATTTTCATCTGCCTACTTCTGTGTTTATGTTGGAAAATGAGGTGAGTAAGGGTAAATGAAAAAAAAAAATCCCAATCACTGGCTCCCCCAGGCCTGCCTGGTTCAATTTTCATGTGAATTCCTGGCCAAAACGCACAGGAACCTTGTTTGTATATTTAATTTGAGGTTGATTGCCCCTTGTTGGACACTAGTATGATTCACATGTACCAATGGGCAGAGTGTGCCATTGATCCCTGCCATAGTGTGAGTTCCTCCAACCTCCAAAAAAATTACTTTTTCATCTTTAACTTGCCAATGCAGGCATGATGAACCAAATTAGTTAATAAATCTGGAATTAAAAGTTAGTTTCAGTAATGCTGACCATGAAGCTACTGGATTATCGTAAAAATCCATCTGGTTCCCCTTTAGGGAAGGTAATCTGTCATCCTTACCCAGTCTTGCCTACATGTGACTCCAGTACCGTGCAATGTGGTTGACTCTTCGCTGCCCTCTGAAATGGCCTAGCAAGCCACTCAGTTGTACCAAACTGCTACAGAAAAGTTAAATAAGAATAAAACCAGACAAACCACCCGGCATTGACATAGACACCGAAACAACAATGGCACACTCTGCCCAATTGACCCTGTAAAGTCCTCCTCACCAATATCTGTGCCAAAATTGTGAGAGCTGTCCCACAGACTAGTCAAGCAACGGTCTGGTCAAGCAACAGCCTGAAATAGTCATACTCACAGAAACATACCTTACAACCAATGTCCCAGACTCATCCAGCACCATCCCTCGATATGTCCTATCCCACCAGCAGGACAGACCCACCAGAGCTGGCAGCACAGTGATATTCAGTCAGGAGGGAGTTGCCCTGGGAGTCCTCAACATTGACTTCAGACCCCATGAAGTCTCATGGCATCAGATCAAACATGGGCAAGAAAACCTCCTGCTGACTACCACCTACCACCGTCTATCAGTTGATGAATCAGCACTCCTCCATGTTGAACGCTACTTGGAAGAAGCACTGAGGGTAGCAAGGGCACAGGACTTCAAAGCCCACCACCAAGTGTAACTTGGTAACACCACCACTGACTGAGTTGGCTGAGTCCTGAAGGACATAGCTGCCAGACTGGGAGACTGGGCCTGCGGCAGGAGGTGAGGAAGCCAACAAGAGGGAAAAACCTACTTGACCTCACCACCAATCTACCTGTCACAGATGCATCTGTCTATGACAGTATTAGTAGGAGTGACCACCACACAGTCCTTGTGAAAACGAAGTCCCATTTTCACACTGAGGATACTCTCCATCATGTTGTGTGGAACTATCACTGTGCTAAATGGGATAGATTCAGATCAGATCTGGCAGCTCAAAACTGGGCATTCATGAGGCACTGTCAACCATCAGCAACAGCAGAATTGTTTTCAACCACCATCTGTAACCTCATGACCAGGCATATCCCCAACTCTATCATTACTGTCAAGCCAAGGGATCAACCCTGGTCCAATGAGGAGTGCAGGACAGCATGCCAGGAGCAGCATCAGGCATATCTAAAAATGAGATGCCAACCTGGTGAAGTTGTAGCACAGAACTGCATGCTAAACAGCAGAAGCAGCATGTGATAGACAGAGCTAAGTGATCCTACTACCAATGGATCATTCAAAGCTCTGCAGTCCTGCCACATCCGGTTGTGAATGGTGGTGGACAATTAAACAACTAACCAGAGAAGGAAGTTCCACAAACATCCCCATCCTCAACAATGTGGGAGCCCAGCACATCAGTGCAAATGATAAGGCTGAAGCATTTGCAACAAACTTCAGCCAGAAGTGCCGAGTGAATGATCCATCTCAGCCTCCTCCTGAGGTCCCCAGCATCACAGATGCCAGTCATCAGCCACTTTTATTCACTCCATGTGATATCAAGAAATGGGTGAAGGCATTGGATACTGCAAAGGTTATGGGCCCTGACAAGATCCCAACAGGAGTACTGAAGACTTGTCCTCCAGAACTAGCCATGACCCTAGCCAAGCTGGTCCAGTACAGCTACAACACTGACATCTACCTGACAATGTGAAAAATTGCCCAGGATTGTCCTGTCCACAAAAAGCTGGACAAATCCAACTCGGCCAATTACCGCCCCATCAGTCTACTCTCGATCATCAGCAAAGTGATGGAAGGTATCGTCGACAGTGCTATCTATTGGCACTTACACAGCAATAACCTGCTCACTGATACTCAGTTTGGGTTCTGCCAGGGCCACTCAGCTCCTGACCTCATTACAGTCTTGGTCCAAACATGGACAAAAGAGCTGAACTCAAGAGGTGAGCTGAGAGTGACTGCCCTTGACATCAAGGCAACATTTGACTGAGTATGGCATCAAGGAGCCCTAGTAAAATTGAAGTCAATGGGAATCAGGAGGAAAACTCTCCACTGGTTGAAGTCATACCCAATACAATACAAAGGTTGTGGTTGTTGGAGGCCAAACATCTAAGCCCCATGACATCGCTGCAGAATTTCCTCAGGGTAGTGTCCTAGGTCCAACCATCTTCAGCTGCTTCATCAATGATCTTTCCTCCATCATAAGTTGAGAAGTTGGTATGTTCACTGATGATTGTACAGTGTTGAGTACCATTTGTGACTCCTCAGATACTGAAGCAGTCCGTGTCAACATGCAGCAAGACCTGTACATCATCCAGGCTTGGGCTGATAAGTAACATTTGTGTCACACAAGTGCCAGGCAATGACCATTTCCAATAAGATAGATTTTAACTATCCCCCCCTTGACATTCAATCGCATTATCATTGCTAAATCCCCCACCATCAACATCCTGGGGGTTACCATTGACTAGAAACTGAACTGGATCAGCCATATGAATACTGTGAATACAAGAGCAGGTCAGAGGTTGGGAATTCTGCAGTGAGTAACTCATCTCCTGACTCCCCGAAGCCCACAAGGCACAAGTCAGGAGTGTGAAGGAATAGTCTCCACTTGCCTGTGTGCAACTCCAACAACACTCAAGAAGTTTGACACCATTCAGGACAAAGCAACCCACTTGATTGGCACCCCATCCACCACCTTAAACATGCACTCCTTTCACCACCGATGCGCAGTGGCGGCAGTGTGTACCATCTATAAGATGCACTGCGGTAACTCGCCAAGTCTCCTTCGACAACACCTTTCAAACCTGCAACCTCTACCAACTAGTAGGCCAAGGGCAGCAGAAGCATGGGAACACCACCACCTACAAGTTATCCTCCAAGATACACACCATCCTGAATTGGAACTATATCACTGCTCTTTCACTGTCTTGGGCTAAAACCTGGAACTTCCTTCCTAACAGCACTGTGGGTGTACCTAACCAGATGGACTTCAGTGGTTCAAGAAGGCAGCACACCACCACCATCTTCTCAAGGGCAATTAGGGATGGGCAATAAATACCTTGCCAACGATGCCCACATCTTATGAAATAATTTTTTAAAATGGGCTCCTTCTGTTCTGTAAGATTCTAAGATTCTCTATGATTCTAGATCTCCCTACCCTTTCTTTAACTATTTTTTAAAAAAAAGCTCTTTATGTGTTTATAAAAATCTTGTCACCAGTCATGCCACCTTTATTTCTCCCCTCTCAGGTACTTTGTCTCCCAATCCCTACCCCAACACATCACCACTCCTCGGTCTTAATACTCTGCGGTTGCTACTCCTTTTGCCATCATATCAAGCATTAACTTCTTTTAGTAACTCCACAGCTACCCTCTGTGCCTCTCTTAGCCTTCTCCAAAGGGCCCATCAAAGTATCTATCGAATCCTTCCTTAGGAGCAGCACTTCTGCTGGCCTATCTTCCTCTACTGACAACCTTCTCAACCTTGCTGGGGCTAATTCCACCAACCTCCTTCCCATTCAATTTATCACTACCCCTTTGGACTCTGCCTGTGGATGCATAATCATTGTGCCTTTCTGTATTTCCCCCCTAATGTCCATTCACCCATGAACAAGGCCCTTATTGTGAATGATTTGACAGAAATTTGTCACCCTGCCCCTTGCTGAAATCTTACTGCCTGGTTCTAATAAATTGCCATGCTAGCAGTGTAGCCCTTATTCCCAAATCACAACTTGATTTCTCTCCTATTTCTTTGGAACCTTTTCCGACTTGGAGAAGCTCACTGTCTTCTACCCGCATGCCATCTCCTTTAAAGACTTTTCGACTACAGTAGCCACAGCCCCCAAATTCCACTGAGTTTCTCTCCAAGGTATCCTCCATCCATTCCTACCTCAGTCTCTAAAGACTCATCATCTTCAGTGATTTCATTTGCCATCTCATCTTACCTTTCCCTCTCTCCTGTGATCTCATTGCTCCTTGTTCTCCTTTATCCTCTCCCTCTTTATAAACTCACCTATTCCTATTCCTGACCTCTACTCTCATGGTTTTCATCATAGACAAAACCAACATTGAACACTTCCTTGCATTGCTCACCAACCATATCCCTCTACTCCCTCTTGCTTCTTACCAATCCTCCTTCCAGGAAGTAAAACCACGATGATGCAATTACCATAGTTAAATAAGATTTCCATCTGTGTGCATTAACAGTTAAAAGTAATGGAAAACATATCATATTCTCACATCCACTCCATCAGCACTGCTTATGATTTTGTAGTAATATTATTTTCAAATTTAGAACGTCTGATGTTGTTGCCACAATCAAGAAATGAATTTTAATGATATTAACGGACAAGGTGAACTTTACCCTGACTGTTCCAGCATATATTGGTTTTGTATGAAATCCATTCACTAATATCACACAATGTGATTTCATCTCTCTTGAAAGTAAATGATATTCTTATTCACACAGAAAGCTGAAGTTAAAGTTCTCAAATAAGAATATCCTTTCCTTCATGCTATTTTCCATGCCCGTCTAAGAGCGAAGTCCAAAGTACGGAAAGTCCTCATCAGAGAACTCCTCTTTGCTGACGATGCTGCTTTAACATCTCACACTGAAGAGTGCCTGCAGAGTCTCATCGACAGGTTTGCGGCTGCCTGCAATGAATTTGGCCTAACCATCAGCCTCAAGAAAACGAACATCATGGGGCAGGACGTCAGAAATGCTCCATCCATCAATATTGGCGACCACGCTCTGGAAGTGGTTCAAGAGTTCACCTACCTAGGCTCAACTATCACCAGTAACCTGTCTCTAGATGCAGAAATCAACAAGCGCGTGGGTAAGGCTTCCACTGCTATGTCCAGACTGGCCAAGACAGTGTGGGAAAATGGCGCACTGACACGGAACACAAAAGTCCGAGTGTATCAGGCCTGTGTCCTCAGTACCTTGCTCTATGGCAGTGAGGCCTGGACAACGTATGCCAGCCAAGAGCGACGTCTCAATTCATTCCATCTTCGCTGCCTCCGGAGAATACTTGGCATCAGGTGGCAGGACTATATCTCCAACACAGAAGTCCTTGAAGTGGCCAACACCCCCAGCTTATACACACTACTGAGTCAGCGGCGCTTGAGATGGCTTGGCCATGTGAGCCGCATGGAAGATGGCAGGATCCCCAAAGACACATTGTACAGCGAGCTCGCCACTGGTATCAGACCCACCGGCCGTCCATGTCTCCGCTATAAAGACGTCTGCAAACGCGACATGAAATCGTGTGACGTTGATCACAAGTCGTGGGAGTCAGTTGCCAGCATTCGCCAGAGCTGGCGGGCAGCCATAAAGACAGGGCTAAATTGTGGCGAGTCGAAGAGACTTAGTAGTTGGCAGGAAAAAAGACAGAGGCGCAAGGGGAGAGCCAACTGTGCAACAGCCCCGACAAACAAATTTCTCTGCAGCACCTGTGGAAGAGCCTGTCACTCCAGAATTGGCCTTTATAGCCACTCCAGGCGCTGCTTCACAAACCACTGACCACCTCCAGGCGCTGATCCATTGTCTCTCGAGATAAGGAGGCCCAAAAGGTAAAAGGTAGTTAGGCACTGATACTGAAGTACAGATCTGTAAAAAACAATGCAGAATAATGATCTGCAATTTCCATAGTTGGATTGTAAGCAGAAAAACATATTACTATTCTCTCTGATGCTCTATTATATCATGACCATAGATCACCCTGTACAAGATATCAGAAAAAAGGGAACTCACATTGAGATTATTCCTTCTATAGAACATGCCAGACTTAAGTCACTTTATTACTTACAGTACAAGCAAATAAAAAGCTTACCCATATGCACCGGAGCTTTTAAGATATCCCTGATCTCAGAAACACAACTTAATTGTATGTTTTCTGTATAACAGTGCAAAATCATTCACTTGCATCACATGCCTCCTGTTGGGCCTCCTCACAGTTTACAGTAATTACTCAACTGTTTCAGGAGTCAGCAGATTATGTCTCTTCGAACTGGTGATAACCGTATCAAATACACAGCAAGGAACTCTCACAGAAGCAATCATTTTAGCAAAAGCTGCAGTTTTATTTACACAAAACAGAAAGCCTGCCAATACAGGGCCGAGGTCATGCAGACCCCTTGTGGATACATCAGGGGTGGTTTTCAACTGTCGGTCAGCTGGCTCTCAGCTGAAAAGCGGGTGTTGAAAACCAGAATTATACCTCAGCCGCCTCTTGGAAACCCAAGTCCCATCTGGTACAATCTTCAGGCAGTCCCCCTGTTTTGGATGTGATACTGTTTAAATAAGCAAATTGGGCTCTTCCATGGAATTGAAGACAAATTATTGACCTGGTTAGGATATGGGCTGAGTGACAGGAGGCAGAGATATAGGTACCCTAATTGGCTGATGTGACTAGTGGTATCCTACAAGGATCTATCTGTGTTGTGATCTCAACTATTCACCATATTTATTAATGACTTAGATGATGGGATAGAAAACCACATATCCAGTTTGCCGATGACACAAAGATAAACATTGTAAGCAATGTAAATAGAAGCATAAAATTACAAAGAGATATTAATAGATTAAGCGAATGGGCAAAACTGTGGCAAATGGATTTCAATGTAGGCAAATATGAGGTCATCCATTTTGGACCTAAAAAGGACAGAACAGAGTACTTTTTAAATGGTGAAAAGCCAGAAAGAGTGGCAGTTCAAAGCGACTATGGGGTCCAGGTTTACATCATTAAAATGTCATGAACAGCTGCAGAAAGTAATCATAAAGGCTAATGCCATGCTAGCCTTTATACCTAGAGGAGCAGAATACAGGGACATAGAAGTCATGCTACAGCCACACAAAGCCCTGGTTAGATCACACCTGGAGTACTGTGAGCAGTTCTGCCTCCACATGTTAGGATGGATATAACGTCCCGCATTCCACTTGCTGTTGTCATCCAACCAGTGAGCATTTATACTGCGCAAACGTTTAATCTGCTTTGGACCTGATACTGATGAAACACGTTTGTGGTCGCGATTTGGCCGTTTGATTCGAACCCAATCTCCAACTGTAAATTGTGGTTCCCTTTGTCAAAGTTTGCTTTTGCTTTACCTTGTCGCTTTGTGATTTCATCTGCTTACACTCTGACATCCTCATAACTGGTAGTGATGATTTAAGAATGGTCAGTGGCAGGTGAAAGTTATGACCTCTCATAAGTCCAGCTGGTGTCTTTCCGGTCAGAGAGTGTGTAGGCTTTACTCCAGCTGCTGTCACTCTGTAACCTAGAAAGTCAATCTTGGATGCTGCAAATGTGCATTTGTCCTTGTTGAGTATCAAATTGTGTTTTGCAAGTCGCCCGAGCACTACTGGTAATCGTTGATCATGTTCAGCTTTGTCCCTTCTGTGGACAACGATATCATCAAGTTGGTTGAGCATCCCCTCAACATCCGACAAAACTGAAGAAACGATTTTCTGGAATGCGCTAAGTGCTGAACTTAGTCCCTATGGCATTCTGTAGAACTGAAACACACCATCATGGGTAACAAAAGCTGTAAGATATAGGCTTTGTTCTTCCAGAGGTATCTGAAGATAACTCCGTCACATATCAAGCTTTATGAAGACGGTTGAGTCATGAAATTATGCTGAAAGTTCTTGAATTGTAGGAAGTTGATACTTGTCTGGTATGATAGCTTTGTTAACTGCCTTATGGTCAATGCATAGTCTAGGTTCATCATTTTGTCATCATGCACTGACTAGATTTGATATCCACGGCGATGAGTCTATTTGTTCAGTGATACCGTCTGCTTCTAGTTGTTTCAGCTCCTGTGATACTTCAGCACGGATAGCAAACGGCAACCGTCTCAAATTTTGTAAAACTGGTGGAATTGATGTGTCAACGCGAGGAGCATGACAATACCCTTTGATCTCCCCAAATCCAGTAAATAAGGAAGGATACTAGTGTGTGTAATCTGCATTATCAATCCCATTAATGTGTACTCTGGTGGGGTCTTCAAGTTTGAATCCAAGCCTATCGAAAAGGTTTACCCCCCATAAGGCTTTGGCCTTTAGCTACATAGAACATGAAACTGTCTAGGGTGATCTTTTTGTAGCGTACTGGAATTGTGATCATCCCTGAAACTGGAATGATAGTGTCTTCATAAACTTGAAGAGTGTCTATTGCAGGAGTGAGAGAATTGCGAAAAATACCGATGGTAGAGTTTTTCACTCAAAATAGATACTTTCGCGCCAACATCGATAAGAAGTGACACTGTGGTGCCTACGATCTCGATTGAGCATACCTTAAAGTGACCTGGTGCTTTACTTTGTGTGATGGTAAATACATGTTGTACCTCACTGTCAGGAACAGACTCCCCCACATGTTGAGCCGATGAAGTTTTTTTCTTTGACAACCTGCACATCTTTGCAAAATGGTTCCACTTTAAATATGAGATACACTTTTTTCCTTGAGCTGGACATGGCATTGTGACTTGACGAGCTTTTCCGCAATTTGGACGCAGTTTTGAAAGTAACTGACCATGATAGGGCATATTTTGATGAGGTCTTCTTGTCCTTAACCCTTGCACTGAAGCTGGTTGGGCAAGCTGTGTCAGCAACCCTGAGTCTAGGGAGTGCATGTGTGTGTAATCTCTTTGAATCTAACATGGCAGATTCGATCTGGACTGCCAAAGTTATGGTTTTTTCCAAGTTAAATCATCATCCTCCATGAGGAGACGTTCCCTAATTCGTGGAATGAAGTCTTTTCAATTAATTGGTCACAAATTAGTTCATTGCTTAGTATACCAAATTTACATGTAGATGCCAATTACTGCAATGCTGTACCGTATTGTTTAATGAACTCACCATGTCCCTGGAGTCTGTGGCAGAATGTGTATCGTTCTATCTGCACACTTTTCTTTGGCCCGAAGTATTTTTCAAGAGCACTTACTGCCATATCAAACATAAACGTATCTTCTGTGAGCTGCTTGAATATGCGCTGGCCTTCTGATCCTAGACAATGTACAAGTATCTCTTTCTTATGGTTTACTGCTATATCTGGGCTGTCCATCCCCGTAGCGAGAAAGTAGGTCTTGAACCCCAAAATCCATCGCTCCCCGCACAAGGGAGGATTTCCTGGCATTGGCAGAAAAGGTTCTGGAGCTGGTAACATTAAATTTTGTTGAATCATCATTGTTGCCATGGTTTTGTTATGTTTACGCCAGGTTGCTGGATATATTATGTATATCTGATTTATCTCAGACCAATGCAGATATCACACTTGTATTAAATCACCAACTGGTTTATTTACAACACTTTAAAATATATCAGTTCTTACAAGATCTCAGTACAATGTCTTCTCAGAGCAGCCTGTGTGTTTTCTGTAGAAGATTCTACTTCTGTCTTTTAGTTTCAGTTTTACCTCTCAAGCTCCACCCATAGGCTTAAGCAATCGAAAACAGTGAACACAGATAAGTAGACAGACTATAATAGAATCAAACCCAGATCAATCAAACAATACACCACTGTCTGGGGAGTCTCGGACTAGGAGGCATAGTCTAAAAATTAGAGCCAAGCCTTTCAGGAATGAAATTAGGAAACACTTCCACATATAAAGAGTGGTAGAATTTAGGAACTCCCTTCTGCAAATGACAATTGATGTCAGATCAAACGTTAATTTTAAACCTGAGTTTGATAGATTTTAGTTAACCAAAGGTATTAAGGCATTTGGGGCAAAAGTGGGTACATGGAGTTCAGTTTCAGATTAGGCATGATCTTATTGAATGGTAGAACAGACTCAAAAGGCTAAGTGGTCTACTCCTGTTCATATGTTCCTATAACGTATAAGCGGGTGGAGTGTGTGTGCTGCTCCTGGTTCCACGAAAATATTATGGCCCACCCTAGGTCTGTTTTAGGCCCCTCTGGGATTGGCTCTCAGTCCCAGCTCAGCATAGGAGCCAACTAACTTCCCGCCCTCCCTGGAAATGGGTCTGGATTCCCAATGGCCACTGCAAGTGGACAATGCTGTTGCTTCACTGACTTCACATTCATTTCAGGCAGAAGCTGAAGATCCCTCCCCCCCAAAAACACAACAAGTATTAACATCATGTGCTGCATCAAACACAAGCAAATTGCTGTTCATTTCATTTGCTAATGCATCACTACTTATACTACAGTTTAATACCTGTTTTTTAATTCAAGGGAAAATATTTATTTTCACTAAGACTCTTATCACCTGAGAGCCTAAACAAATTATTGAAACTACCAAATTCTTGGCAAAAATCTAAAATATCCTGGGGTAAAATTTCAGCTTCTGCATACCAGACTACCCCATTATCCCTGTTTGGTTTTAGTTTTTAATTGGAGGAGTTATTTTTGCAGTGACATTGCTGCAAAAAGCATTCCTCTGCAACAGTTTGAAGGTGTTGAGAGCTATTGTAGAGTCTCCACCATTATTCTGGACTAAATCAAATAAACTTTCCTAACCATATTCAAGGCTACCCTCTCAACCTTGCCATCTCACATGGCTATGAAAGCAAGTTAGCGGCTGGGTATTCTGCAGCAACTAACTTACCTCCTGACCACCCAAAGCCTCTCTACAATCTACAAGGCACAAGTCAGGAGTGTGATGGAATACTCCTCACTTACCTGGATGAGTGCAGCCACAACAGCACTCAAGAAGTTCAACAGCATCCAGGACAAAGCAGCCTATTTGATTGGCACCCCATCCACCACTTTAAACATTCACTCCCTCCACCACTGGGCACAATGGCACCAGTGTGTCTACAAGACACAACTCACCAAGGCTCCTTTGACAACACCTTCCAAACCCGCAACCTCTACCATCTAGAAGAACAAGGGCAGCAGGCACATGGGAACACCACCACCTGCAAGTTCCCCTCCAGTTTACACACTATCCTGACTTGGAGCTATATAGCCGTTCCTTCACCGTTGCTGGATCAAAACCCTGGAACTATTTCCTTTACAGCACTGTGGGTATATCTACACCAGATGAACTGCACCAGTTCAATGCAGCTCACCACCACCTTCCCAAGGGCAATTAGGGATGGGCAATAAATTTTCAGAATCACAGATTTGTTACAGCACAGAAGGAGGCCATTCAGCCCGTCCTATCTGCACTGGTTCTCTGAAGGAGCAATTTACCTAGTGCCATTCTTGCCTTCTCCCCATGGCCCTGCACATTCTTCCTTTACAGATAATAATCTAATTCCCTCTTCAATGCTTCAGTTGAACCTGCCTCCACCACACTCT
This sequence comes from Heterodontus francisci, assembly GCF_036365525.1. Classification (NCBI taxonomy): domain Eukaryota; kingdom Metazoa; phylum Chordata; class Chondrichthyes; order Heterodontiformes; family Heterodontidae; genus Heterodontus; species Heterodontus francisci. The sequence goes on from NC_090380.1 coordinate 69,803,392, forward strand.
CAGACATTGCATTCCAGATTCGAACCACTAGCTGCGTGAAAACTTTTTTCTTCATGTCACCATTGCTTCTTTTGCCAATTACTTTAAATCTGTGCCCTCTTGTTCTCAATCCTTCCACCAATGGGAACAGTTTTTCCCTATGTACTCTGTCCAGACTCCTCATGATTTTGAATACCACAAATAATCTCCTATCAACCTTCTCTTCTTCATGGAAAACGGTCCCAACTTCTCCAATCTATCTTCATAACTGAAGTTCCTCATCCAAGAACCATTCTCGTGAATCTTTTTTGTACTCTCTCTAATGCCTTCACATCTTTCCTACAGTGTGGTGTAGATGCAATACTCCGGTTGAGGCCGAACAAGTGTTCTATGCATGTTTAACATAACTTCCTTGCTTTTGTACTCGATTAATAAAGCCTTGGATGTGGCATGCTTTAGATCCACTCTCTCAACCCGTCCTGCCAGCGATGCCCACATCCCATGAATGAATAGAAAAAAGATTGTGAGATCAAGGATTATCAGAAAGAGTTTAGAGACATTATGAAAGGGCAGATTTTCACTAGATTGATTCCAGAGATGAGGGGTTTGTCTTATGAAGAGAGATTGAGCAGTTTAGGCCTTTACTCTCTGGAGTTTAGAAGAATGAGAGGAGATCTAATTGAGGTATATAAGATGATTAAGGGGACTGACAAAGTAGACATAGCGAGGATGTTTACTCTGGTGGGGCAATCAAAGTTTTAGGATAAGGGGTAGTAGATTTAAAACAGAGATGAGGAGAAATTACTTCTCTCAAAGGGTCGTGAGTCTGTGGAATTCACTACCCCAGAGTGTGGTGAATGCTGGGACATTGAGAAAATTTAAGGAGATAGACAGATTTTTAAATTAGAAATGGGTTGAAGGGTTATGGAGAACGGGCAGGAAAGTGGCGTTGAGGCTGAGATGAGATCAGCCATGATCGTATTGAATGGCGGAGCAGGCTCGAGGGGCTGAATTGCCTACTCCTGCTCCTAGTTCTTATGACCTTATGACCTCTTCAAATGGTAACAAACCCCCATTAAAAAGTGGAGAGCTTGGTTATTACAAATGTATTGATGCAGAAAGTCCCCTAGTTTTACATAAAGTAAAAGCAGAAAATACTGGCAATATTCAGCAGGTCTGGCAGCATGTTGGGAGAGAGAAACAGAGTTAAATTTTCAGGTTGATGATCTTTCAACAGAACATCAGGTTTCCAGCATCCACGGTATTTTGTTTTTGTTTCCCTGGTCTTTAATCATGAAAATGCATGGCAACATGTTTCCTGGTGGTCTTTTCAAATCATTCCGGACATTGCATCTTATTGTTTTAGAGGAATTATGTTTTTCTTGTCTCAAGATTTCGATGATGTTGGGCTGAATTTCTGAGGGGGGGTTCACAGCTATTTTTCAGCATTTCCATGGATCTTAGAAATATAGAATGGTTCCAGCATAGAAGGAGGCCATTCGGTCCATCGTGTCCATGCCAGCTCTCTCCAAGAGCAACTCAGCTAGTCCCACTCCCCTGACCTTTCCCTGTAACGCTGCAATTATTTTTTCTTCAGGTGCTTTTCCCTGTTGGAGGCCTCAATGGAATCTGCCTCCACCACACTCTCAGGCAACGTATTCTAGATCCGAACCACTTGTTGCATAAAAAAGTTTTCCTCATGTCGCCATTAGCTCTTTTGCCAATCACCTTAAATTAGTGCCCTCTGGTTCTCAACCCTTCCACCAATGGGAACAGTGTCTGTTCTGTCCAGATCCCTCATGATTTAAACACCTCAATCAAATCTCCTCTCAATCTTCTCTTCTCTAAGGACAATAACCCCAGCTTCTCCAATCTATCCACCTAACTGAAGTCCCTCATTCCTGGAACCATTCTTGTAAATGATGTCTCGGATCGTGTTTTTGGGATCCTTAAGGGGGAGGGGGAGCAGCCCCAAGTCGTGGTCCACATAGGCACCAACGACATAGGTAGGAAGAGAGATGGGGATTTAAGACAGAAATTCAGGGAGCTAGGGTGGAAGCTTAGAGCGAGAACAAACAGAGTTGTTATCTCTGGGTTGTTGCCCGTGCCACGTGATAGCGAAGCGAGGAATAGGGAGAGAGAGGAGTTGAACACGTGGCTGCAGGGATGGTGCAAGAGGGAGGGTTTTGGTTTCCTGGATAATTGGGGCTCTTTCTGGGGTAGGTGGGACCTCTACAAACAGGATGGTCTTCACCTGAACCAGAGGGGTACCTATATCCTGGGGGGGAGATTTGCTAGTGCTCTTCGGGGGGGTTTAAACTAATTCAGCAGGGGAATGGGAACCTAAACTGTAGTGCCAGTGTACAGGATGTTGAGAGTAGTGAGGTCAGGGATAAGGTTACAAGGACGCAAGAGGGCACTGGCAAGCAAGAACCTGGTTTAAAGTGTGTCTACTTCAACGCCAGGAGCATCCGGAATAAGGTGGGTGAGCTTGCAGCATGGGTTGGTACCTGGGATCTCGATGTAGTGGCCATTTCGGAGACATGGGTAGAGCAGGGGCAGGAATGGATGTTGCAGGTTCCGGGATTTAGATGTTTCAGTAAGAACAGAGAAGATGGTAAAAGAGGGGGCGGGGGGGGGGTGGCATTGTTAATCAAGGAGAGTATAACAGCGACAGAAAGGACGTTTGAGGACTCGTCTACGGAGGTAGTATGGGCCGAGGTTAGAAACAGGAGAGGTGAGGTCACCCTGTTGGGAGTCTTTTATAGACCTCCAAATAGTTCCAGAGATGTAGAGGAAAGTATAGTGAAGATGAGTCTCAACAGGGGCGAGAGTAACAGGGTAGTTGTTATGGGGGACTTTAACTTTCCAAATATCGACTGGAAATACTATAGTTCGAGTACTTTAGATGGGTCAGTTTTTGTCCAGTGTGTGCAGGAGGGTTTTCTGACACAGTATGTAGACAGGCCAACCAGGGGCGATGCCACATTGGATTTGGTACTGGGTAATGAACCTGGCCAGGTGTTAGATTTAGATGTAGGTGAGCACTTTGGTGATAGTGATCACAATTCGGTTAGGTTTACCTTAGCGATGGGCAGGGACAGGTATATACCGCAGGGCAAAAATTATAGCTGGGGGAAAGGAAATTATGATGCGATTAGGCAAGATTTAGGATGCGTAGGATGGGGAAGGAAACTGCAGGGGATGGGAACAATCGAAATGTGGAGCTTATTCAAGGAGCAGCTACTGCCTGTCCTTGATAAGTATGTACCTGTGAGGCAGGGAGGAAGTTGTCGAGCGAGGGAGCCGTGGTCTACTAAAGAAGTTGAAGCGCTTGTCAAGAGGAAGAAGAAGGCTTATGTTAGGATGAGACGTGAAGGCTCAGTTAGGGCGCTTGAGAGTTACAAGCTAGCCAGGAAGGATCTAAAGGGAGAGCTAAGAAGAGCAAGGAGAGGACACGAGAAGTCATTGGCGGATAGGATCAGGGAAAACCCTAAGGCTTTCTATAGGTATATCAGGAATAAAAGAATGACTAGAGTTAGATTAGGGCCAATCAAGGATAGTAGTGGGAAGTTGTGTGTGGAATCAGAGGAGATAGGGGAAGCGTTAAATGAATATTTTGCGTCAGTATTTACAGTAGAGAAAGAAAATGTTGTCGAGGAGAATACTGAGATTCAGACTACTAGGCTAGATGGGATTGAGGTTCACAAGGAGGAGGTGTTATCAATTTTGGAAAGTGTGAAAATAGATAAGTCCCCTGGGCCAGATGGGATTTATCCTAGGATTCTCTGGGAAGCTAGGGAGGAGATTGCAGAGCCTTTGTCCTTGATCTTTATGTCGTCATTGTCGACAGGAATAGTGCCGTAATACTGGAGGATAGCAAATGTTGTCCCCTTGTTCAAGAAGGGGAGTAGAGACAGCCCTGGTAATTATAGACCTGTGAGCCTTACTTCGGTTGTGGGTAAAATGTTGGAAAAGGTTATAAGAGACAGGATTTATAATCATCTTGAAAAGAATAAGTTCATTAGCGATAGTCAGCACGGTTTTGTGACCGGTAGGTCGTGCCTCACAAACCTTATTGAGTTTTTCGAGAAGGTGACCAAACAGGTGGATGAGGGTAAAGCAGTGGATGTGGTGTTTATGGATTTCAGTAAGGCGTTTGATAAGGTTCCCCATGGTAGGCTATTGCAGAAAATACGGAAGTATGGGGTTGAAGGTGATTTAGAGCTTTGGATCAGAAATTGGCTAGCTGAAAGAAGACAGAGGGTGGTGGTTGATGGCAAATGTTCATCCTGGAGTTTAGTTACTAGTGGTGTACCGCAAGGATCTGTTTTGGGGCCACTGCTGTTTGTCAGTTTTATAAATGACCTGGAAGAGGGTGTAGAAGGGTGGGTTAGTAAATTTGCGGATGACACTAAGGTCGGTGGAGTTGTGGATAGTGCCGAAGGATGTTGTAGGGTACAGAGGGACATAGATAGGCTGCAGAGCTGGGCTGAGAGATGGCAAATGGAGTTTAATGCGGAAAAGTGCGAGGTGATTCACTTTGGAAGGAGTAACAGGAATGCAGAGTACTGGGCTAATGGGAAGATTCTTGGTAGTGTAGATGAACAGAGAGATCTTGGTGTCCAGGTGCATAAATCCCTGAAAGTTGCTACCCAGGTTAATAGGGCTGTTAAGAAGGCATATGGTGTGTTAGCTTTTATTAGTAGGGGGATCGAGTTTCGGAGCCACGAGGCCATGCTGCAGCTGTAGAAAACTCTGGTGAGACCGCACCTGGAGTATTGCGTGCAGTTCTGGTCACCGCATTATAGGAAGGATATGGAAGCTTTGGAAAGGGTGCAGAGGAGATTTACTAGGATGTTGCCTGGTATGGAGGGAAGGTCTTACGAGGAAAGGCTGAGGGACTTGAGGTTGTTTTCGTTGGAGAGAAGGAGGAGGAGAGGTGACTTAATAGAGACATATAAGATAATCAGAGGGTTAGATAGGGTGGATAGTGAGAGTCTTTTTCCTCGGATGGTGATGGCAAACACGAGGGGACATAGCTTTAAGTTGAGGGGTGATAGATTTAGGACAGATGTCAGAGGTAGTTTCTTTACTCAGAGAGTAGTAGGGGCGTGGAACGCCCTGCCTGCAACAGTAGTAGACTCGCCAACTTTAAGGGCATTTAAGTGGTCATTGGATAGACATATGGATGAAAATGGAATAGTGTAGGTCAGATGGTTTCACAGGTCGGCGCAACATCGAGGGCCAAAGGGCCTGTACTGAGCTGTAATGTTCTAATTCTAATTCTAATTCTAATTCTAAATCTTTTCTGCACCCTCTCTAAAGCCTTTACATCCTTCCTAAAAAATGTGGTGTCCAGAATTGGAAACAATACTCCAACTGAGGCTGAATCAATGTTTTATAAAGGTTCATCATAACTTCCTTGCTTTTGCGCTCAATGCCTCTATTTAATCTGCTGGACTGGAGGATGAGTGGGCGAACCCTCACAGAATCTAGCCCACTTATTTTTTAAGGGACCCAGACAAAATGGCACAAATTGAGAATTTTGTTCCTGCTACTAGGAGGGCCCAGTTACTTTAACACCTATCACAAAAATTAGACTTCATTCATCAATTGAGAGAACTAATGCCAGCTTGTAAAATTATGGTGCTGCCTTGGTTCCACTTTATGTCTTTCCTCTGGCTGGTCTAGTCCTTTCCATTTTAAATCGGTTCCCTTACTCACCTAGCTAACAAAAATCATGCCTTTTGTTATATTTTGAATTTACATATCTACATTATAATATATTTTTCTGATGGATTTTCACAGGAACAAAGGAACAGGAGTAGGCCATTTAGCCCATCAAGCCTGTTGCACCATTCAATGAGATCACGGCTGATTTGTGACCTAACACTATACACCCACCTTTATCCCATATCCCTTAATACTTTTGGTTAACAGAAATCTATCAACCTCTGATTTAAAATTAATAGTTTCCCTAGTATTAATTGCCATTTGTGGAAGAGAGTTCCAAATTTCTACTGCCCTTTGCATGTCGAAGTTTTTTCTTATCCTCACTCCTGACAGGCCTGGCTCTAATCTTTAGGCTATGTCCCCTGGTCTGAGACTCTCTAACTAGTAGAAATAGTTTCTCTCTATTTACCCTGTCAGTTCCCCTTAATATCTTGAAAATTTTGATCAAATCACTCTTAATCTTCCAGATTGCAGGGAATGCAAACCTAGTTGTAATATATATAATTGTATGACTTGACTATTCCAACACACAACTGTGTGTTGTCTCTCACATTCTACCCTCTGTAAACTTGAGGTCATCCGAAACTCTGCTGCTGTGCCTTCAGCTGCCTAGGCCCTAAGCTCTGGAATTCCCCCACTAAACCTCTCCTGCTCTCTATCTCTCTTTCTCCCTTCAAGACACATCTTAAAACCCACATCTTTGACCAAGCTTTTGGCCATCTGCCATAATATCACCTTATGTGGCTCATTGTCTTACTTTGCTTAATAATGCTCCTGTGAAGTGCCTTTTGCCATTTTATTATGGTAAAGTTGCTATATAAATATATGTTGTTGTAGTAGTTTGGTAATCTCTCTTCGTAATTTAACCTTTGGAGTCCAGGGTCAGGATTTTATTTCTGGGGGCGGGAAACAGAGGTTGGGATTGTTTCTGGGACCAGAACCTGTCCCTGGGGGGAGTCAGTCACCAGTCCCGATTTTCACAGGGGTGCCCCTTTAATTGGCTTAGAGATAGGTTTGGCAGCTTTAGTGGCTGCAGGGGCAGGAATGGAGGGGTGCCTGTGCACGTGCAGGGCTTTTTTAAGCAGTCCATTGCAGCCATTACTGTCGCTGCAGTTTCATTGCTTTATCTTCTGTTTGGAAGATGTCGCAGGAGAGGCAGAGTTCTGTAACTTGGGACAGGGCAGCTCCTCAATTCATGGTTGTGGGTCTGGAGGTCCTCCTCAAGGCCATGAGGGAGAGGAGGGAAATCCTTTTCCTAGAGGGTGGCAGGAAGAGGCCACCCACTCAGACTAAACAGGCATGGCTGGAGATAGCTGACACAGTCAGCAGACGGAGTGTGGTGTGCAGAAACTGGGTCCTATGTGGGAAAAGGTTCAATGACCTGATTCGTTCTGGCAAGGTGAGTGCAACGCTGAACCCTTGGGACAGGCCTCTGAGCATTCACCTTCCAGCAAACACACCAGCTGAGGTGCCTCAGTGTGCATGCCGTTATTGAACATGGGAGAGTGTGTGACCAGAACACTAATGACACCTCAAAATGGTTCAGAGCCATAGTGCTGCTGAGGATCTGCCAGCACTGAAACATGCAGCTTCCAAAGAATAGAAGCAGCTGGCACTGGCCATAGAGACCAGAAGTGCCTTTTCCTGCTCTCTCTTGTCCTTGCTGGAGAAACAAGCTCATAATGCCCATGAGCAGGCCAGGAATAGTTCCATATCTACACGTTATCACATCATGGAGGAGGGAGCTATGGACATTGCCTGGGTTGTGGACCACGAGGAAGTCATGCAAGGCGAGATGGGCATCCATGGTGCAGATGGTGATTAAAAATGCAATGCATTCATTAAGGGGGTGCATTGCACTCCACCCCATCTGACAGCATGCCAAAGACTGAGTTGCATTGGGAAGCCTCAGCACACGGAGAGGCTTCTGTTCTCCAAGCCTAGTTTGCATGATCTCTTCTTGTGTCAGGATGTCACTGAGCGGCTGCAGCACATTCTGAGGGGAAACAGTGAACAGCCAGAGGTCATGGTCCATACTGGCATCTATGCCATTGGTAGAAAGAGGGATGAAGTCCTGCAGGCAGGGTTTAAGGAGTTAGGAGAGAGATTGAAAAGCAGGGCTTCAAAGGTTGTAATCTCCATATTACTCCGGGTGCCACATGCTGGTGGGCACAGAAATAGGAAGATAGAACTGATGAAAATGTGCTGGAGAGATGGTGCAGGAGGGACGGTTTTAGAATCCTGAGGCATTGGGACCACCTCTGGGGGAAGTTGGACCTGTACAAGCAGGACGGGTTGCACCTCAATAGGGCTGGGACCAATATCCTCATAATGGGTTTTGCTTGTGATGTTGGTGAACGATTTAAACTGAGTTGGCAGAGGGATGGAAGCCTGAGAGTAGAAGAAGGGAGAGAAGAAAAGTTGGAAATGGAAGGCAGAGGAAATAAAGGCTAGAAAATAGACCACAAGGGAGTTTAGCAGTGCTACATGATATATACTTCAATGCAAGAAGTCTAGGGAATAAGGCAGATGAGCTGACAGCACAGATTGACAGGTGGGAATATGATATTATAGCTATTACTGAGATATGACTGAAAGAAAGGCAGGAATGGCAGCTCAACATTCCTGGTTATCGGTTTTTCTGATGAGATAGAGGGAGAATTAAATAAAAGGAGGACGCCGCAATATATTAAAGAAACAATTATATCTGTGAAGAAAGAGGATATGGTCGAAGGATTATTAAAGGAGGCCATATGGGTTGAAAAGAACAACGAAGTACGGGCATTCACAAACTGGGGGCTTGATTCTGTGCTGGAGGCGGGGCTCCAGGCCCCAGGCCGAAAAGGTAGGGGGAACCCTAACTCTGCACACCCGCGCCCACCCCCACCCCCCACCTCCCCACCACTCCCGGAGCGATCCTCCGGTCTTTTAAAATCTCCATCCCTTTAAAGACGGGTCTCGCCTCCATGAGCTGCCGGCCAATCAGAGGGCCAGCAGCTGCAGCAGTATCGGAGGTGCTACTGAGACTGGTGTAGTTATATTCAGGGTAGTTTGGTAAAGATAGACCAGGAATAAAAGTTCTCAGTTAGGGAAAAGCTAACTTTACTAAGCTGAGATGTGATTTACCTAAAGTGGACCAGAAACAGCTACTTGAAAGTATATCAGTGCCAGATCTTTGGGAGGCATTCATGGAAGAGATAGCGAGGGTTCAGAGCAAGTATGTTCCCTTAAGAAAAAAGGGTGGGACTAACAAATCCAGAGCCCCCTGTATGTCAAGGGACTTAAAGGAGAGGATAAAGAAAAAAAGGGAAGCTTATAGGACATAGGGCACAGGACTTAGGAGCAGGAGTAGGCCATTCAGCCCCTCAAGCCTGCTCCAAAATTCGATAAGGTCATGGCTGATCTGGTTGTGGTCTCAACTCCACTTTCCTGTCTGCCCCCGCCCCCCTCGTCTATCAAAAATCTACAGAACTCAGCCTTGAATAAATTCAATGACCCAGCCTTCACTGCTTTCTGGGGATGAGAATTCCACAGACTAAAGACCCTTTGAGAAAAAAAATCTCCTCGTCTCCATCTTAAAAGGGACACCTCTTAATCTTAAAATGTGTCCCTTAGTTCTAGTCTCCCCCAACAAATGGAAACATCCTCCCGGTATCCACTCTATCAAGTTATCTCAGGATCTTATATGTTTCAATAACATCACCTCTCATTCTTCTAAACTCTAATCAGTATAGGCTCAACCTGTTCAACTTTTCTTCGTAAGATAAGTCCTTCATTCCCAGAATTAGTCGAGTGAACCTTCTCTGCTTCTAACACAATTATATTCTTTTTCAAATAAGGAGAACAAAACTGTACACAGTACTCCAGATGTGGTCTCACCAAGGTCCTGTACAGCTGCAGTAAAACTTCTCTACTTTTATACTCGATTCCCCTTGCAATAAACATCAACATTCCATTTGCCTTCCTAATCACTTGCTGTACCTGCATACTAGCCTTTTGTGATTCATGTACCAGGACACCCAGATCCCTCTGTAGCACTGAGTTCTGCCGTCTCCCTCCATTGAAATAGTATACAGCTTTTCTATTCTTCCTGCCAAAGTTTATATTTTCCCACATTATACTGTCAAATTTTTGCCCACTCACTTAACCTATCTATATCCTTTTGCTACACTTTTTACCTTTCTTGACAACTTACTATCGGTCGTATTTTGGTGTCATCAGCAAATTTAGATACCATACATTCAGTCCCTTCATCCAAGCCATTAATATAAATTGTAAATAATTAAGGCCCCAGCACTGATTCCTGTGGGACTCCACTACTTACAGCTTGCCAACCTGAAAAGACCCATTTATCCCTACTCTCTCCTTTCTGTTAGCTAACCAGTCCTTTATCCATGCTAATATGTTACCCCTGCACCATGTGTTCTTAACTTGTGTAGTAATCTTTGATGCGGCACCTTATCAAATGCCTTTTAGAAATCTAAATGCACCCCATCTACAAGTTCCTCTTTATCCACCTTGCTTGTTACTTCCTCAAAAAACTTTCATAAATTAGTTAAACATGATTTCCCTTTCACAAAACCATGTTGACTCTGTCTGATACCATTATGATTTTCTATGTATCCTGCTATAACCTCTTTAATAATGGATTCTTGCAATTTCCCTATGACAGATGTTAGGCTAACTGGCCTATAGCTTCCTGCTTTCTGTTTCCCTCCGTTCTTGAATAAAGATGTTACATTTGCTAGTTTCCAATCTGCTGGGACCCTTCCAGAATCTAAGGAATTTTGAAAGATTATAACCAAAGCCTCTACTATCTCTACAGCCACTTCTTTTAAGATCTTAGGATGCAGGCCATCTGGTGCTGGGGACTTGTCAGCCTTTTGGTCTAATAGTTCTCTTAGCGCATTTTCCCTGGTGATGGTGACTGTTTTAAATTCCTCCCTCCCTTTTAGCTCCTAATTTTCAAGTATCTTTGGTAGGTTTTCTAAGTCTTCTACAGTGGAAACAGATGTAAGATGCCTGTTCAATGCCTCTGCCATTTCCTTGTTTTCCATTTTCAATTCCCCAGACCCACTCTCTTGAGGTCCAACATTAGTTTTAGTTACTCTTTTCCTATTTAAATACTTGTAGAAACTCTTATCTGTTTTTATATTACTAGCTAGTTTTTTTCTCATACTCTACTTTTTCCCTGTTAATTATTTTTCTCGTCATTCTTTGCCGGTTCTTAGAATCTGTCGAATCTTCTGACCTACCACTAATCTTTGCAGACTTACACAGTGTTTCTTTTAATTTGATACTATCCATAACTTTCTTATTTAGCCACAGATGATGCATCCTACTCAAAGAATCTTTCTTTCTCACAGGGATAAATCTTTGCTGAGAGTTATTTAAATATCTTCTTAAACATCTGCCACTGCATCTCTACTTTGCTACCTTTTAACCTAGTTTTCCAGTTCACTTTAGCTAGCTCTGCCTTCATACCCTTATAAATACCTTTATTTAGGTTTGAAACACTAGTCTTAGACCCACACTTCTCCCTTTCAAACTGACATGAAATTCTATCAATTTATGATTGCTGTCGCCTAGAGGCTCCTTTACCATGAGGTTATTGATAAATCCTATCTCATTGCATACTACCAGATTGAGAATAGCCTGCTCCTAGTTGGCTCTAGAATGCACTGCTCTAAGAAATTGTCTCGAATACACTCTATGAACTCATTTTCCAGGCTACCTTTGCCAATCTGATTCGTCCAATCTACATGTAGATTCATGTCATCCATGACTATCGCGGTACCTTTCTTACACACCCCATTTATTTCTTCCTGTATACTCTGTTTTTCAGTGTAGCAACTGAGGGGGCCTATACACAAGTCCCACAAGTGCCCTCTTATGACAGACACCAAGGGATCAACACTGCAGAAAACCTAGAGGAGTATAATAAGTGTAATGGTGAAATTAAAAAGGAAATTAGCAAAGCAAAGAGAGAGAATGAAAAAATATTGGCAAGTAAAATAAAGGAACACCCAAAGATTTTTTATAAAGACATAAAGATCAAGAGGATAACTAAAGAAAGAGTAGGACCTATTAGGGACCATAAGGGAGGTGGAGGATGTTAGTATCGTTCTTAATACTTAATTCTTTGCGCCTGCTTTCACAAAAGAGAGGGACGATACAGACATCGCAATCAGGGAGGAGGAGAGTGAAATATTGGATGAAATTAACACAGTCAGAGAGGAAGTCTTTGAAAATGTTTATATCCCCAGGCCCGGATGAAATGTATCCTAGGCTGATAAGGGAAGCAAGAGCAGAAATAGCAGAGGATGTGGCCATCATATTTCAATCCTCTCTGGCGACAGGCATGGTGGCAGAGGACTGGAGGACAGCTAACATTGTACCATTGTTTATAAAGAGAGACAGGGATAGACCGAGTAACTACAGGCCAGTCAGCCTAACCTTGGTGGTGGGAAAATTATTAGAAAAAATTCTGAGGGACAGGATAAATCTTCATTTACAAAGACACGGTTTTGTTAAGGTCATGGTTGACTACCATGATTGAATTTTTTCAGGAGGTAACGAGGCAGGCCTATGATGGTAGTGCATTTGATGTAGTCAATATGGATTTTAGCAAGGCTTTTGATAAAGCCTTGGTCATGAAAAGTAAAAGCTCATGGGATCCAAAATTGGCTCAGAGCGTGGAAGCAAAGGGTAATGGTCAATGGGAGCTTTTGTGACTGGAAGGCTGTTTCCAGTGGGGTTCTGCAAGGCTCAGTGCTAGGTCTCTTGCTTTTTCTGATATATATCAATGATTTGGACCTGAATATAGGAGTATGATTAAGAAGTTTGCAGATGATACAAAAATTAGTCATATGGTTGATAATGAAGAAGACAGCTGTTGACAGCAGGAAGATATCAATGGACTAGTCAGGTGGGTGGAGCTGTGGTAAGTGGAGTTCAATCTGGAGAAGTGTAAGGTAATGCATTTGTGGAAGGCTAACAAGGTAAGGGAATGCACAGTAAAAGGTAGGATACTGAGAAGTGTAGAGGAACAGAGGGATCTTGGAGTATATGTCCACAGATCCCTGAAGGTGCTTAGACATGTAGATAAGGTGGTCAAGAAGGCCTTTATTAGCCGAGGCATAGAATATAAGAGCTGGGAGGTTATGCTGGAACTGTATAAAACACTAGTTAGGCCACAGCAGGAATACTGCTTGCAATTCCAGTCACCGCACTATAAGAAAGATGTGACTGGACTAGAGAGGGTACAGAGGAGATTTACCAGGATGTTGCCAGGACTGGAGAATTACAGATATATGGAAAAATTGGATTGGCAAGGGTTGTTTTCTTTGGAACAGAGGAGGCTAACAGGAGACCTAACTGAAGTGTATAAAATTATGAGGGGTCTAGATGGAGTGGATAGGAAGCTCCTATTACCCTTGGGTGAGTTGTCCATAACCAGGGCACATAGATTTAAGGTAAGATGTAAGTGGTTTACAGGGGATTCGAGGGGAAATTCTTTCACCCTGAGGGTGGTGTGGTTCTGGAACTCACTGCCTGAAAGGGTGGTAGAGGCAGAAACCCTCCTAACATTTAAAAAGTACTTGGATATGCACGAAGCGTTGTAACCTACAAGGCTAGGGACCAAGAGCTGGAAAGTGGGATTAGGCTCGATGTCTGCTTGTCAGCCGGCACAGGTATGATGGGCCGAATGGCCTCCTTCCATACTGTAAATTTCTATGATTCTATGATTATTTTTATATTTGTTTTTGGGATGTGAGCATTGCTGGCAAGGCCAGCATTTATTCCGAAGAAGGGTCACTGACCCGAAACGTTAACTCTGCTTCTCTTTCCACAGATGCTGCCAGACCTGCTGAGTGATTCCAGCATTTCTTGTTTTTGTTTCAGCATTTATTCTATGTGTCTCCCACAGGTGCAGACATCCAGGCAATTAGACCAGCTCCCTCAACATCACTGGGACAAGTGCAGCCACATCAGAGCTCAGAAAAGGCATCATCACACCTTAAAAGTGTACTCTCTAGCAGCGCAGATTCAGTCACCTCGGTGGGTCCTCATGCACAGTTAGATAGGGTGGGTGATGAGCATGGCACTTGTGTGCAGGAGGACATGCCTGGGGCAGAGGCAGCTGTGGGCAGTCCCTCTCAGAGGAGGGAGGACAGACACAGCCTTGCTCAGCTGGGCACTGATGCAGGGCCTTGGAGGTCACAGGAAAGGAGGCTATACATAGACCAGCAGCAACATATGTGTTCCCACAATTCAGAGTTCCCTCAGGCAGTGCACAATCATGGGCTGAGAATGGAGGAGTCCATCCAGCTCATGTGTGCCATAATGGCTCAGGGTTTTGAGCTCCTCCAATGAGAGATTGGTCAACCTCAGGAAGAAACATGTGCAGCATGCAGGAACTGTGTACTGACTTTCACATGATGCAGTCCACCCTCTGTAGCTTGACCAGTCAGTGGCGCTGATGGTGCAGAGATGTTTGGAGTGGATGCCAGTTGCGCCCCAGCTGGTGCTCCCCTCCAGCCATCATGAGTGCCAGCCAAGGACCAAGTTTGTCATTAAGGAGGATGAGGGGGACACCCATCAGGGGGCACCATCATCTTCATCAGTCTCCTTGGCTCCTCTGATGGAGGGAGCAGAGCCCAGAAATGATGCGGGTGCAGTGGCCTCTGGAGATGCCCATGAGGCCACAAGGGGAGCACCACATTGAAGTGGCAGGGACTGGATGCCACCATGTCAGACAGAACACCGAGTACATCTCTGGGTTGTCTCCTAACTGTAACTGTGCACTGCTTTCCTTTATGAGCACCCTGTAAATATTGACACATGAAGCCAGACGTGTGAGCCTCCTTTTATTAATGACGGGACAAGAAGCGGTATGAAGTGATGAAGGAGAGCAAGGGTCTGTCTACGGTGATGGTGACACCTCTGGGCAGATGTGCTTCCTTCTCTGGTGATAACAGTTTACATGTTCCAGGTTGCACAAGCAGCTGACAGTAAGTTCCAGACCATGCAGTTGCTCCTAGGTCAGAGGGGTTCACCTGCAACGAGCCTGAATCAGATGATCCCTGACATGACCGGCATCCTGACGAGACCCCGAACCCAGGGCCCGGCCACCTCCCTGTGCAGCTGGGGCACCTCCGTGTTTGGCATTATCCTCCTCTTACTCTTCCTTCTCCTCTTCCGCATCTTGCTCCTCCTCTTCTTCCAATGAGCTGTCTCCTTCCAGGGCCTCACTGTCTTCAAGATCTACACCTCTCTGGTGGTCTGAACGCAGCAGGCCACCACAATGAGTCAGACTCTTGCAGAAATATATTACAGGGCACCACCAGACTGGTCCAGGCACTGGAACTGCATCTTCAGAAGCCTGATGGCCTGCTCAATAGCTGTCCTCGTGAGCAGATGGCTTCGATTATATCACCTCTGTGCCTCTGTCTCAGGCTCTCATCGACGGGTGAGTTGTCACCTCTTCAAGGGATATCCTTTGTTCTCTAGAATCCATCCAGGGAATTTGGGAGATCTAGTGAAGAGTTGTGGCAGCTTGGAATGGCAAAGGATTAACGAGTCATGGCAGTTGCCAGGAAAGCGAGCACACATATGGAGGAAACTCTTGTTGTGGTTCCAGACCAGTTGAACATTGAGGGAGTGGAAGCCCTTCCTGTTGATGAATCTGACTGGCCAGTCACTTTAATGGCCATATGCGTGTAATCGATAATGCCCTGCACGTGGAGTAATTCAGCGATAGAGGGGAAACCCACTGCTCTCTGTGCTCATGAGGCTGTATCTGTCTGAAATTGAATGCACTGTCCAGCTCTCACAAATGGACATCAGTGACCTGTGAGATGCAGTGGTGTGCAGATGTTTGCGAGACGCCACCAAGGTCCACAGCTAATCCTTGGAAAGCGTCAGAAGTGAAGAAGTTCAAGGCCTCAGTGACTTTAACTGCTACTGGCAGGACATGGCGACCAGTGCTGCGATGTGTGAGGTCATCAGCGACAAGGGAATAGATCTCTGTGGCCACCTGCCTGAAGAGTCTCAGTCTCCTACAGCTGTGTTTCTCGGTCATCTCAAGGTAGCTCCTTCTTCGCCGATAGATCCTATGCTGAGAGTAATAGCTCTGTGTCCTTCCTGCCCCTCATCCCTCTCCTGTTCTCTCCTGATGTCCGGGGCTCCGCCCTTCCTGTGAAGAGTGTTACTCCTCATCACCACGGGACCAAAATCTGAGAGTTGTGCCCCCATTGCCAGCGGCTGCCTTTCTTGTACTCATGTGCACCTCCCCCAATTGCGTATGGAAGCCTTGCCCCCTGCTCTTATGCCTCTGCATAAGTTGCTCCTAGGTCAGAGGGGTTAAGCCTGGAGAGTGATGACCACCCTCCACTGCCCGAGAATTTCCCGACCACTCTTCCCGTAACCTACGCTGACCTGATGGCACCTATATGCCCCTCTGCACTATTCACTATTTCAAGGGGCCCACCTGATTCCTTGGCATGGCCATGACTGGCTCCCCACTGTGTGACCACCTCCATTCACCTGGTCTGCCCCAGATAGCACGTGCAGCCCATGCGCCACTGTCAAAATCAGAACGCGCCCCTTAACAAGCCCTCAATGAGCTCTTTAACAATGTTAATTAATGTTGTTAATGGATTGGGCACTTGAAGTGGTGTTGGGAGAACGTTATGCTAGCTGGCACTGATATTTTTGTCCCCTGCCCATTTCCATTCCTGCCCATGGTGGGACCTGAAAATTCAGGCCCAGATTTCATTCTGGTAAATTTACACCACACTCCCTCCAAGGCCAGTACATCCTTTCTAAGTTGTAGTGCCCAGAACTGAGTACGGTACTCCAGACGTGGTCTCATCAGGGCTTTGTATAGCTGTAGCATGACTTCTATCTTCTTGTATTCTAGTCCTGTAGATATGAAAGTCAGTGTTTCATTCGCCTTTTTGATTATTTTCTGTTCCTGTTCATGACTTTTTCATGATCTATGCACATGGACCTCCACTGTTTCTAACTTATCACCATTTAGAAAGTACTCTGATCTATCCTATTTGGTCCAAAGTGGATGGTCTCACACTTGCCTAGATAGGAATCCATTTGCCACAATTTTTTTCCATTCACTTAATCTATTAATATCTCTTTGTAATTTTTTGCCTCAATCTACATTGTTTACATTGCTGCCTATCTTTGTGTCATCTGCAAACTTGGATATGTGGCTCTCTTCCATCCTCTGAGTCATTAATAAGCACAATGAAGAGTTGAGGCACCAACACAGATCCCTGTGGACCACCATGAGTCACATTTGAACTTAATCTTACAGTAGACATTTCCCCGCCCCCATAGTTTTAAATCCCAAATATCCAATCAGAACATTGCACTTTTGGTTTGATAATATAATTGATGTGACCATCTGATTTTTACAAACCAGTTGTCAAGTTCATTATTTACAAAAATAATTTAATAAAATAATGCAAAATAGTTTGCTACCCATTGAGAAGTCACAGAAGTTCCAGGCTTTGAAAATGTATTACAAAACATAAATTGCACAATAACACCCACTCAACTTATAAAAATATTGTTGGGAAAGATTTTCCATGTACATCACTCAGTGTTTTTTTAGCTTCATTATAATGCTAAAAAAATCTAGAAAAGCAACATTCACACAAAAAAAATTAATTTCAATCCACTGCCAAGGTGTAAAGATTTTTGAAAAATAGAGTTGTTTATTGAGAAAGAAAACCTCTTTGATTTAAAATCAGCTGTAAATCAGGTGACTCATTCCAAGTTAATGCAAACAGCCCACTGGAAGTTGTAATCTCTTGTTACATAGAAAAATACAGCACATGCAACAGGCTGGTATTTTAATACTGCTTAACTTGAGCTGATTCAAGTTAGAAGACAATGTGTATCTTGTGAGACTGTATTTATTTCAGATAATACTGACTACAGCTGAATACTTGCTAAAACCACAAAATGGTGCTTGAAAGCAAAAGCTTTTAATTTATTTTCCTCACCCTCAGAAAAATGCTAGCTTCAATCTTATTGGAATGGTTACATTCTGCCTCCAGTCTATACTATGGGCTGCAAGCCATCCTGGAGGATGTTGTAAATATAGTTTAGCAAGTGTGCAAGTGCTAATTGTTTTGCATGGATATTTAGAAGTGTACACAACTTTGCCATGTGTATAGCCATGATCACCCATTTTCCTTGTCATAATTGCAATAAGCAAGGATTTAGAACCCACTTCTTACATTTTGTCCAGCTTCTTCAATTTTGTGGACAAATTACCTCCTATTCTAATCAAAAATTCATAAATTAGACTGAATTATAACATCAAAATTGAACAGACTAGTTGTACTTATTTAAGAGGATATGAGGCAGAGCTTTATTTTAGAAGGTACAAAGCACCAAGGCAAATGAAAAGACGTCCTGTTTTGTTTTATCAGCTCTAATTATGTGTTTTTTGGCTTAACAAGTGAAATTTTCAGACCTTTCAGTTATCAAAGTAAACACATTTTGATCTCTATCAGAAGCTGGGGACTGATTTAGAAATGGATTCTTCAGAATGCATGGCCGGCTGCATTGAAGTTGACAGCTGCTCTCATTTTCTGTGCTTCTGATATCTTTCAGGTCCCTGTAAATGTCATTGCAAATTTCAGCCAACCAACAATATCTAATTATATCAGTTTAGGGCAGCTGGTGGCAAGTTGCAATATCTGTTTTTCTGAGACAAATAAACACCAGCAGTAGAGCTGGCTTTTCATGCTATCTCTGATGTCTGGGGGATGGGGGTTCCTGGAAGTAACTGTTAAAATGCATGTACCTCCTGAAGATGTAGTCATGTTCCACAGATAAAAGCAGCTGTGCTCTTATAATGCGCAGATAGTTTGTGGGGCCTATGCTCCCCATGTGTCTAACAAGGTCCAGTCATGATGAATTTACTCTTTCCTAGTCATCTCTATTTCTGAGTGCAACTGCCAACATATGGGTAGTTTTATGCTGTGAATTTATGCCCATCAGGATCCGGGTTAAGATCATAGTCACAAAGTTGGGCTCTGTCGCGCCTGCAGTTTCTACTAAGTCTTTGTCTGGCGTAATGCTCTGATGCAGCGCTATCCCAGTGGCTGCAGCATGGCTGGTGGAAGACTACTAACTTCCAGTGAGGGAGATTGCAGTTGGCTTTGCAGAACAATTCCAAGCAGCTCTATGCTGAGGATTGCTGAGAAGCAAAAGTAAGGACACTGGCAGAATGGTAGTTGTGGGAAGCACGAATGCTGTCATCTTAACAGAGAACAACAGCTTCATGCTCCACGTAGCCACTGCCACTCCCCGGAGCAACACCTCAGCAATCCTCACAATCTGCTGAAGCACAGATTTGCTGGACTGATGTGAAACCCTGCAAGCCCCTTTGAACACTGGCATCTACAGCCATACTGGCAGCAGTCTGAGCCTTCATTGCAACAAGCTGGGTTTGCATGGCAACAAGCTGAGGTTTCATGACATCAGTCTGAGCTTCCAGTACAGCATTCAGATATTGGGTGGCTTCTTCCTGAGCTGCAATAGAAGCTGAGACATCAGCCATTGGATGTTGCATCGTGTATAGGTCCACAAGTGTTTCCATGGAGTTGGCCACCACTTTCACCCTGCAAAGGATGGTCTCTAAGCTCTGCATAAAGCCCTGTGCCAAGTTGGAGGCAGACTCCTCCATGTTCCTTGATAGTGACATCAGACTTCCTGACAGGCCTGCCAATGCCAAGCATTTCAATGTCCATGCCCATCAGCCTTCTTCTGTATGCTGCACCATCAAAGTCCTCATCTAAGTCCTCTGCAGCAGAACTTGTGCACGACCGTGCCCTCTGGGCAGCAAGCATCTGTGCTACCCTTTCTCTGTGCCCTGGCTATAGACCACTCATGCCCGGTGATTTACCACATGCAGACCCTGCCTCTTTGCTACCCTCTAAAGTTCATGCAGTTTCAGTATCTGAGCTCACTGCACCATGTAGGTTTGTATTGACCATACTAAGAACATCTTATATCATCCCACTAATCCCCATCATGATTTATATTGTGGCCTGTAAATTGAATCACATGGTGGATCGAGTATGCACAGTCATTCCACGCCAGAAGTACGCCACTTTCCATATTGGTAAAGGTTGCTCCATAGGCTTCCAAAGGCTTTCACATTTGCATATGCAAGTAGGGGCCCTAATACCTATTTGAGGCCAACTTTGTTGTATTGTCATGCTTGGCCCCCACCTGCCAAGAATGAGGCACATTAATTTTGTCGTGAACATTGATTTTAAACTGTTACTGGAGTGAAAAAAGGACTTGTTAAACAGATCAGCCATGGCTGGAAAAGACATTTGCAAATTAACAAACAGTGTTTGTAAGGACAAAGCAGCCATTCGCTGACACATTCAATGCACAATGGACTTTTGATCACCAGACATTGAAGGTGGGGGAGCTCACATTCCAGGTTGACTGCTAAGATGGCCAAATACACAAATAGACATGGTCAAACCAGCTAGTCACATGACTAACCTACTGGACAACCTGAGTTTTTGAACTCGACCCGTAACAAAAACACTTCAGATATTGCCTCAACCTTTTCCACTTTATTTTTCTTCTGCTCTTTTCTGTCTCTATTTGCATGTGTGTATCATGTATGCACGCTAGCATGGGTGAGTCGTGTATCCGTAGGCGTCAACCGAATTAGAGTTTAAGTTTAATAAATTTCAACTTTTCTTCTTTAAACCTATAAAAGCTGTTTGTGCTTATTTCTTTGCCTTATAATTGGAAAGCCTGAAGAAGGATTCCCTAAGGGAGAGCTAAAAACACGGTGTGTTTAAAATTAAACCCTATTGCAATAAGACCAGATGAAGGCTGAGAGGGACTCCTAGACACCTTTCTCACCTGTTTGCAACAGTATTCACACAACTTTTCTACAGTCAGAAAGTTAAAGTCTCAAGTAATAGAGCATTTCTGTGACTAGAATGGTATATTTCATTGAAAAATAAAAGTAACTGAGATTGAAAACTAAATTTGAGAGAAAACTACTAACCACATGGCATTAATTAGGATTAGTTCATAGTGCAAGTGAGCTAAAAATAATTATCAACTTGCCTTCTGACTCATGCGAAAAGTCTTCATTATAAACTAATCAAGAGGTTAGCAACAAGAGCACAGACCAGTTGATTCTGGAATGCCATATTAGCTAGTTGAGTGCATCAGTTGATTTATCATCAAATGTAAGATACAAACTTGAAATGCAGTCATTTTTTGTACACATTGTCATGCTCAGTAAAGACATATCATGTTCCTACATTTAAGATACGAACATTATTCAAGGTGAACTCTTTAAAATTGACTTTACCTTTTAAAAAAAGGTGGACGATGCTGTAACAGATGGCCACTGAAGGTCAGATGACCTGGCCTGTGTATTCAAACATTGCTTCATTGTCTATTGAGGGCAAAAGGATATATTCCATACTAAGAGGTGTCAATTACACCCATCCTGAAAACATTGAGAGACATTCCTGAATTGGATGGGTTCTTTTGAAACAAAGAAAGCACGAAATAGTCACAAAAGGATTATACTCATCTAGATATGGCTTCCACATCCTGGTCCATTGTGTGGTCACAGCAGGGGAGCAAAAACATATGTCAGGTACCAGAAATGCTAATGATGAATTGGACCTTAAAAGGTAATCCTCTGGAGAGAGAGACAGAGATCACAGGAACATCACAGAAAGCCTGTCCAGCCAAGAGCTGTAAGGAATCCACCAAAACCAAGGGAGGAGCTCTGCTGCTAATTCTACACTTCAACTTGGCGCAGCAGAGAACTGAAAGTGACTGCCACCTCCAATCTGAAATCTTAACCATCAGAAATCTATAACATCTCAACAAGTCAAGACTACAAACAACTCAGGCCTGCATCTTGAAAAAAGACTATTCTATTTAGAAGATTCAACAAGTTTACCCCGTAAACCACAAACACCTACCAGACCTTGAATTCTTACCTTTTACCTTCTATCTATCTTCTCTTGAGAATGCATGTGAGAATGAATGTGTGCATGAGTGGTGTTGCAAACATTTTGGGGAATTAATATTGTTCAATAAATAGCTAATCTTCTGTTTTAAACCTACAAGAAAACCTGTCACGGTCTGTTTATTTGACAAGTAAAACACTCAGCGGCTGAAGTCATAATTTTAAACAAAATGGTTGGGAGGCAAACAGTGGGAATCACCCTTACCACCTGGCAGTAACAACACATATCATATGCAGTCGAGGAAGAAATTAAATTGGTTATCTTTTTTCTTTATTCTTCTCAAGCACAAAGCCTTTTTAATATAAGCACCTTATTTTTCTTTCTACCTTTTTCTTTCAGCTACCAGTAAGTTTCAAAATGTTCCAAGAATTGTGTAGCTTTGTCCACGGGTTAGAAAGCAGAATACTTTGGCGTATTGTGGTAACAATGCATCTTGTTAAATAGAATTTGCTGCAGTGAAAACAATGGTTTAGTGAAGGTCTCATTTTCTGTTCATTCATCGTCCCATCAGTGGGGTTAATTTTCTCTAGTGCTATGTGTAACAACATTGCAAATCAATGCAGGACTGCAGACAGAAAACTAAAAATAATGTACACTCTTTCTAAATACTTCCCCCGTTCTGTTGATGCTATTGTTTTCATTCCAATGGTGATCCAGAACAAGTCCCCTTCAGAAAATCATGAATATTATAGAAACAATGGTGCATTCGGATTAATTTTTTACCTCACAATTGACCGATTTTTAATGAAAAGAAATATTTCAAGTCAAATTATGAGAGATTGGATGAGATGGTCAGCATTTTTGAAAATGGAAAAGGACATAAACCATCATAGAATTAATATCAAATCAGAGATAGAGGGCTAGAGATTTGTCTTGGGTGGTGGCACAAAACGGTTGGTATCAGATCGGCTGCGCATTATATGCAGCACCTGATATTTAATCCAATTGACCACAATGGAACTCAATATCAGGACCTGTGTGTAATGGGTGGCTGATCCAATACTATCCATTTTTTACCACTGCCTGAGATGAATTCTACGCCAGAGTTTATTACAGATCTGATAAAACAATGAAAAGTGCCTGTAAAGAAAGATGATTGGACAGCAAAAGAGGGGGAAGGCTACTAATTTTCTGTTACATAAATAGCAGATAGGAGATTCAAACCATATTAACTTTGGGTGCCCTTAGAGGTTAAATTGCTAACTTGCTACTGTGGGATTTAAAAAATGTTACACAGATGACTATGTTTCACCCAGCAATTAAAGGTTGTTACCTAATTCACAATTTTCTGCCGCTTCCTGGCCAGCAGGATTTAACTGGGACTCTGGAGCAGCAGATGACTGCTACATTGTCACTGTGATCTTTGTCTCAGGTTAGGAGGGTGGAATTTCAGCAGTGCTATGTCTTGCTATAATTTGTCTAGCGGTGTTGACGGAACATTAAAAAAAATCCTAAAACTTGAATTTGTACATTTGCCACTTTGACTCTTTTGTTACAACCAAGTGAGGAAGGGGACTAGGGCTCCCCTTCTCAGCCTTTTCCTGGTTTGGCCATAAAAGGGTTTGACTTTTAAAACAATGTTTTTTTAAATTTCCCCTCAGTGAGTCCTTGCTCACTGGTCTCTAATTGTATTGTAAAAGAATCAAACAGGCTTTCTCAAGTTTATACAAGAAAGGTGTAAAACTCTAACTCAGTTAAAGCTACTGAAAATACACAACACAACCATACTAGCATGCATACATGATAAACGCACACACAAATAGATACAGAGCAGGAGAAAGAATTAAAGGGGGGAAGGTTTGAAGTAGTAGATGGAATTCAGTTACTGATTTTGGGTTAGATGTAAAATCTTTGATAGAAGTTAAGTCTTGCAGTTCTTGTTGGGGCCCAGTGCAGACTTTAATCTTGTTTTGCTGGTCCCAGAAGGCTTCAGGGTCTTCTGTCTTGAGGCTTAAGTTACTTCCATGAGCCTCTGGAACTTTGTGTGTGTGTGTGTGTGCGAGAGAGAGAGAGGTAGCTTGCTTTTCTTTGGTCTTCAAAATGCTGTCTGCCAAAAACTTTACTCTGAGCACAATTCAATCAATTCCCAGGTTGGCCAGCAGGTTAGTCATGTGACTAGCTCTTTGTTTGAAACGGCATTGCCTGCAAGGTTTGTTGATTCTTCAAAGCTTACCAGACACACTCAGTGGAAGGTGGGGGAGGGGTGGAATGCTGGCTCTTACACAGATAATAACTCTCAATGTCTTTAGATCATCACTATTGACAAATCCCATCTGGCTAATTGGATCAGGGAGCACTTCCATTGTCTCTCTTTGCAACTGTCTCTCAGAATGCAAGTGTGCAGCTATGTTTTCAGCCATTGCTCAGTGGTCTTTCTAAACAAATTATTTTCAATGTCCAGTAAGTGTTCAAATAGTGTTCCATATGACAAAATTAATATGTTTCCATTTGGCAGGTGTGGTTTCCGTCACACTTTGATATGGTTTAATGAAAGTGACCTTTAAAATTTGATTCCCCAAGTGACAAAAGGAAGGTCCTTTTGTTTTCGGCGGAGACCAGGGGGCTACTGGGTAAGTAAAACCCTATATATTTGGGCCGTTTAAAATAACTTGCCTTTCATTGCAGCAGCTTTTTCGGGAGCAGAGAGTGCGAGCGAGTGAGCAGCTGGGAAAGTCAGTTTAAAGTAAACTTAATTTCCTTTTGTTTTCGGCGGAGACCAGGGGGCTGCTGGGTAAGTAAAACCCTATATATTTGGGCCGTTTAAAATAACTTGCCTTTCATTGCAGCAGCTTTTTCGGGAGCAGAGAGTGCGAGCGAGTGGGCAGCTGGGAAGGTCAGTTTAAAGTAAACTTAATTTCCTTTTGTTTTCGGCGGAGACCAGGGGGCTGCTGGGTAAGTAAAACCCGATATATTTGGGCCGTTTAAAATAACTTGCCTTTCATTGCAGCAGCTTTTTCGGGAGCAGAGAGTGCGAGCGAGTGAGCAGCTGGGAAGGTCAGTTTAAAATAAACTTAATTTGCTTTTGTTTTCGGCGGAGACCAGGGGGCTGCTGGGTAAGTAAAACCCTATATATTTGGGCCGTTTCTGAACCCAAGACACTACACCTGTAGTGTCTCCCACCCGCCCTCCTCCTCTAACCAAAAAAAAGGACTCGGTGGTGTGTAGATAAGGTAAGGCTTTTTCTATTTCTCTTTTTTGTTTTATCGTGTGATTGGTTAAAAACTTTTCGTTCCTTTTTCATTTAACTAAGTTTAAGCTTAAGATTAAAAATGGCAGGAGATCTCAGACCCGTGACATGCTCCTCTTGCTCAATGTGGGAGCTCAGGGACATGGCTGATGTCCCTGACTCCTTCACGTGCAGGATGTGTGTCCAGCTGCAGCTCTTGTTAGACCGCATGATGGCTCTGGAGCTGCGGATGGACTCACTTTGGAGCATCCGCGATGCTGAGGAGGTCGTGGATAGCACGTTTAGCGAATTGGTCACACCGCAGATTAGGATTGCTGAGGGAGAAAGGGAATGGGTGACTAAAAGGCAGAGAAAGAACAGGAAGGCAGCGCAGGTGTCCCTGCGGTCATCTCCCTCCACAACAGGTATACCGTTTTGGATACTGTTGAGGGAGATGGCTCACCAGGGGAAGGCAGCAGTAGCCAGGTTCATGGCACTGTGGCTGGCTCTGCTGTTCAGAAGGGCGGGAAAAAGAGTGGAAGGGCTATAGTCATAGGGGATTCGATTGTAAGAGGAGTAGATAGGCGGTTCTGTGGTCGAAAACGAGACTCCCGAATGGTATGTTGCCTCCCAGGTGCACGGGTCAGGGATGTCTCAGATCGGCTGCAGAACATTCTGAAGGGGGAGGGTGAACAGCCAGTTGTCGTTGTGCACATAGGCACCAATGATATAGGTAAAAAAAGGGATGAGGTCCGACAAGCAGAATTTAGGGAGTTAGGAGCCAAGTTAAAAAGTAGGACCTCAGAGGTAGTAATCTCAGGATTGCTACCAGTGCCACGTGATAGTCAGAGTAGAAATGAAAGAATAGTCAGGATGAATGCGTGGCTTGAGAGATGGTGCAGGAGGGAGGGGTTCAGATTTTTGGGACATTGGGACCGGTTCTGGGGGAGGTGGGACTATTACAAATTGGACGGTCTACACCTGGGCCGGACTGGAACCAATGTCCTTGGGGGTGCTTTTGCTAACGCTGTTGGGGAGGGTTTAAACTAATGTGGCAGGGGGATGGGAACCAAAGGAGGTCAGTGGAGAGTAAGGATGTAGTAACTAAAGCCTGTAAGGAACTAGATAATGAAGTCAGCGTGACTAAGGGAAAGAGTTGGCAGGGAGCAGATGATGAAAGCAAAGGGACTGGTGGTCTGAGGTGTATTTGTTTTAATGCAAGAAGTGTAATAGGTAAGGCAGATGAACTTAGCGCTTGGATTAGTACCTGGGAGTATGATGTTATTGCTATTACTGAGACTTGGTTAAGGGAAGGGCATGATTGGCAACTAAATATCCCAGGATACCGATGCTTCAGGCGGGATAGAGAGGGAGGTAAAAGGGGTGGAGGAGTTGCATTACTGGTCAAAAAGGATATCACAGCTGTGCTGAAGAAAGGCACTATGGAGGACTCGAGCTGTGAGGCAATATGGGCAGAACTCAGAAATAGGAAGGGTGCGGTAACAATGTTGGGGCTGTACTACAGGCCTCCCAACAGCGAGCGTGAGATAGAGGTACAAATATGTAAACAGATTATGGAAAGCTGTAGGAGCAACAGGGTGGTGGTGATAGGAGATTTTAATTTTCCCAACATTGACTGGGTTTCCCTTAGTGTTAGAGGTCTAGATGGAGCAGAATTTGTAGGGAGCATCCAGGAGGGTTTTCTAGAGCAGTATGGAAATAGTCCAACTCGGGAAGGGGCAATACTGGACCTGGTGTTGGGGAATGAGCCGGGCCAGGTGGTTGATGTTTCAGTAGGTGACTACTTTGGGAATAGTGATCACAATTCCGTAAGTTTTAGAATACTCATGGACAAAGACGAGAGTGGTCCTAAAGGAAGAGTGCTAAATTGGGGGAAGGCCAACTATACCAAAATTCGGCAGGAGCTGGGGAATGTAGATTGGGAGCAGCTGTTTGAAGGTAAATCCACATTTGATATGTGGGAGGCTTTTAAAGAGAGGTTGATTAGCGTGCAGGAGAGACATGTTCCTGTGAAAATGAGGGGTAGAAATGGCAAGATTAGGGAACCATGGATGACAGGTGAAATTGTGAGACTAGCTAAGAGGAAAAAGGAAGCATACATAAGGTCTAGGCGGCTGAAGAAAGACGAAGCTTTGAAAGAATATCGGGATTGTAGGCACAATCTGAAACGAGGAATTAAGAGGGCTAAAAGGGGTCATGAAATATCTTTAGCAAACAGGGTTAAGGAAAATCCCAAAGCCTTTTATTCATATATAAGGAGCAAGAGGGTAACTAGAGAAAGGATTGGCCCACTCAAGGACAAAGGAGGAAAGTTATGCGTGGAGTCAGAGAAAATGGGTGATATTCTAAATGAGTACTTTGCATCGGTATTCACCGAGGAGAGGGACATGACGGATGTTGAGGTTAGGGACAGATGTTTGATTACTCTAGGTCAAGTCGGCATAAGGAGGGAGGACGTGTTGGGTATTCTAAAAGGCATTAAGGTGGACAAGTCCCCAGGTCCGGATGGGATCTATCCCAGGTTACTGTGGGAAGCGAGAGAGGAAATAGTTGGGGCCTTAACAGATATCTTTGCAACATCCTTAAACATGGGTGAGGTCCCGGAGGACTGGAGAATTGCTAATGTTGTCCCCTTGTTTAAGAAGGGTAGCAGGGATAATCCAGGTAATTATAGACCGGTGAACCTGACGTCAGTGGTAGGGAAGCTGCTGGAGAAGATACTGAGGGATAGGATCTATTCCCATTTGGAAGAAAATGGGCTTATCAGTGATAGGCAACATGGTTTTGTGCAGGGAAGGTCATGTCTTACCAACTTAATAGAATTCTTTGAGGAAGTGACAAAGTTGATTGATGAGGGAAGGGCTGTAGATGTCGTATACATGGACTTCAGTAAGGCGTTTGATAAGGTTCCCCATGGTAGGCTGATGGAGAAAGTGAAGTCGCATGGGGTCCAAGGTGTACTAGCTAGATGGATAAAGAACTGGCTGGGCAACAGGAGACAGAGAGTAGCAGTGGAAGGGAGTTTCTCAAAATGGAGACGTGTGACCAGTGGTGTTCCACAGGGATCCGTGCTGGGACCACTGTTGTTTGTGATATACATAAATGATTTGGAGGAAAGTATAGGTGGTCTGATTAGCAAGTTTGCAGACGACACTAAGATTGGTGGAGTAGCAGATAGTGAAGGGGACTGTCAGAGAATACAGCAGAATATAGATGACTGGAGAGTTGGGCAGAGAAATGGCAGATGGAGTTCAATCAGGGCAAATGCGAGGTGATGCATTTTGGAAGATCCAATTCAAGAGTGAACTATACAGTAAATGGAAAAGTCCTGGGGAAAATTGATGTACAGAGAGATTTGGGTGTTCAGGTCCATTGTTCCCTGAAGGTGGCAACGCAGGTCAATAGAGTGGTCAAGAAGGCATACGGCATGCTTTCCTTCATCGGACGGGGTATTGAGTACAAGAATTGGCAGGTCATGTTACAGTTGTATAGGACTTTGGTTCGGCCACATTTGGAGTACTGCGTGCAGTTCTGGTCGCCACATTACCAAAAGGATGTGGATGCTTTGGAGAGGGTGCAGAGGAGGTTCACCAGGATGTTGCCTGGTATGGAGGGCGCTAGCTATGAAGAGAGGTTGAGTAGATTAGGATTATTTTCATTAGAAAGACGGAGGTTGAGGGGGGACATGATTGAGGTGTACAAAATCATGAGAGGTATAGACAGGTTGGATAGCAAGAAGCTTTTTCCCAGAGTGGGGGATTCAATTACTAGGGGACACGAGTTCAAAGTGAAAGGGGAAAAGTTTAGGGGGGATATGCGTGGAAAGTTCTTTACGCAGAGGGTGGTGGGTGTCTGGAACGCGTTGCCAGCAGAGGTGGTAGACGCGGGCACGATAGCGTCTTTTAAGATGTATCTAGACAGATACATGAATGGGCAGGAAGTAAAGAGATACAGACCCTTAGAAAATAGGCGACATGTTTAGATAGAGGATTTGGATCGGCGTAGGCTTGGAGGGCCGAAGGGCCTGTTCCTGTGCTGTAATTTTCTTTGTTCTTTGTTCTTTGACCCTTAGTAACAGAAGACATCAGGAATGCAGAAATGTTTCTGGCGTCTAGCATTGCCAAAACACAAATGACAAGAAATACATTGTGTGACATCATCTTTCTATTTGCATCTTATTATAATATGCCTGCTAATATTAGAGTGATGTGACATCTGCTGAAAAACCCCAGATGTGATGGCAAGGAACAAGGAGCTAACAGAATAGTTATCCACCTGATTTCTTCTTTACCCACCCAAGTTACAATATTTTTGCCAGTATAACATAGGAGGAAAATCTATGGTTAGAACTTAAGTTTCCTCTGGTAACATCCTGGTTAATGTGTTTTCATAAAACTCCTTTGTGCAACAATTTAATATTTAATCCATTATTTTAAGCTTATTACATAAGGCGAATTAAAACAAAATACTTTGCAGGTCATATAGGTATAAGTCCCAAAATGTTACACCAACATGACTCTTCTAACAAGTAGCTGTTGTTCTCTACCCTTCAATCAATTTCTTTTCCATTCACAGATTTTACCTTGAATACTCACCTCCTTTAACTTAAATAATAGCTTTCCAGGGAAATTTTTTTTGGAAGTTAAGGTATATCACACAGCAGGTCTGGCAGCATCTGTGGAAAGAGAAGCAGAGTTAACGTTTCGGGTCAGTTCCGAAGAAGGGTCACTGACCCGAAACGTTAACTCTGCTTCTCTTTCCACAGATGCTGCCAGACCTGCTGAGTGAATCCAGCATTTCTTGTTTTTGTTTCAGATTTCCAGCATCCGCAGTATTTTGCTTTTATTAAGGTATATCACACTGTTGGCTTTGAACAAGATAGCGCCCAGCCATCTCTCCTTGACTTTCAATGGCACCACTATTGCCAAGAACCCCCAGTCTACATCTTGAGAATCACCATTGAAGCTGGAATACACGGTTACGAGAGCAGGACAGAGGGTGAGTGTGATGCGGGGCTCAATTCCTGACCCCTGAAATCCTCTCCACCACCTACAAGGCTGAAATATGAGCGTGATGGAATGTTCACCACTCACCTGAAGGCCAGCAGCTGCAACAATATTCAAGAAGTTCAACACAATCCAGGACAGGGGTTGATTGGTGCCTCTGCCACTGGTCCCAGCATTCACCACCTATAACACTGGCACACCTTGGCTGCAGTGTGTTCTATCTACAGAATACATTGTAGCAACTTACCAACTATACATCAACAACACCTCCCTTCCCTGTAAACTCTATCAGCAAGAACAACAAATGCAACAATGTTATTTATGGGAAAAATATCATCTCCATGTTCCCCTCCAAGTCACATCCTATATTGCCATTTCTTCATTCTTGCTGGGTCAGCATCTTGCAATTTCCTACCTAATATTGTATAGGAAGCACAATCACTACAAGGACTGGAGCGGGTTCAAGGAGATGCCCCACCATCACCTTCTCCAGGCAACTGGGATCAGCAACTGTCTCAGCCACCCACATCCCAGTTCTAGGGTAACATTTGTAAACAATTCAATAAGTGCCAGTTTATAAGAATGTTAGTTTCTCTTATGTACTGTGATCAATTGCATTAGGAATATGAGTTAATTAAAATCCCCCCTCCCTTTCCAGTGTTCTTATTAACACTGGATGGGCAAGCATATTAATAGCTTATATCACCTCAGGAAAAAATTACCAGGGGTGATGTTGGGAGCAGGTTTGTGGAGCTGATGGAACTGCTCCCCATCCAGTTTTCCTCCCCTGCTCACCCAAGTTAGTTTCGTTTATAGACATCACCAGTGAGGAAATTTGACCCCCATTGGCATACAACTTCCAGTGAATAACCAAAGGTGCCATATGAATATTTGGAATCAGACACTTGTCCATCCTTTTAGGGATAAAGGTGTGGGATTTGGGCAAACCTGAAAATATGCAGCCTTTCAATAGTGGATAAATTCCGTCAAAATTTATTTTAGTTAATAGAATGAATGTTACTGTTAAACTTTATATGGATCCCCTGTTCTGATTATATCTTTATTTGAATCTTAAACATGATTTTGCTTTTAACTGATCATGTTATCCTGTGAACAGCTCATATTGAGAGCACATATCTTGCAAAATGTATCAGAACAAGGGGAATCTCCCATCACCTTGTGATTGTGGCTCTAAATACAACTTCCTCCAAAGCAAAATGGACTCTTATCACTCCTTTACTCTGTTATACTACAGGTACAGTTGGAGACTGCTACCTTCTTTTAAAGTGGTTTCAGCTGACCATGCCAAGTTATGCTGTCCACTCGCATTTCTTTCTAATTACAAAAATCAGACCTTTGACCATATCTGCTTAAATGCATGCACAGAGTCCTGTTCACTGGCCCTAAACTGCCAATAAAATTTCTAAAATTAGAAAAGAGCTGACGAGGAAGCTTCTCCCTAACATTAAAGACATAAAAGCAGCCTGACAGACTTTAATTTACATTTTAAAAAAGGTTAGCATTGAAGCAATGTGCTTATACAATAACCAGTGCAAGTCTCACAGATGACATCAAAAGTGAATCTGACACTGCTCCAGTTTCACCATGGTACTCAATAATAAATAACACTTTGCATTTATTTGGTGCCTGATCACATCATTGAAACATCTCAAAATATTTCACACCAGTAATTGCTTTGGATTGCAGAGACTGTTTTCTCTAAGTAAAGGCAGAGGCTGATTTGCAGCAATACACCAGACGAACAGCAATGAGATGAATGATCAGTTAATCTGGCCTAGAAATTCGCTGGTGCTGCACCCTTTATTCAGATTCTAAATGGGTGCCTATGCCTCCAATATGGCAGGGAGATGTACCATCATTTCAAGCCAGAAATGAATTGGCAAAAAAAGGTGTCCAGAGCCCATGCCCAAAAACAGATGTTTGGCCCTTTTCACATGCAAATAAGGGGTCTAATGCCTTTTAAAGAGCTCTCTCCAATATTGAGATTCCCTCAGGCTGCGTTCAGTAAAAGCAGGTCTACATGTAGCCTAACTGGTCATACATAAAGGCAGTGCTGCAGGATGCCACCAAAAGGTTAAGATATTTAATTATATATATCTGAATATGAAGTCAGGAGGAGCAGAAGTGTCCCTCCCAGTTCCATATTCAAACTGTTGCTGGCCACTGTTCCTCACCACACCCTCACCCACCCCCACAACCCCTTCGATCGCAACCTTAACCCTCCCTCATCACTGTCAGCAGGCTCCCTGATCCTGGCTACAGTTCCCTACCTCCCATTACCCCTCTCCCAGCCCCCTTTTTTTAAGGACTTACCTGAGGGCCACTATTGACAATGCAGTGACCTGATCTTCAAGGCCTCATCTCCGGTGAACTGTTTGGCGACACCCATTGGTTGTGTGCAGCTAGCTGGTTCAATGATAATGAGGCCTGAGGCCTGATATTAGATGCACCTTGGGACTATCTATTCAGGAGCAACAATTGTTCCCTGCTTGAACAAATATTTTGCGTTTTCTCCTATCATTGCAAAGCAGAAACCATCATGCAGTGACATGAAGTAACTGCATTATTGAAGACACCATCATACTAAAATGATTACGGTGGTGGTGGGATGAATTTATTTATGAATTTAATTTTGTACCTCTCAGATATATTTACTGTAACATACACAGCTGACTTGCAGACATATACTCTGGAGTAACAGCCTCCTGTGTAACACCTGTGTTCCAATTTGGAGTGTAGAGGTCAGGCTGTACGTTCAAATTTGGCTGAGAGATAAAAAGTATTGCAATCAATGAATAAAGAAGCCATGGAACTCCCTTAGTCCCTGCACTGAGGTCATAGGACGTACCAAGCCTTGTGTCAAAGTCAAGTCACAAGCCGTCTGACGCATTGGTAATTTAGCTGTTGATCCCATCAACTGATATTATTTGTTTTCTAATGCTTTCCTTTTCCTTTTTAACTTCTTTTTCATATAAAATTATGAACATATGAACATACGAATTAGGAGTAGAAGTAGGCCATTCGGCCCCTCTAGCTTGCTCCACCATTCAATAACATCATGGCTGATCTGTTTGTGTCTAGAATTCCACACTCCCATCTACCCCGATAACCTTTGATTCCCTTGCCTAACAAGAATCTATCTACCTTCACCTTAAAAATATTCAATGACCCCGCCTCCACCGCCTTCTAAGGCAGAGAATTCCAAAGTCGTGCAACCCTCTGAGAGAAATAAATTCTCCTCACATGTGTCCTAAAAGGGTGACCCCTAATTTTAAAACAATGCTCCCTCATTCTGGACTCGCCCACAAGGGGAAACATCCTTTCCACATTCACCTTGTCAAGACCGTTCAGGGGCTTGTCATGATCCTGTAGTTATTTTTTCCAGGAAGAATGCGATGTACCTTTAAGGCTGGAAAAAGAGCTGGACTGCTTTAAGGGAACAAGCTCTAAAAACTGAGTCAAAGAATGCATTCTCGTTGCCTTCGATACAGCCATTCAGAGACTGCAATTCAAAGGGTGCATTCTCATTGCCTTGGAGACAGCCACTTGGACTGAGCATAGAAAGATACATTTGTTACAATTTAATTTTGAACTGCCTTATAGTGCATACAGACTGTTCTAAGAGAGGACACAGACAGACAGCTGTGTGCTAGCACCTGAAAGAAGGGCTCTCAGCTCATTTAAACTGAAGGAAGAGAATTTAGTCTGTTTATTTATCATTCTCTCTCAAAATTCAAAGAAGTCAAGCTAAAACAGAGATCTCTGATAACTTAAACTGAAGGAAGGGAAGTTAGACTGTGACAATCTTTTATCCCTCAAAAAAATTATAAAGCCAGATTGATTCTATTGAAAATGGTTGCGAGTTGTTGATCTACTGTGGTCATCGCTGGAGAAGGAAAGCATCACTTACTGTTGGAATTAGACTATGCACTGTTCTACTGTTGATGAACCTTTTTCACCCCATCCAACGGCTGTGAAGACATCAAACAACTTTGGACTTTTTCACCTCTGGCAGGAGCTTAAATTTTAAATGTTGTTTAAATCTTCGTAGTGTTTAAGAATTCAGTTTTTCTAATTAAAAAGTTAATTTGTAAATTTAAAGACACCTGGTTTGGTTAGCCTCATTCGGGGGTTAATAGATGGTACAATTTGGCTGGGTCTTTCTTTAATTTGGAAAGTTTAAAATGATATGTTTGACGATCTGTGGAGGGACAGTGCGTTTCTCCCACCACAATCAGAATCGTATATTTTGATTGGGGGCTTTGACTAGAGCGGTCGGTCATAACAGTCTTATATATACTTCAATCAAGTCTCCCCTCACTCCTCTAAACTCCAGTGAAAACAAGCCCGGTCTGTCTGAGGCAAGATTGAGTGGCACTTGGAGGAGGTGGCAGAGTGTAATATATCCAAAGTTGCTGACGATACAAAAATAGGTGGGAGGGCATGTGTGATGAGGAATAAGGAATCTGCAAGGGGTTATAGGTAGGTTGAGTGAGTGGGCAAAAACTTGGCAGATAGAGTTTCATGTAGGAAAGTATAAGGTCATGCACTTTGGTAGGAAGGGTCAAAACGTAGACTATCATTTAAATGGAGAGAGACTTCAAAAACGTGCAGCACAGAGGGATCGGGGTGTTCTTGTGCATGAAACACAAAAAGTTAACATGCAGGTGCAGCAAGTCATTAAGAAGGCAAATAGAATTTTGGCCTTTGTTGCTTGGGGGTTGGAGTTTAAAAATATCACAACAGTACAGGGTATTGGTGAGGCCGCACCTGGAGTACTGTGTACAGTTTTGGTCCCCATATTTAAGAAAGGATATACTGACATTGGAGGCAGTTCAAAAGAGATTCACTAGACTGATTCCTGGGATGAAGGGGTTGACTTATCAAGAATGGCTAAACAGGTTAGACCTTTATTCATTTGAGTTTAGAAGAATGAGGGGTGATCTAATTGAAACATACAAGATTCTGAGGGGGCTTGGCAGGGTAGATGTTGAACAGATGTTTCCACTAGTGGGGGAAGCTCGAACTAGGGGACATAGTCAGAGAATAAAGGGACACTCATTTAAAACTGAGGTGCGAAGGAATATCTTCTCTCAGAGAGTAGCGAATGTTTGGAATTTTCTACCCCAGAAAGTTGTGGAGGCTAGATCACTGAAAGTATTTCAAGAGGAGGTAGATAGATTTTTGAAATATCGGGGAGTTGAGGACTATGAGGAGCTGGCACGAAAGAGGAGTTGAAGTCTGGGGCAGATCAGCCATGATCTTATTGAATGGTGGGGCAGGCTTGAGGGGCCAAGTGGCCTACTCCTGCTCCTATTTCTTATTTTCTTATGTTCTTATGTTAAAGGGCAGGTGTCCCAATATGAATAAAGGCTCATTGCCCTCAGCTGCTTTTTCAACCTTTCCTCATAAGACAATCCGCTCATTCCAGGTATCAATCTAGTAAACCTCCTCTGAACTGCCTCCAACGCAGTCACATCCTTCCTCAAATAAGGAGACCAAAACTGCACAATTGGCACAACAATTTAAGAACTTGGAAGATCCAGCACAGGCATGATGGGCGAAATAGCCTCCTTCTTCGTTGAAGGGTTCAATGGGGGAAATTTAAACCCCCACATCGGGCCCGTTGGTTAAAATATCAAAAATGGGAAAAATGACCATAACCAGCCTTCAGCATATCCACTTCCTGTTTTTAACGGAAGTGAGTTTGCATGTGGCCAAGTAAGCTAATCTTACATGGTCGGTCTATTATTATAATATTTTAATGAGGGTGCTTCCCTCAAATTTTGTCTGATTTGAAATTAACACCTCCAGCAAGGATTTCCTGGCACTTGGGAAACATGGCAGTAAAACAGATGCAAGATTGAATGGCACTTCATGGGGATGGTTAAAGCGCAGGTGTCCCAATATGAATAAAGACTCATTGCTCACAGCTGCTTTTTCAATTCCATCTGGTAAACAGTTTACTAAGACATCTTGTGTTGACAGACGTATTGGTAAAGTTTAGAAGTGTTCACACAAATAATATCAGGATGGGATGAACCATGACTGCTTTAGTTTCAACCTCAGATAAGGAAGACAAGCACCATCCACAGCAGCAAGGATGTGCAGTGGTGGGAGCTGGAGGTGGACAACAGGCAGTTGGACAACAGAGAATAAATCAACAGAGAGAAGATCAACAGAGAGGGGAGCAACAGAGGGGCAAGTTCACAAAAGGTACTACCTCCTCTTTACTAAAGAGCCATGATTCCAGAGGCTCAGATTGACACATCAGGTAATCTGCAGTTTCCTAGAAGAATTGATCCCTGCTGGACCTATTGGCCCTGCATTATCAGTTGCAGTGAAAGTCACCACTGCCTGTTGTGTGATTGCCTTTAAGAGTAATGGACCTTTAAGATCTTAGTATGCTAATAAGCTGAGTCCCAGTGACTGACTACATGCCAGTCACACTCTGCTATTGTAACACCTAGAGGCAAGTCATGTAAATAGTTAGCTCTGCACTGTATATACTTGTTAGCTGTTAATAAACCTGTTTGAGATCATCAATCAACTGAACTCCATGCATCTCATTTATGTTGCATCAGACAACATAAAAAGCTTCTCATTACACTGCCCTCAATTTCTTTGCCTGTGGCTCCTTCCAAGGTGCCACCAGAGACATATCAAGGTTGGCTGCACATAAATGCATAAGGCAGGTGCCGGAAGTATTATTTACCAGGGCTGCGAGTTTCCATTTCCGTTGTGACAACAATAGTCAGAATGAGCGGCCACTTGGATTCGCATCTCTGCCTGGTTTCCCCAAGGTACAGGTTCCATCAACTGCAAGATCAACCAGGAGATTTCATCAACCACAAGAAATTTCATTCACCAATGTGCAGCGGGTGTGCAACTGCAAGAATAGGTTCATGCAGATGTGTGCTAGATTCCCTGGCAGTTGCCATAATGCTTTCATTCTTGCAGCAGTCCATGATCCACGACCTCTTCGTTCATGCAAAAAGACTTAAGGGGTGGTTTTTAGGAGACAAAGGATACCTCTTTCAAACTTGGCTGCTGCCGCCTGTGAGGGACCCCACCAATGAACCCAAACAGGAGTACAATGACAACTATATGCCATTAAGCAAGCCATCAACATGGTCAAGATGCACTTCAGGTGCCTGAACAGATCTGGAGGCACACTTCAGTACTCACCAGCGAGGGTCTCTGGAATGATCATGGTGTGCTGTGTTCTACACAACATTGCACAGCAGCAAGGATTAGAGTTGGAGGAAGAACAAGGCACTCATCACATGTCATCTGATGTCAATTCCAATGAAGAGGAGAAGGAAAATGAGGGAAGTAAAATGAAGATGGCATATCCAACACTGGACCAGCCACTCATATTGCCACTCGAGATGCCAGGGATGCCCTAATAGCTCAAAGGTTCAGTTAGTCACCCACACTGGACCAAAGTAATTACCACATTCTCCACCCCACACCTCCCCACCTCACACAAAACAATCCTATAACCAACCATGCAACCATTGCCACATCCTCCCAATTGGACCTGTTAATTCATACCTTCACATTCATCACCAAGCAACTGAAAAGACAAGGTGCCACTTGGCATAAAAGACTGGGCAACCGGGGAAGCGGTGCAAATGAATGAATGTTATGTGAGATAATAACAAAAGGAAACTGATTAGCATAATATTTTCACAAACACCCATGTGCATCCCCTTGGGGTATTGCAATGTTTTTCTTTTCCTTTGCCTACTGCTCCTACATGGTACAACCTCTGTGACTTCAGTAGCTTTGCAGACAAAGAATAGACCTATGAGTGAGGTAAGGCATGGGTTCACCTAATGAATGCCGCGTATTCAGTGAGGGTGACTTTCTAGCAGAAGCATCACATTTCATAAGGATTGGGTGAATGGCAATGATGGATGGATAAATGGAGATGTGAGGAAGTGCACAGAAAGTGAATGAGCGGTGCTCCTGAAACTTAAGTGGTGTTCGGAGTGAGGTGAGTTCACTTGGCGAGTGAAACTGAGGATAGTGTGCACTACAGGATGTCAGTGAATCTGCAGCTGTAGTCACCTTTCCTGACCTGGCTAGGTTTTAAAGTTTTCCCTATACTGGCTCCAAGAATGGGTCAGAATTCTGCTGATCTCCTGAGTCACCTCGAAGCATGCCTCTTTGGTGACAGCAGCAGGTTTCTTCCTCCTGTTGTGGAGGGGTGGAGGGGAGGATTATCCCCTTCCGGCTCCTCACTGCAGCCAGCAACACATCAAACGATATATTGTTATACCGGGCTGCAGCTCTCAACTGCCCTGAATCTATCTCTAATCTTCACCAGTTTATTGCATAATCTCCTAACTCCTCTAATGTCATCTTTAAATAGGCCCTTTACATAGTCAAATTGAAATTGTGGCATGCAGGTGCTCACCATGCCTGCTGACGTGTATTGGAGACACGAAAGCCTGAAGTCAAATTCTAATTAGGTAGCATGTTGAAATCAAGAATTGTGACATGCCGAAACTTCTTCCAGGCTATCTCCACACCCTCCCCTCTGCCCCAGTGCCCCAGTGCCATTCAGAACTTGTCTCCAGGTTATTATCAGGCCCTATGTTTCTAATTCTTTGGCATCACTAATATTGTACATGTACTAGCGTGGCGAGTCGAAGAGACTTAGCAGTTGGCAGGAAAAAAGACAGAAGCGCAAGGAGAGAGCCAACTGTGTAACAGCCCCGACAACCAATTTTATCTGCAGCACCTGTGGAAGAGTCTGTCACTCTAGAAATGGCCTCTATAGCCACTCCAGGCGCTGCTGCACAAACCACTGACCACCTCCAGGCGCTTACCCATTGTCTCTCGAGACAAGGAGGCCAACGAAGAAGAAGAAGAAGAAGAAGTTGCATATTAAATGAATACATGATTTTATTTTCTTAAAATGTATTCCTGAATCTGTTCTGGTCATAAATTGTGGCCAGCTAAGCTTGGTATAAGTTGGCATCAGGTGATACACTGTTAGTAAAATACCAACTCTCCTGCTGCCTCCTTTATTTGAGTGTGAGCCTTAGCTTTAAAAGCATTACACAAGACAGGTGTTATGACCTCAGTGAGACCATTAATGTTAAAACATGAGCTGTGAACTCTCCAGGCCAAATTAAAGAATTACACAAAAACTGGGTATACCTACCTCACATGGACTGCAGCGGTTCAAGAAGGCAGCTCACCACCACCTTCTCAAGGGCGATTAGGGTTGGGCAATAAATGCTGGCCTA
The DNA here is from genome assembly GCF_036365525.1 of Heterodontus francisci. Classification (NCBI taxonomy): domain Eukaryota; kingdom Metazoa; phylum Chordata; class Chondrichthyes; order Heterodontiformes; family Heterodontidae; genus Heterodontus; species Heterodontus francisci. The sequence goes on from NC_090380.1 coordinate 69,842,648, forward strand.
GCCAGCGACGCCCACATCCCATGAATGAATTTTAAAAATTCACATTTTAAGACTTTTACCATAACAACTAAACTAAAAATCACCATCAACTAAATGGTAGTTTGTAAGAATATAATACTTTAAACTACAGAAAAAAGGTATTTTCTTCACTTATTAAAACACTTGAAAATCTCACACCATATGTTACACAGACCTCCTAGCAGCTAAAAGTCCCAAACCCCTCCCAGTTGCAATGGTTTGGATCTCCCAGACATTTCTCAAAGTCAATGTCGTCTTCGCTCACTTCTTCCGAGCACTTTTGACCTGGACTTCTGTGAATAAGGCGATCCCTGGTAATCCTGTTGGTCATTTCCTTCTCTACAAACCTCAACTTTCAAATCAGGTTCAAATTTTCACAGCTTTTTGCTGTATTAGTGTCCTGACAGCAGGTGTTCCTTCTCTCTCCCCCTTCTGAGGCTGCCACTGCTGGTCATTGTCTTCTAGTCTTCCTTACAGCCTGCCAATTTCTCAAAGTCTGTAGAATTTATCCAGAATCAGAAGATCAATAGTCATTTGTTTTTTCCCAATTGATGAACCACCTGGGCCTTCCTTTGTTTCCAGGTGTTAGCAATTGCAATTCGCATTTGCATTTTCAGAGTCACTGGCTCCAAGTTTACGATCTGAGAGTCTGGGAAAAGCAAAGCCCATTGTCCGTCAGGTGTTATAATCTTGCATTCTCTGCTTTTCAAAAGGGTCTTTGATCTGGGTTCCTTGTTGTCCTGGTAACAAAATTCATGTCTTGTCTTTAAGCAGATTTTGATGTGAAATCACACGACTTCTCTGACTCCATCTTACACTACATTAAAAATCAGTTTTTTTTTACAAAGTCCAGCATGCATAACAGTGGGTGCAACAGGACAGCTAAAGCTAAATCAAAGGGAATTCATACACTGGTAAGCCAATTTTAATGGCCAGAGGGAATGCCTAGTGAGAACAGATAGCAATGCCACATAGAGTGGGAGTCAGAGATTGGGCAATTTTAACTGCTGGACCTCGTTTTAGTGTCGCTGGCCAACTGCTTGACATTTCCAGTGAGAATTGGCAGCTGGCCGATGAGGGAGGTTAAAATTTGATGCTGCCTGCTGGCTTCAGGAAAATGCTGCTGACAGCAACAGTCGTCATAGGATCCCCATCTGGGGACATTGAAGTCAATGGAAATAAAAAGCGGGAGGGATGTAAAATGAGCTACTGATCCACTATCAGCCATTCTACACTATCACATAAAAGTCAGAAACACTCCATAGTGTCAAATGAAGGTCAGATTTCAGGAATTGTGCAGCGGAATTTTCCCTTTATCTAAATGTCACCAGTATTCCTATCAGAACCGACCTTTGTCCCTTTGGTGAAACCAAAGTGAAGGCTTCACACTTGGCACAAGTCCAGGTATTACATAAACAATGTCACCATTGAAGCAGTGCAACATGACATCATCATATACAGTTTGTCCTAGATTTTGTTTTGAAGGAGTAGTGGTTGACTTATTTCGTATACAGTCAGAGACCTAAAAGGTCCTGGCTGTCATTTACTTATTGATGCAATTCCAGGGACAAAATGTGAGCCGTCAATGAGTTGAATATTTAGTACATTCCATCGAACGGTGGATCACATTGTCAATACTACACAGGTGGTTAACTTCCACAGGCTTGCAGATAACATACTGCACAGTCTGTTCAAAGAAAATAACTTCTGACACCATCCACTATAAATCAGTTACAACACAGAGGGATGTGTTTTTTTTTGTTTCTGTCACCTGAAATACAACTCTTTTTAAGAATGAGTCATTGTCATTTGACATAACTTCTAAATAATGTATTTACTGTTAACTTCTGGCAAAGCAACATTTACAATTTTCCAACCAAAAACATCCTATTAACATTTAATCAGGAACTCTCCTTCTAATTGGTAATTGAACGTTATTTAATTTATTTTTGTGTTTAGGAAGATAATGTATAATTGGTAACAGATATGGCTTAAATTCTTTTAATGAACAAATTATTAATTCAGAACACACATTTAATAATAAACAGAGGATTTATCAGAATTCAGCATGAAGTGAAAACATTTTTCGGAATACTATTTCTGAAGTTGGGGTCTTCTAACTTCATTATAGCAAACCACATATAGGTGGCAAAATAAAGGCGCTAAGATGAGAAAAGCATAGTTTGCAGAGTTCCCTGATAATCTGGTGCAGGTGTATTCAACAACATGCAGATTACAAGCCCAACCCATGAAACCCAAGCCATCTAGTCCTATTTCGGCTTATATTTTTTATATGCTGGATTGTCCTGTTTGATTTTTGTAGATCTTCATTCTCTCCCTGGCAACCGTCTGAGGCTGAACCAGATTGTTTGCAACCGTAGTATCATATTTAACCCCGAGATGAGCTTCCGAAACATATCTGTGCTATTAGCAAGATTGCCTTGTGGCTCAGTTGAGAGTACGCTTGCCGCTGAGTCAGAAGATTGTGCATTTAAGTCCCACTCCAGGACTTAAGTACAAAAATCTAGGTTGATACTCTAATGCAGTACCAAATGAGTGCTGCACCTTTGGAGTGCCGTGGATGTAAAGGATCCCATGATACTATTTTGAAGAACAGCATTGGAGTTATCCCCAGCAACCTGACCAATGTTTATTCCTTAATCAACATCACAAAAACAGATGATCTGTCCATTATTGCTGTTACGAGCAGGTGAGAAAGGTGTCTAGGGTTCCCTCTCAGCCGTCACCTGGTCTTACTGTAACAGGGTTTAATCTTAAACACACCATGTTTTTAGCTCCCTCTTGGTGAATCCTTCTTCACTGCTTTCCAATTATAAGGCAAAGAAACCAGCACAAACAGGCTTTCCTAGGTTTAAAGACGAAAAGTTGAAATTTATTAAACTCAGACTTAAACTCTAATTCAGTTAATGCCTACGCTACACAATGTGCCCCACGCTAGCATGCATACAAGATACACACATGCAAATAGAGACAGAAAAGAGCAGAAGAAAAATAAAGTGGAAAAGTTTGAGGCAGTATCTGAAGAATTGTTGTTATGGTTCTTTGAACTCACTGTAGAGTCCTTGATTGTAGGCAGATCTTGCTTTTCGTTGGGGCCCAGTATTCTTCTTAAACCTTGTTCACTGTAGGAGACTTTTCTCGCTTGGGGTTCATGTGTCTTCAGTGGATTCAGAGGCTTGTGAGAAAGAGATGGGAGCAGACAGGAGAGATCTTCTCAGTCCAGGAGTAAAAAACTTTCTGCCCAAATTATCTCTACAAATTCAAAAAACTCAGGTTGCTGAGTAGGTTAGTCATGTTACTAGCTGGTTTGATCATGTCTATTTGTGTATTCGGCCATCTTAGCAGTCAACCTGGAATGCGAGCACCCCCACCTTAAATGTCTGGTGATCAAAAGTCCATTGTGGGGTTGAAGGTGTCAGGGAATGGCTGCTTTGTCCTTACAAACACTGTTTGTTAGTATGCAAATGTCATTTCCAGCCACGGCCGATATGTTTAACAAGTCCTTTCTTCACTCCAGTAACAGTTTAAAATCAATGTTCATGACAAAATTAATGTGTCTCATTCTTGCACATGGGGGCATAGCATAACAATTGCATTGATGTTTGTGGGAGCTTGCTATGTGCAAATTGGTTGCTATGCTTCCTACATTATAACAGTGACTGCACTTCAAAAGTACTGCACTGGCTGTAAAGCACTTTGGGATGTCATGAAAGATGCTATATAACTTCATCCCCCACCCCCCAAACCTACCCTGCCAGTTATACACTCAAAATACTCTAATAGATCTGTCAGACACATTTACCCTTTCATAAAACTGTATCTACTCATATTATGCTTTTCTAGGTGCCCTGATAACATGTCCTTAATAACAGATGCTCGCATCTTCCCAACTGCTGATGTCAGCCTAACTGACTTATAGTTCCCTGTTTTCTCTGTCCCTGCTTTCTTGAATAGTGGGGTTTCATTTGAGACCTTCCAATCCACGGGGAGCATTCTAGATTTTGAGAAATTCTAGAAGATAAAAACCGATGCATCTCTGTAGCCTTCGTAAAGATCCTAGGGTGTAGGCCATCAGGTCCATAGGATTTGTTAGTTTTTAGTCCCATTAATTTCTCCAGTACTTTTTCTTTACTAATATTAATTACTTTAAGTTCCTAACTGTCATTATATTGTTACGGAATTTCCATTTTTTCTGTTAAAACTTGGGAACCTATACTTTTTAAAAAACTAAAAGAGGATTTCATGGACATTGAAACATCTGGAGATAGCTGAACTTTATGGATGCTTTAAAAAAAAGAAAATGGAAGGTCAACAAAAAGTTCCCAGCTTTGGCCAGTAAACAAATCCTGGAAAACCAGGTGATTTCAAGTAAACACTACAGGGGGTTTGACTTAAGAGCTAATCTTTATTGTGACAAGAGAGAATTTATGACTAGCATGAGACTTGCCTGGAAAAGTAGTCTCATTTTGAACTGATAAAAGCCAATGGGTTTGAACTAAAGCAGGCAATTGGAATTCGAGATGGACCTGCCAGGAGTTCAGAAGAAAGCTATCGCCTCTCTTTGAAGAATCCCTGCTATTGAAAAGCAAAAGCCTGTATGAAGTGGTACTCTTGCCTCCTGCATTTTTAAGAAACCCTGAATATTTGCAGAAACTTTGCATCTTCAAATGAACTTTGTATGAAGGTGTGTGAGAACTGTCACCTGTTGCTGCACACCTGATGGAAGACCTATGTGAAGCCTTCTGCAGTTGAATTTCTTTGAGCACCTACCCAAAACAGACTGTTCATCAACCTCACCGAGAAAGACTCCTAGTCACTGCCAACTATTCAACTTTGGGACACCTCACCAAACCAAAGAACTTCCTACCATATCATGGCAGTCTAAGTTTTTTTTTATTCCTTCTATTTCTTTGTGACAGCTATGAACAAAAATCTCTTTTTTCCTGGTTAACCGGTTTTTGGATGTATGTGAGTGTGTGAGGGCTAGGATATAAAAAAAATACAGGGCTTTAATATTTCAAATCGCGTATATATTATTTCATTGTCAGTTAAGACTTGGTTTTATAATAAACAGACAATTTTGTTGTTTAGCAAAGAAACGTGTTTGGTGTACTTTATTCTGGGGACAAATAAAGTATCTAATTAGCTGTTTTGATAAGTGGGAAAATGTATTGATATATTGTGACCTGTGGAGAAGTGGGATTGAATTAACAGTGTACTTCTCCCACCTCAGTCGTAACAATAGCCTTGGTTCCCCATTATTTCCGGTAATTTTTGTGGCTTCTAATATGAAGACATTTATGAAGAGAGTCTCTGCTATTTCCTTATTCTCCTGTCTCTGCCTCTAAGGAAGCCACGTTTACTTTTCTCAGTCTCTTCCTTTTCATATGCTTGCAGAAGCTCTTACAATCTGTTTTTGTTGCTGGTTTACTCTCGTATTCCATTTTCTCCCTCTTTATCAATTTCTTGGTCATCCTTTGCTGATTTTTAAAACACTCCTAATCCTCAGCCTTGCTACTCTTTTTTGGCAATATTGTAAGCCTATTCTTTTAATCTAATACTATCCTTAACTTTGTTAGTTAGCCACTTTTCCTGTGGAGTTTTCATTCCTTGTGCCAATGCATGTTCACTGATAAAGTGCCACATAACAAGCTTGTCAGCAAAGTTGAAACATGGGTATGAAGTTGGCTGAGTGACAGGAAGCAGAAGGTATTGGGTTCCCCAGGGATCGGTATTAGGCCCACTGCTTTGCAGATCTATATTAATGACCCAGACTTGGATGTGCAGGGCACAATTTCAAAATTTTCCGATGACTCAAAATTTGGAAGTATTGTGAACTGTGAGAAGGATAGTGATAGACTTCAAGAGGATATAGACAGGAGAGTAGAATTGACAGACACACAGCAGTTTAAATTTAATGCAGAGAAGTGTAAAATGATACATTTTGTTAGGGAGAACAATGACAGGCAATATAAAATAAAGTATGCAATTCTAAAAGGGGTTCAGGAACAGAGGGACCCTGGGGATATATGTGTGCACAAATCGTTGAAGGTGGCAGGGCAGGCTGAGAAAGTGGTTGAGATGACATATGGGATCCTGGGCTTTATAAATAGAGGCATGGAGTACAAAAGCACGGAAGTTATATTGAATCGTTATAAAATACTGATTCGGCCTCAACTGGAGTATTGTGTCCAATTCTGGGCACCACACCTTAGGAAGTATGTAAAGGCATTGGAGAGAGCACAGAAAAGATTGAAAAGATTTACAAGAATGGTTTCGGGGATGAACGACTTCAGTTACGAAAATAGATTGGCGAAGCTGGGACTGTTTTCTTTAGAGAAGAGAAGGTTGAGAGTAGATTTGATAGAGGTATTCAAAATCATGAGGGGTCTGGACAAAATAGATAGGGAGAAACTGTTCCCATTGACAGAAGAGTCAAGAACCAGAGAACACTGATTGAAGGTGATTGGCAAAATAAGCAACGGTGATATGAGGAAAAACCTTTTTATGCAGCAATTGGTTAGGATCTGGAATGCACTTCTTGAAAGTGTGGTGAAGGCAGATTCAATCATAACTTTCAAAAAGTAATTGGATAATTAGCTGAAGTGAAAACATTTGGGGGCCATAGGGAAAAGGCAGTTGAGTGGGAACAGCTGAGTAATTCTTACAGAGAGCTGGCACAGACATAATGGGCTGAATGGCCTCCTTCTGTGCTATAACCATCCTATGAATTATGAATTATTTCTTTAAATGTTTACTATTGCTTATTTCCTGTCATATCCCTTAATCTAATTTCCCAATTTATCCCTCTTATCTATGTAATTAGCTTTGTTTGAATTTAAGGTTCTAGTTTCAGACTTAACCACATCACTCTCAGACTCAAGGTGACATTCTATCATCTTATGATCACTCTTTCCCAGAGGATCCTTTACTGTAAGATTAATAATTAATCCTGTCTCATTACACATTACCAGATAGAAAATAGCCTGTTTGTTAATTGCTTCCTTGAAAGTGACGTGGGAAAGGGAGGGGGTGTTGGGTGATGGAAGTGAGGGCCAGGGTGATGCACAGTGAACGATCCCTCAGAATGCTGAAAGCAGAGGGGAATATGTGTTTGATGGTGGCATTGCACTGGAGGTGCCGGCTATGCAGGCAGATGATCTGTTGAAAGTGGGGTGGAAAAGAAGGACAAGGGGGACACTGTCATGGTTCTGAGAGGGAAGGGAAGGAGTGAGGGCAGAAGTGGAGGAAATGGAATAGACATGGTCAAGGGCCCTGTCAACTATGATGGAGGAGAATTCTTGGGGCGAGTTTTATGGAGCCTGCAAGTGCACCTTTCATGGCAGACGGCATGACTTAATTAGGCAGGTGATGATATTTTGCATTCCCGTCAGTGGGTTTTATTTTTGAAATTAAGTCAGCAGTGTGCTTGCAGTGGATTGGGGTTCACGCCATCCTGTTGCAGGTTCCAGCTTTCCATACATTTACATAGTATGAATACTCATTACCTTATAATTATTTCAAATTAAGACCTACCTGCCAAATTAAGTCAGCGGCACAAGGGAATCTCGTGGCACCCAGTTGACGTTCGTTTAAAGGTGGCGTGCACCAGTCGGCTTTGTGCAGTTGTGTCTGAGGTCAGTGGTTTCCTTTCTTGCACTCTTCAGCACAAGGAAAGCCAACATTGGAATGAATGTTTGGCTCCAGGTTCGGGACCAGCAAGGGCGATTTCTTTGCCGGGGAGGCGGGGAAGGCCTGGGGGTGTGTGTGTACTGGGTGGGGTCTCGGGAGGGTGGACGTGCGGGAGAGGGTAGCCAGGGGGGACACAGGATGGTCTGTTGGGTGCCTGGATAGAGCACGCCATTATTCTGGCTAGGATGAATCAGTCGTGTTGTCTCCAGTCTGGTCCTTTGATGTTTCAAATGTAAATTGCAGTGGCTATCTTGGCTGCAAGTTTACTCTTTAAAATAACGTTATTTGTAATAATTTCCAATAAAAGTCTCAGGCGAGGTTCCAACTGATGAAATTAATATTTCCCATTTGGAATGTAGGGATTTCATGACAATACCCACCATCTTGTTATGTGGCACAGCCACCGTGCTAAATGGGATAGATTTCGAACAGATCTAGCAACTCAAAACTGGGCATCCATGAGGTGCTGTGGGCCATCAGCAGCAGCAGAAGTGTATTCAACCACAATCTGTAACCTCATGGCCCACCATATCCTCCACTCTACCATTATCATCAAGCCAGGGAACCAACCCTGGTTCAATGAAGAGTGCAGGAAGGCATGCCGGGAGCAGCACCAGGTATTCCTAAAAATCAGGTGTCAGCCTGGTGAAGCTACAACATAGGACTACTTGCATGGCAAACAGTGGAAGCAGCATGCAATAGACAGGGCTAAGCGATCCCTCAACCAACGGACAATTAAACAACTAACAGGAGGAGGAAGCTCCACAGGTATCCCCATCCTCAATGATGGGGGAGACCAGCACATGAGTGCAAAAAACAAGGCTGAAGCATTTGCATCCATCTTCAGCCAGAAGTACCAAGTGGATGATCCATCTAGGCCTCCTCCTGAGGTCCCCAACATCGCAGATGCCAGTCTCCAGCCAATCTGATTCACTGCACATGATATCAAGAAATGGCTGAAGGCACTGGATACTGCAAAGGCTATGGGCCCTGCCAACATTCCGGCAATAGTACTGAAGACTTGTGCTCCAGAACTAGCTGCGTCCCTAGCCAAGCTGTTCCAGTACAGCTACAACACTGGCATCTACCTGACAATGTGGAAAATTGCCCAGGTATGCCCTGTACACAAAAAGCTGGACAAATCCAACCCGGCCAATTACCGCCCTATCAGTCTACTCTCGATTATCAGCAAAGTGATGGAAGGGGTTGTCGACTGTGCAATGAAGTGGCACTTGCTCAGTAATAACCTACGCAGTGACGCTCAGTTTGGGTTCTGCCTTGGACACTCAGCTCCTGACCTCATTACAGCCTTGGCCAAACTCCAGAGGTGAGGTAAGAGTGACTGCCCTTGACATCAAGGCAGCATTTGACTGAGTATGGCATCAAGGAGCCCTAGTAAAACTGGAATCAATGGGAATCGAGGGAAAACACTCTGCTGGCTGGAGTCATAGCTAACAGAAAGGAAAATGGTTGTAGTTGTTGGAGGCCAATTATCTCAGTCCCAGGACATCACTGGAGGAGTTCCTCAGGGTAGTGTCCTAGGCCCAACCATCTTCAGCTGCTTCATCAATGACCTTCCCTCCATCATAGGTCAGAAGTGGGGATTTTCGCTGATGATTGCACAATGGTCAGCACCATTCACAACTACTCAGATAATGAAGCAGCCCGTATCCAGATGCAGCAAGACCTGGACAACATCCAGGCTTGGGCTGATATGTGGCAAGTAATATTCCTGCCACACAAGTGCCAGGCAATGACCATCTCATTCAAGAGAGAATCTAACCAACTCCCCTTAATGTTCAATGGCATTACCATTGCTGAATTCCCCCACTATCAACATTCTGGGGGCTACCATTGACCATAAACTGAACTGGAGCAGCCACATAAATACCATGGCTACAAGAGCAGGTCAGAGGCTGGGAATTCTGTGGCAAGTAACTCATCTCCTGACTCCCCAAAGCCTGTCCACCATCTACAAGGCACAAGTCAGGAGTGTGATGGAATACTCTAAACTTGCCTGGATGGTTGCAGCTTCAACAACACTCAGGAAGCTCGACACCATACAGGACAAAGCAACCACTTGATTGGCACCCCATCCACAACCTTCAACATTCACTCCCTCCACCACCGACGCACAGTGGCAGCAGTGTGTACGATCTACAAGATGCACTGCAGCAACTCACCAAGGCTCCTTCAACAGCACCTTCCAAGCTCATGACCGCTACTACCTAGAAGGACAAGGGCAGCATATGCATGGGAACACCACCACCTGCAAGTTCCCCTCCAAGCCGCACACCATCCTGACTTGGAACTATACCGCCGTTTCTTCACTGTCGTTGGGCCCAAATCCTGGAAATCCCTTCCTAACCGCACTGTTGGTGTACCTACACCCCAAGGACTACAGCAGTTCAAGAAAGCAGCTCCCCACCACCTTCTCGAGGGCAATTAGGGTTGGGCAATAAATGCTGGCCTAACCAGTGACGCCTGCATCCCATGTATGAATTTTTAAAAAAGTGTTTGGAGCAGATAATGAATGTGCTGATCATGATGGGCCTAAAGGGAGAGGTGAGTGCTGTTAACTTCAGGGTCCTGTGTGGCGAACTCAGGGTAGTAGCTGGTGGAGGGAAAGGTCACAATCACAGGGGGCAGTTGGATTCGGTAGGGGGGCACGTCTAGATTCAAGGTTGAGTATTCGATGGAATCCTAAGGAGGTGAACGGGACAATGAGATGGAGAACTGGAGGATCAAGGGTGAGAGTGGGCATATCTGGTCCAAGGTAATGGGGACAGGTTCAAGGGTCACAGAGAAAAGGTGTAAGGTAACATTGGGTGGGTCAAGGATGATGGGTGCAGGTGGAAGGTGGCAGGAGGAGGGTGGAAGGTGGGGAAACTCGCCTCGATCGTAATACGCTCTATTGTTCTAATTGAGACTCTAAAGTATGTAGCCATTCTAGGATTGCAAATTGATGTGGGAGGAGACCAATGATGTTTTGGTGAATTTTAGGTTGTTTACAATGTTCGGCACATACAAGCTGTCTGATCATTACTTCAATGGTTGAGCTCCATAGCAAAAACAAGGTTGAAATGTAATGCTTGTCTCATTATAATAGTTGCAAAGCTGCAAGGACATGGGTCTCATACACCCAATATTTCTGCAACATTGGGAAGAATAGCAGAGGATGTGACTGAGAAGGGCTCTTGCCACTTAATGCCAGCAGCAGGCAACACAAGAGGGGGAGGCAGCTCAGAATTATGCCATCCAGAGTCGGCATCATAGAAGATAGGCGCTGGCATGTCAGACCATCCTCAGGACAAGGACAAATTAGCTTCAGATGTCCGAGAGATGCATGAGGATGTCATGTGAGATGGTCGCTGAAATTTGTAGGATCATTCAGCATGACCTGCAACTGTGTGGTTTTGGTGGGAACCCCATGCCGGTTGCCCTCAAGGTTACTGCTGCACTCAATCCTTTTGCTAGCAGTGCTTTCCAGGGCTCAACAGGCTAAGTAAGTGGCATCTCACAGGCTGCCATTCAATGGTGCATAAAAGAGGTGACCAATGCCTTATTCCATTGTGCCAATGATTCCATCTATTTCCCAGTAGATGAGGACAGCCAGGCAGCAAGGTCAATGGCCTTTGGCACCATTGCTCATTTCCCTAGAGCGCAAGGGGTGATCGACTGCACACATGTGGTCATCAGAGCACCCTGGGACCAGCCTGCTGCATTTCACTCTTTGAACGTTCAACTGGTTTGTGACCACAGGCAAAAAATCATGCAGGTCTGTGCTCATTTCCCAGGAGCTGTCAAGACTCACACATTTTGCAAAACTCACAACTACCAGCAGTTTGTGAAGCACAGCCCAAGTTGATGGCTGAATCCTGGGTGACAGGGGTGACCCCCATTAAACATGGTTAATGACACCCCTGAAGTGCAGCAGAAGAGGTATCCAATGCTGCTCATGCATCCACCAGAGCCATCACTGAACACACCATTGGCATGCTGAAAATGCGCTTCTACTGCCTTGACCGGTCTGGAGGGGCTCTTCAGTACACACCACAGATGGTCTCACGAATAATCGTTGTCTGATGTGCACTGCACAACCTTGCAATGGAATGCAGACACATTTTGCATGAGGAGGAACAGGAGGAGCAGTGGTCCTCCTCAGGTGAGGATGAATTTGAAGATCCTGAGGAGGAGGCCAATAATTTGAATGAGAATTGAGTAGATTAGGATTATTTTCATTAGAAAGGCGGAGGTTGAGGGGGGACCTGATTGAGGTGTACAAAATCATGAGAGGTATAGACAGGGTGGATAGCAAGAAGCTTTTTCCCAGAGTAGGGGATTCAAATACTAGGGGTCACGAGTTCAAAGTGAGAGGGGAAAAGTTTAGGGGGGATATGCGTGGAAAGTTCTTTACACAGAGGGTGGTGGGTGCCTGGAACGCGTTGCCAGCGGAGGTGGTAGACGCGAACACGATAGCGTCTTTTAAGATGTATCTAGACAGATACATGAATGGGCAGGAAGCAAAGAGATACAGACCCTTAGAAAATAGGCGACATGTTTAGGTAGAGGATCTGGATCGGCGCAGGCTTGGAGGGCCGAAGGGCCTGTTCCTGTGCTGTAATTTTCTTTGTTCTTTGTTCTTTGGATGCAAGGGCCAGGGAGAGATGTGCAAGGGACATCAGAGACATCCTTACCTTTGGACATTTCAGCCAAGATTGAGGCACGTACATGATTAAAGCTTAAACGCAAAAAACTTTACCTTCCTGGAATATCACATACCCCTGTGAGATTAAACATTACTGCAATCTAAAAGCAGGCATTGTGTACCAACAGCAATTGCACCTTCAGTGGAGCTGTGCTGAACACCTGCATGTTCAAAACTGCATTTGAAACAACCTGTGGCTCACTGGAAAAAGTGTTCTGCATCCAGGAATTACCCCTCGATCAGCAGCTGCGACACCATTACATCACTTTGTTTAGACCTGCACCTTCTAATGGATCTGGGTTGTGCTGGAGCCACAACAACTCATATACAAGGCATATAAAGGACAGCCTACAGAACATACATGTGAAGGCATGTCCCTATGGAAAGCTGTTACAATACTTCAAGATATAATCAGCTGTCAGTGAAGACTGAAGGCTCAAACACCGGCGTGGACAACACAATGACAAGCCTTTGTCAGCATCAAAACATGCCAGCCATAAGAGATCCATAATCATTATCCTTTTCACCTCAGCAACTTTAAATGAGATACCAGAAAGTATCAAAGATTAAGTCAATTAATGTATTGACAAATATTAACATTTGCAGAGAAACTATTTTAAACACCCGTGCCATCTTTGTGCTGACTTGGGTTGCATTAGAGTGCGATAGTGGAAGTTTGGTAACTGAGGATAATTAAGGGTTAATTTTATCTTAAATTTAATCTGTCTTTTATTTAGCAGATTAACTTAACAGTTGCTGTTAGGGTTGGAGAAGGTGAGTTTTAGACCAGCTTTAAACAGGGTTCACTCAGGCTCTGCTTGCAGCTGCACCTTGTTAATTAGATAACTGGCTTAAACCAGTTTTCAGGGGGCTAGAGTTATAAAAGTGAGCCATCTTACTTTGTTTGCACGAGAGTGCTGACTTGGGTTGCATTACAGTGCTATAGTGGAAGTTTGGTAACTGAGAAAGTTCGGTGAGGAGGGAGCGAGGAGCTCCTTTATTTCCTACCTGTCCTCAGTGAGGGGAGCCGAGAGCTTCCAAAGCGCACAGCTGGGAGAAGACTCGGAGGGTGGAGTTCCAGACCGGTAAGTATTAAAAAACTTACCTCTGTCAAAAAACCTGAAAGTGACGTCACAGGAAAGCTGTGACCTGATTGGCTGGTAGGGAATTTTATTTTACTGAATTTGAACATAAAACATTGATAAAAATTGATTAAAACCCTAATTAACTAACTAATAAATAGAGTAACTAAACCAGAGGGAGGAGATTACTGTATTTACTTAGCATTTAATATTTATAGTAGGAATCTAGCACTAGGGACCATATAGTTAATTATAACAATTTAGTAAGGATTTAATAAGTATTTATTTATTTTAAATTAATTTATTAATTAGTGCTAGAAATGTCAGTTAGAGGGGTGAAGTGCTTCACCTGTGAGATGTGGGAGATCCGTGACGCTTCCAGCGTTCCAGACAACTACGTCTGCAGGAAGTGTACCCAGTTGCAACTCCTCACCGACCGCATGGATCGGTTGGAGTGGCAACTGGATGCACTTAGGAGCATGCAGGTGGCAGAAAGTGTCATAGACAGGAGTTTTAGAGAAGTGGTTACACCCAAGGTGCAGGCAGATAGATGGGTGACCGCTAGAAGGGGCAGGCAGTCAGTGCAGGAATCCCCTGTGGCTATCCCCCTCTCTAACAAGTATACCATTTTGGATACTGTTGGGGGGGGATGGCCTATCAGGGGAAAACAGCAGCAGCCAGAGCAGTGGCACCATGGCTGGCACTGTTCAGCAGGGAGGGACAAAGCACAGAAGAGCAATAATTATAGGGGACTCAATAGTCAGGGGCACAGATAGGCGCTTCTGTGGACGTGAAAGAGACTCCAGGATGGTATGTTGCCTCCCTGGTGCCAGGGTCAAGGATGCCTCTGAACGGACAGGGGGCATTCTGAAGGGGGAGGGTGAACAGCTGGAGGTTGTGGTACACATTGGTACCAATGACATAGACAGGAAGAGTGACTAGGTCCTGCAGGGGGAGTTTAGGCAGTTAGGTAGAAAGTTAAAAGACAGGACCTCTAGGGTTGTAATCTCAGGATTACTCCCTGTGCCACGTGCCAGTGAGGCGAGAAACAGGAGGATAGTGCAGCTAAATACGTGGCTGAACAGCTGGTGTAGAAGGGAGGGTTTCAGATATCTGGACCATTGGGATCTCTTCAGGGACAGATGGGACCTGTACAACAAGGACGGGTTGCATCTAAACTGGAGGGGCACAAATATCCTGGCTGCGAGGTTTGCTAGCGTCACTCGGGAGGGTTTAAACTAGTGTGGCAAGGGGGTGGGAACCAGAGCAGTAGGACAGCAAGTGAAATAAATGAGGGGAAAATAGTAAATAAGGCCAGTAAGACTGAGAGGAAGAGCAGGCAGGGAGATGTTGCTGAGCACAGCGGGACTGGTGGTCTGAAGTGCATTTGTTTCAATGCGAGAAGTATAACAGGTAAGGCAGATGAACTTAGAGCTTGGATTAGTACTTGGAACTATGATGTTGTTGCTATTACAGAGACTTGTTGAGGGAAGAACAGGATTGGCAGCTAAATGTTCTAGGATTTAGAAGCTTCAAGCAGGATAGAGGGGGATGTAAAAGGGGTGGGGGTGTTGCATTGCTTGTTAAGGAGAATATCACAGCTGTACTGCGGGAGGACACCTCGGAGGGGTCGTGCAGCGAGGCAATATGGGTGGAGCTCAGGAATAGGAAGGGTGCAGTCACAATGTTGGGGGTTTACTACAGGCCTCCCAACAGCCAGCGGGAGGTAGAGGAGCAGATATGTAGACAGATTTTGGAAAGATGTAAAGGTAACAGGGTTGTAGTGGTGGGTGATTTTAACTTCCCCTATCTTGACTGGGACTCACTTAGTGCTAGGGGCTTGGATGGGGCAGAATTTGTAAGGAGCATCCAGGAGGGCTTCTTGAAACAATATGTAGATAGCCCAACTAGGGATGGGGCTGTACTGGACCTGGTATTGGGGAATGAGCCCGGCCAGGTGGTCGAAGTTTCAATAGGGGAGCATTTCGGGAACAGTGACCATAATTCCGTAAGTTTTAAGATACTTGTCGATAAGGATAAGAGTAGTCCTCGGGTGAAGGTGCTAAATTGGGGGAAGGCAAATTATAACAATATTAGGCAGGAACTGAAGAATTTAGATTGGGGGCGGCTGTTTGAGGGTAAATCAACATCTGACATGTGGGAGTCTTTCAAACGTCAGTTGATTAGAATCCAGGACCAGCATGTTCCTGTGAGGAAGAAGGATACGTTTGGCAAGTTTTGGGAACCTTGGATAACGCCGGATATTGTGAGCCTAGTCAAAAAGAAAAAGGAAGCATTCATAAGGGCTGGAAGGCGAGGAACAGACGAATCCCTTAAGGAATATAAAGACAGTAGGAAGGAACTTAAGCAAGGAGTCAGGAGGGCTAAAAGGGGTTATGAAACGTCATTGGCAAACAGGATTAAGGAAAATCCCAAGGCTTTTTATACGTATATAAAGAGCAAAAGGGTAACTAGGTAAAGGGTTGACCCACTCAAGGACAGAGGAGGGAATCTATGTATGGAGCCAGAGGAAATGGGCGGGGGCGGCACAGTGGCGCAGTGGTTAGCACCGCAGCCGCACAGCTCCAGCGACCCGGGTTCAATTCTGGGTACTGCCTGTGTGGAGTTTGCAAGTTCTCCCTGTGTCTGCGTGGGTTTCCTCCGGGTGCTCCGGTTTCCTCCCACATGCCAAAGACTTGCAGGTTGATAGGTTAATTGGCCATTATAAATTGCCCCTAGTATAGGTAGGTGGTAGGGAAATATAGGGACAGGTGGGGATGTGGTAGGAATATGGAATTAGTGTCAGATTAGTATAAATGGGTGGTTGATGGTTGGCACAGACTCGGTGGGCCGAAGGGCCTGTTTCAGAGGAGGTGGAAATATGCTGCCTGACCTGCTGAGTATTTCCAGCGCTTTGTTATTATTTCAAATTTCCAGCATCCACAGTATTTTCATAGAATCATAAAATGGTTATAGCTCAGAAAGAGGCCATTCAGCCCATTGTGTCCATTCCTCTCTGCAAGAGGAACTCAGCTAGTCCCACTCCCCTGCCTTTTCCCTGCAGCCCTGCAATTTTTTTTCTCTTCAGATAATTATCCAATTCTCTTTTGAAAGCCATGATTGAATATGTCTCCACAACACTTTCAGGCAGTGCATTCCAGATCCTAACCACCTGCTGTGTAAAAAGGTTTTTCCTCATGTTGCCATTGCTTTTTTTGGCCATCACTTTAAATTAGTGTCCTCTAGTTCTTGATCCTTTCACCAATGGGAACAATTTCTCCCTATCTACTCTGTCCCGACTCATCATAATTTTGCACAACTCTATCAAATCTCCTCTTAATCTTCTCTTCTCTAAGTAGAATAGCCCCAGTTTCTCCAATCATACCACGCAACTGACGTTCCTCATCTCTGGAATCATTTTCATCAATCTTTTCTGTACCCTCTTTAATGCCTTCACATCCTTCCTAAAGTGTGGTGCCCAGGACAGGACACAATACTGCAGTTGAGACCGAACCAATGTTTTATACAGATTTATCACAACTTCCCTGCTTTTGTACTCTATGCCCCTATTTATAAAGCCCAGGATCCCATATGTCTTATTAATCACTTTCTCAACCTTCCCTGCCACCTTCAACGATTTGTGCACATATACCCCCAGGTCCCTCTGCTCCTGCACCCCCTTTAGAATTGTACCTTTTATTTTATATTGCCTCTCCTCATTCTTCCTCCAAAAATGAATCACCTCACACTTCTCTGCATTAAATTTCATCTGCCCCTTGTCTGCCTATTCCACCAGCCTGTCTATGTCCTCTTGAAGTTTCTCACTACCCTCGTCACAGTTCACAATAGTTCCAAATTCCTGTCATCCACAAGTTTTGAAACTGTGCCCCGTATGCCCAAGTCTGAGTCATTAATATAGATCTACAAAAGCAGGGGTCCAAACACTGATCCCGGGGCACCAGTCTGAAAAACAACCACTACTCGCTGTTTCCTGTCACTCAGCTAATTTCGTATCCATTCTGCTACTGTCCCTTTTATTCCATGAGCTCTAACTTTGCTGACAAGCCTGTTGTGTGGCACTTTATCAAATGTCTTTGGAAGTCCATATACACCTCATCAATCGTATTACCCTCATCAACTCTCTCTGTTACCGCATCAGAAAACTCAAGCAAGTTGGTTAAACACGATTTGCCCTTGACAAATCCATGCTGGCTTTCCCTAATTAATCCACATTTGTCCAAGTGACTATGAATTTTGTCCCAAATTATTATTTTTAAAAGCTTTCACACAACTGAGGTTAAACTGACTGGCCTGTAGTTGCCAGGCTTATCCTTACACCCTTTTTGAACAAGGGTGTAACATTTGCAATTCTTCAGTCCTCTGGTACCACCCCTGTCGCAAAGGAGGATTGGAAAATTATTATGGCCAGTGCCTCCACAATTTCCACCCTTAATTCCCTCAGTAACCTTGCATCAATCTCATCTGGTCCTGGTGACTTATCAACTTTAAGTATAGCCAGCCTATCTAATACCTCCTCTATAGTAATTTTAGCACACCCAATGCCTCAACTACCTCTCTTTCACTATGCCATGGACAGCATCTTCTTCCTTGGTAAAGGCAGATGCAAAGTACTCATTCAGTACCTCAGCCATGTCCTCTATCTCTATGTGTAAATCCCCTTTTAGGTCCCTAATCAGCCCCACTTTTTCTTTCACCACCCTTTTACTGTTGCCTTTTGCTTTTGTTTTCGTATCGGTAAAAGTAATAAACTCAGACTGCTTACAGGAGCGATTAACATGATAGCTATCTATAACAGAATCATTTACCAGGTACTTGATCTAAATAAACTTGTCACAGAGCACAGCCACCCAATCTATTCCACATTTACTACCGGCCCTTGCCAAGTCCTTACACAATGTTAAAGTTGTTTCATTCTTTATTGTGCATGCTTATATACTTAAGTTGCGACTATAACTGACACCTTTGGATGGTCAGATTTTCAAACGATTTTACACATAAAATCATTGTAACACACCCTTGCTACATGATTCACAGTTGGTTATTGACATATGAGGGTGATTTTAACACCACCCATTTGGCGAAAAACAAGCAGGCAGGCAGGCAGGCAGGCAGTTAAAATCAGTTGGGTGATTTACCCGGCAACATCCTACTCCTTCCCCTCTCTTCACAGTGTCGTCTGAGAAGGTGGCAAAGAAATTCGTCTGAAGCCAGTCCTTCTTTAAATATGCAGATTGGGCTTGATGACATATCAGCTGTTGACTGTAATTTTAACTGATACGACGATTCCTGAGGTTAGGGAAAAAAAACAAAAATGCATTTCTTTACAGAATAACAGAATTGTTATAGTGCAGAAGGAGGTCATTCAGCCCATCGTGACTGCACTGGCTCTCTGAATGAGCAGTTCACCTGAGCCATTCCCCCGCCTTCTCCCCATAACCCTGCACATTCTTCCTTTTCAGATAATAGTCTAATTCCTATTTGAATGCCTCTATTGAACCTGCCTCCACCACACTCTCAGGCAGTGCATTCCAGATTTGAAACACTTGAAAACGTTTTTCCTCATGTCACTTTTGCTTCTTTTGCCAATTGCTTTAAATCTGTGCGCCCTTGTTCTCGATCCTTTCAAAAGTGGGAACAGCTTTTCCCTATCTCCTCTTAGCCTTCTCTTCTCCAAGGGAAATAGTCCCAACTTCTCAATCTATCTTCATAATTGAAGTTCTCATCACTGGACTATTCTCATGAATCTTTTCTGCACTCTCTCCAATGCTTTTACATCTTTCCTAAAGTGCAGCACCCAGAACTGGACGCAATACTCCAGCTGAGGCCAAACTAGTGTCTTATACAAGTTCAACATAACTTCCTTGCTCTTGTATCCTATGCCCCAATTAATAAAACCTAGAATACTGTAAGCTTTATTAACCGCGCTCTCAACCTGTCCTGCCACCTTCAATGACTTATGCACATGTACACCCAGGTCCCTCTGCTCCTGCACCCCCTTTAGAATTGCACCCTTTATTTTATATTGTCTCTCCGTGTTCTTCCTACCAAAATGAATCACTTCACATTTCTCCATATTGAACTTCATCTGCCACTTGTCCGCCCATTCCACCAACTTGTCTATGTCCTTTTGAATTTCCATACTATCCTCCTCACAGTTCACAATGCTTCCAAGTTTTGTATCATCAGAAAAATTTGAATTTGTGCCCAGTATACCAAAATCTAGGTCATTAACATATATATCAGGAACAACAAGGGTCCCAACACTGACCCCTGGGGAACTCCACTACAAACCTTTCTCCAGCCCGAAAAACATCCATTAACTCTCTGTTTCCTGTCATTCAGCCAATTTCTTTTCCATGTTGCTACTTTTACTTTTATTCCATGAGCTATAATTTCACTCTCAAGTCTGTTGTGCAGCACTGTATCAAATGCCTTTTGGAAGTCAATGTACATCACATCAACAGCATTGTCCTCATCAACCTCTTACCTCTTACCTCAACCTGTTACTTCTTCAAAAAACTCCAGCAAGTTAGTTAAACATGACTTTCCTTTAAGAAATTCATGCTGGCTTTCCTTAATTAACCCACATTTGTCTACTTACTTTCCTTGTTGGGCCAGGAAGAGCAAGCGTGTTTCTGCAGGGCCCACAAGTAGGGTTCAGGCCTTCCCGACCTTTGTGTGCAGGAAGTTGTTCAAGGACATGTGGATGATATTTGGAAGTTAAAATAATTTGTGCCTCGTGCTGCCAAGTTTAGGGGATTTGGCACTCATTAAAGATGCAATATAAATATGTTATTGTTGTTGCTAGGGGACACATGGCAGAGGAGATGGGTAGCAAAAGGGAGCATCAGGCAAAAGGTGCTGCAGCCACAATTTACAAGCCTGTGATTCTGAACATTATGCCAGGATTGCGCCTGCTAGGAACCTCAGCCTTTTCTGGGTCAGCTGGAGGGTTCCCTATTTACCAGGCCCCTGAGAGATGCTTGAGTTACTAGGGGTAAAATCGCTCCCTTCCCAATCACCTACCTCCCTAGACCTACCTGAAGGTCAATGCTGGGGAGGCAGTCAGTGCAACTTTGTCCTTATGGAACCAGCAAGCTGCCTCTCGATGCCCAATTCATGTCTGTAGTTTGCTACAATATGCTGATGAGGCCCAAGGCCAAATTTTGGGCGAGCCTCAGGCCAATGGCTTCTGATGCGCATTCCTAGCACAATGCATATTCCAGATCAGAACTTGGGCCGATACAAATTTCCACCCCAAAAAACTTGAAGGAAATCAGTGGAAAAATTGGAGAGAAAAACTACCTGATTTAAAAAAGACAGATTTGAAAATAACCACTAAAAAGTTCCAATTTTTAATTTTAAGTGACTAAACTTCAAAAGTACTTCATTGGTCATAAAGCGCTTTCGGACATCCTGAGGTTGTGAAAAGTGTCAAATAAATGCAAGTCTTTTTTCTAGAGACAGGTTGGAGTGTCAATGGCAAATATCTGGGAGCAGGGAGACCATGAAGGGAATAGAAAGGAATAATAAATTTTTTGGCATAAATCTCTGACTGTCTTTAGTCAATAAAAAATTCAGTGAATGGCCAGTACAGATTATCCAATCATTATCACATTACTGTTTGTTGGACTTTGCTGTGCACAAATTGGCTGCCGCATTTCATACATTACAACGGTAATTACACTTCAAAAGCACTTCATTGAATTTAAAGCACTACAGGACATCCTGAGGTCGAGAAAGGTGTTTTGTAAATACAAGTTATTTCTTTCCTGTGCAGTTAATTTAATACATCTATAGAAACTGATCGAAGAGCTAGTCTTGTTGTAAACCTCAAGGAATCACATTCAGTTTGCCTTATCCAAACCCATACTAAATTTGTTCTCCATATATCTTAATCCAGCTAGATCAATCAGATACAGCCACGGGAGAGGAAATAGCTATTACCTTATCCAGCAATCTCTACCTGCTGCCAGATATGTAATCAAACATGATTAGATCACTGTTCCAAACTTGTAAGTGATTTTTCCATTATGTTTGCTTATCATATAGTTAGATAATATATAAATAAATGAAGCAGAAAGGCAATAAAAAAAATGTCAAACTGCATTTTAATCCCACCGTGGTGCCAGAAATAGCACAGTTCAATGACATGGAATTTGTGTGACCTTCTATCTGTGAATATCAACTTCTTACTTCAATAACCTTTTCACCTCCCTCAGTTTTCAAATTTCATTTGTTCTTTCTTCTCATTAAACTGTTATTTTTTAAAAAGAAGCAAAGCTACATCAATTCTTGCATTCAGAATTCAGACTTTAATTTTTGAGTAGTTTGTCTGATATATCAGAATACAGGAACAACAAATGTAAATGTCAGCCCAGTATAAAAGAATTAACACCTGCAACTCTTAGGCATGGCAGCCAAACAGCTGAGCATCCAGAGACTGTTTACACCAGGGCACAAGATGCACCCTCCCCCTAAGTCCATTGGCCACTAGCACAAGAGTGTGACATACCAAGCCCTCTTAACTGAAAAATACTAACCCATGGCATTTTTGAATATTTTTCTGTAACTTTAAAAATCTCAATTGTTACAGTGCTCTATTGAAGGTCTAGCTGTTTGAAGCTCTGATTCCAAAATGCTTCATTGGCGCATTAAAATTGGGGTCCTATTACATTAATAAAACCCTGATCCAAATTTCAACTATCAGTGTGTGAAGCTGTGCCATGCATACTCCACCCATTGGCACTTTCACTGTGTAGCCTAACCAGCAGTCCTAAAAGGGACCGCTGCAAACCACTCAAGTTAAACTTTAAAAAATGATTTTTGTGGAATCATCAATGATCCTCCTAATCCTACAAAAATCTATCCCTCTGATACCTGTCCCTCCATTAACCTGCCCCAGAATCGCCTACCTACACCTGCCACCCTCCACACCGACCATTAACTCTCCTGCACTGCACTGCAGCGGCCTGATTTTTGACCATCTTCAAACAACAAGCTGCTCAGACTGAGCAAGCAGCTCATCAATGAAATGGAAATGAGACCCACCAAAACTAATCAGGTCTTGGATCAATTCCATTAGGCAAGTGGTGGGCTTATATTGCTCACTTCCTGCCCAATGTAATCAGACACGTGAAAATCTGTTCCATTGATTCTGGAGTCATATGCTGTACTGTCTGTACTGCAGGGCTGCACACCTTACATCCAGGTATCATAAATGAAAATCCAAAATGTCTCTAGTCTGCTTTATTAAAATTCTTGTAGTCTCATGGACGACTGCTAATTATTTTCTCCTTCTGGCTGCAGTGCCTCCCTGGAGCCACAATCATGACTGCAGGATGTGTCCTTGATTGTCAACCAACAATCTTGAGTCATCAAGACTAGTATGATGGATTGTTGCATGATAAAAGTGTCATGACAACTTCTTGGGTAGTGACATCTTACACTAGCTGAACATATATGGGTAGAATTTTCATGAGAGTTCTCCCAATCTCCAGGCATAACTTTGGCATAAGTTCACCAGAATTACAAAGAAATGGAGTACATTTCTCTGGGGTTTCCACTGATCTTCCATTGAAGTTAAGGAAGGAGATCATGAGAATCCCCACAGAAATCCTATCCCTTAGTAAACAAAATCCTTTCCTATTAATGAAATTGGGGAGGTTGTCATCCAAGGGCTTTCGATTCCACATGAATTCTGTCAATTACTCCTCTCAGCTGCAGGATTCCTGTTAGTCTATAGAACTGGGCTGCTGTTCTCTTTATTCTGCAGATTCCATTGAGAAGGCAATAAACAGTGAGGTTTGCCTGTTCAGGGTGTCAGTGGCCATCTTTATAAAATTAAGTGCTGCTACCTAACTAATGTGACCAAAATTACCCAAGCTGCCTGGAAAGACATGGGTGCCAAAAAAAATCAAGGCAGTGATCACTTTCACCGTTCTCATGGTGGACTGCAGGCCTTCAGCCAGTAGCGGGCATAAAACCCCACAAGTCTCGGGGGGGAGGGGGGGCGGGGAAGCTTAGCATTCTGAGGAATTGAAGGCATAGAAATCTAAGTAAGACATTCAAGGGGAAAATTCATGAAGACCCATTTTCGAGCACAGGGGTTGCAATTTTTGATCTGCCTGTACCCATTCCTGTTTGAGGCAGGCTCGCAAACCAAGATTTCAGCATGTAGCCCAGTGCTACCCATGCTGCTGGCTGACTGCATGCACACTAGGGGGCCTAACAACTTGTGACACTAGCACATATTCCAGTTAACTTCTGGCTCTTAAAGAAAGTCTGTCCCTCTTTGAGTGAAGCTGCACTGAATCGAAACAGGCTGGTGCAAATGGAGAGAATAGAAATGGAATACAAAGATAGAGAGAGGGCTCCACAGTTCACAAATAAGGAACTGGAGGCCTTAGTCGTGGAAGTGAACAAGAGGAGTGATGCCATATTTTTGCAGGGGAGCCAGGATACCCTCAAGGACTGCTCTCCAAAGGGAATGGGAGCAAGTGGCGAAGGAGGTCAATTCCCAGAGTCTGGCCCTGAGGACTTGGCAGCAGTGCTGGAAGAGGTTTAATGACCTCACACTGGTGGTCAAGGTTAGTGAATGCACTTTCAAGGCATCGCCTACTCATCACACTACCAACCTCTCACTCACCCATCAGCACATCCTGGCACTCAGGACTCACGCCTAACATTCAGATACTCTCACACACCTTCCATTGATGCCAGCCTCACACCCACCTCTTACGGCCTCTAAATACCTCCAGCTATTCAGCTATGGTAGGTACATCATCCAAACACAGTGCTGCACAATCACTGAAATTCTGCTCTCTCTCTTGCAGGATAAGGATCAAAATTTTACAAGCTCCATGAAGGTGAAATGGAAGGGGGAGGAATGGTAAAATGAAGTGGGGCCACGTCGGGCTGGTTCCCTGATGCCTTCCTGCCGTCGACCAATTTTACCAGATGTGGGCGGCAGAATAGATCAGTGGCAGACACATCAGCAGCAGGCAGGTAATTAAGGTCATTTAACAGTCAATTGTCAGGTATTTTCCTAACTTATTGTGATTTTACCAATGGCGCACAAGATGCATGGAGGCTCAGAGCCTCACCTACACAAACGAGGCAAGATCTCAGGAGTAGCTGAATTATGGAGGGTACCGGCAGCCATACTGTGAAGCTGTCTGCAAGTTGTGTGTTGAAGAAGTAACACCATCAAATCTGGAGGCACTGCAGTGGGTGGGGACAAAGTGAAGTGCTGCTAGTGGAAAGCTGTCTCCCAGGTCCACAGCAGCCACTGGAGACAGGCCAAGATTTCTGAGAGGCTCATCGCAGTGGAGGCTTCATCTGGCTGTGGGGTCAATGCTTTCAGATTGTGACTCCTCCAGTGAGGAGGAAAGTGGCACAGAGATGGAGATGCAGGGCAGCCTCATGGTTGCAGAAGGCGTTACCCAGCTCAAAGGGTGTGCCATCAGAGGCTCAGCTTCATTGAAATGTCTGAGCACCCAATCTCTACGAAGACTGTGTTTCTCCAGGGAGGTGGTGGCGGAGCTGCACAGTATGCTGGAGCAGGAGTTGATGCCAGTGGGAAGTGGTGGACACTCAATGCCTGTATCCTTACAGGTGATGTTGGCACTCAATCTTTTCATCTGTGGTTAATTCCAGCAATCGTCAAGATTTATGTGGCATCTCTCAGTTAGTGGCCCATTGCTGCATAAAGGAGGTCTCAGATGCCATGTACCATCGGGCAGGCCATTATATGAAGTTCACA
The DNA here is from genome assembly GCF_036365525.1 of Heterodontus francisci. Lineage (NCBI taxonomy): Eukaryota > Metazoa > Chordata > Chondrichthyes > Heterodontiformes > Heterodontidae > Heterodontus > Heterodontus francisci. The sequence goes on from NC_090380.1 coordinate 69,867,954, forward strand.
ACTGATCAGACCGGTCAGGCCAAGGGGGCAGTTGGCTTCGGACCCATGGCTGGAATTCCCCTGGTGCAGGGGGTCATTAAATGTAGTCATTTGACTATCAAGGCTCGCTCTAAGAAGACTGGTGCCTTTGTGAACAGAAAAGGGTTTCACTCCCTCAATGTTGAAGTCGTCTGTGACAACCATGAGCGATCATGCAAGTGTGTACAAGGTTTCCTGGAAGCTACCAAAACTCCTACATCTTTCGACAGTTCCAATTGCCTCAGATCTTCAGGCCACCCAAACACCTTCGTGGCTGGATCCTGGGAAACAAGGTTTATCCATTAAGTCATGGCTTCTGACCCCTGTACGCAAACCCAATGCACAGGCAGAGGACGCACACAAACACTGTCATATGACTACAAGGGCCACCATTGAGCAGGCCATTGGCCTTTTGAAGATAAGGTTTTGATGCCTCAATAGATCTGAGGGAGCCCTGCAATACACACCCTCAAGGATATCCTGCATCATTGTCGTCTGCTGCACATTGCACAACCTGGCACTCCGGAGGCGAGTAGCGTTGGAGCCAGAGGAAGACACTGAGTGAGCTGCATCCTCAGAGGAGGAGGATGAGCATGAGGCGCCTCAACAGGTGCCATCTGATGAAGATGGCAGCACGGGACCCAGCTCACATGACAGTGACATGCATGGCAGGGAGATTCGCGACTCTCTGATCAGCAGACGTTTCACACAAGGACAAGTGCAAGAGGCCACCAAACCAACAAGTTCTCTCCGTGAGGTGACCTTAGTATTTCTCTGTACCCATTGGGACTATACGCCAAGGCCTTCTGTCAACACAGGCGGTCATGAGGCCTCACATTAACATACCATCCATTTATTTGATTTCACATCTGGTCACTGTCAACTATTGCATAAAAGTAAAAACACGAGTCATTATACATTGAATGTCAAGACCTTTGACTCTCATCAAACATTAAAAGCTTATGCAGTTAACAAGTTATCACCCAGTGAAATCCCAAGTGCTAGTCCCTGCATTTGCACGCTTACTTACGGTCACTTCAACAGGATGCTGCCCGTGCACCTGGTGTTCATGTGGAGGCAGGCTATTGCCTTTCTTGCTCCAGTGCATGAGATGGCTGGGGTCTGTGTCCTCTGGGTGCCTAAGCACTACTGGGGCCCAGCACATTTGGGGCCACCTGCCTCTGTGCAAGGACCAGCTCCGTCATCACATCAGCACGCAGCATTGGTGTCACCGTCAAAGAGCTTGAGGATCTGCCTTCAGCTATGGAAGCACCTAGAGAGGAGCTCCCATTGTCTTAAGCCTGTCCCTTCTCTGCCCTTACAGGATCCACATGTACTCCTGTGGTTGCCTGGAGTGGTTCAGCTCCTGGCAATGGGGAGATGTGGCTGCATATCTAATCCACCCATCAGTCCATAGACCTCATAGATGGAGGTCTGTGTGCACCCACTGCATCCACTCGGTGCTATCCTCCATGTGTCTCTCCATGAGGTGTGCCTCTCTCTTAATGGAGGATGCCAGGCATTCACAAAACAGAGATATGGAGCTATTCATGGCATGGATGGACTCCTCCATTGTTTGCGCAGGGATCTTCGCTACTGTTATGAACATTGGACTTTGTAACATGATTTTTTTTTTAAATTGTGATTTTTAAAAGTTTAAGATGGAGTCCAGAAGGTCAGGTAACCTCACATCCACTCGGCAAAGGAACAAGACAGAAGTCATGGTTACCAGGACAACAGACTAGCACAAAGGAAGATGGTTGTGGTTGTTGGAAGTCAATCATCTCAGCTCCGTGACATCACTGCAGGAGTTCCTCAGGATAGTGTCCTAGGCCCAACCATCTTCAGCTGCTTCGTCAATGACCTTCCTTCAATGATAAGGTCAGACGTGGGGATGTTTGCTGATTATTGCACAATGTTCAGCACCATTCACGATTCCTCAGATACTGAAGCAGTCCATGTAGAAATGCAACAAGAAATGGACAATATCCAGGCTTGGGCTGATAAGTGGCAAGTAACATTTGCACCACACAAGTGCCAGGCAATGACCATCTCCAACAAGAGAGAATCTAACCATCTCCCCTTGATGTTCAATGGCTTTACAATCATTGAATCCCTTACTATCAACATTTCGGGAGTTACCATTGACCAGAAACTGAACTGGAGTAGCTATATAAATACTGTGGCTACAAGAGCAGGTCAGAGGCTAGGAATCCTGCGGCAAGAACTCACTTCCTGATTCCCCAAAGTCTGTCCACCATCTACAAGGCACATGTCAGGATGGAATACTCTCCACTTGTGTGGATGAGTGCAGCTCAAACAACACTCAAGAAGCTTGGCACCTCCGGGACAAAGCAGCCCACTTGACTGGCACCCCATCTACAAACATTCACTCCCTCCACCACCGACGCACAGTGGCAGCAGTGTGTACCATCTACAGGATGCACTGCAGCAACTCCTTAGGCTCCTTAGACAGCATCTTCCAAACCCACGACCTCTACCACCTAGCAGGACAAGGGCAGCAGCTGCATGGGAACACCACCAGTGTTCCTCTCCAAGCCACACACCATCCTGACTTGGAACTATATCGCCGTTCTTTCACTGGCGCTGGGTCAAAATCCTAGAACTCTCTTCCAAACAGCACTGTTGGTGTACCCCACATGGACTGCAGCAGTTCAAGAAGGCAGCTCACCTGCACCTTCTCAGGGACAATTAGGGATGGGCAATAAATGCTGGCCTAGCCAGCGATGCCCACATCCCATGAACAAACGAAAAAAAAACAGAGAACACCTAAAGAACAGTGGGTTTCACCCTCCCAAATATTTGGGTTGTAAAACAAGGAGGCAGTGATTCTGAAGGTACAAGTATACCAAGCAGCTGTTTACACCTGGGAACAATGGAAGGCCCAAGGGACTCTGTGAAACCAGACTTCAGGACTTTGCATACTGGAACAGGATAATAAGCTTTTGACTTTTGAGTCCCGATAAATTTAACAGATTTTCTGAAGCCAGACAGGCTGTAAGAGCAGAAACCAGTGGTTGCAGCCTCAAGGCAGGCTGTAAGAAGGGAACCCAGCGATTGCATCCTCAAAAGAGAGAGAGAGGGGACACTTGCTCTCGGAAGCCTGATACAGTAAAAGTCTGCAAAGAATTTAACTTGTTTTGAAAGTTGAAGTTTTGCAGAAAAGTAAAAGCCCAACAGGATTACCAGGAATTGCCTTATTCATGGACGTCCAGGTCAGAAGTGAAGCTTGGAGAAGTGAACGAAAAGGACATTGATTTTTGAAAAGGTCTGGGAGATCGAACCCATTGGGAGGAGATCAGGACTTTTAACTGCAAAGTATTTTGCCATCAAAAAGGACTGTGTAATGTATAAGTGTGGTTTGAGGTTTTCAGGTAATTTAATAAGTAAAGAAAAAACCTTTCTTTGTAATCTGGGGTATTAGCTACTTACAAAGTACTATTTGGTTAATGGCAATTTCTTTTAGTTTAGTTATAATAAAAGGCTTAAAACGTGAAATCTAGTGATGTAATTTTCTCAATTGGTTTGGGTTCATATCTCGTATTCTTCACATGAACAATCTCACAGGTCGTAACAGCTACCTCTGGAAACTCCGACAGATTTTCACACATTTGATCCTGCAGCTGTAGCATCTGCTGCTTTGCTGATGACACCTGAGGTTCGCCATCTGCATGGAGCTGAGCATCAGTGGCCGCACGTGTCACTGTTGCAGCTTTCACTGCCTCCGTTACCACCTCCTGCGTGTCTGTGTAGTGCTCACCTGATTGTCCCACTAGTTCTGCACGTGCAGCAAAGCCGACTGACATGAGTGTAGCTGCACTGGTGGAGGGTGTGTTGGAAAGAAGTGATGCAGTGTCTTGCGATGGTGTTTGATCCTGTGAACTTTCCAGTATAGCAGGAGCCCTGGTCTGTTCCTCCTCTGCTGCTATAACTAGTGGAGATACATTATTTAAGTGAAACAACTTTTCCTTCAAACAAGCCCTTGTGTCTCCCCTTGGTCAGCAGCTTCCAGTGGCATTAATGGTCCATGCATGTGCCACAGGCCACACATGGTCTAGGGAATGAAGGACGCAACCGTCGCTTTACTCACTCTCCATAGCTTCGACACCTCCCTTGTCCTCAGCGACAGGCTGCCGTGCCGTCACTCATCCAATCTCCATGGCCTGCTCCTCCATTGATGTTACCGCGGCGATGAAAGGCACTCCACCTACTTTTCATTGACACACCCTGGCATTCTAAACATGCTTCTTCTGCAAGCATAAACAGAACTAGTGTTATTCCTGTTATTTGGGCAATTAACAGTACGGCGCCAGGACCCCTGTCCCTTTAAAAACAAGGATCCCGCCTCCAAGAGCTGCTGCCCAATCAGCGGGCCAGCGGCTCAATAGTATTGGCAGCGCCAGTGGGAGAGTGACCACTGCCAGTACTGCAGAAGACATGGGAACTCGGCCCAGTGCTGGAGACCCAGACCCAAGATAAGTGTGGATGGGTCACTGGGGCCAGTCCGGCAGGTGCTGGCGATGGGGGAAGTGAGGGTGGGTTTTGAATGCAGGGGGAAAGGGGTTCAGGGAGATTGGTTGTTTTCTGCTGGTGGCCCTCAATGGGCCACAGATTGCCCATGGAGGAGGCCCCCCCCCCCACCAAGCCTGCAGAGAGGTCGCCTTGTTTTACTGGGCTATCTCCCCACATGACAGAGCCCCACCCCCCCACCCCACGAGCTTAATGCTAATGGCAGGATAAAGAGGCCCTTAAGTGGCTGATAAAAGGCCTCTAAAGGGCCTCAATTGACCTCTTGTTGGGAAGGCCATTTTTGGCCTCTCCAGCCCTAACTTAATAGTAGTTCAATGAGAAGGGGGCAGGCCCTCTGTCCCTGCTTCCCATCACAATTCTATGGGCACCCCGCCCCACTTTTGTGTGTGGCTGCATTAAGCTGTACGTAGAGCCCCAGTACGCAAACTCCAAGTGTCGCTACGTGCTGAGGTTCTATCTGTCCCCAGTGTTACGAAGGATGGGTCTGGTCACATTGCCACGGAATACTCCATGCAGTTGGACCATGCTGTACCACCTATCCTTCGTGGAAAAGTTTCTGCGGGAAAACACCTTTGACCATCAGGCAGTGGTCTGCACGAAATGTCTTCAAGGCCATACAGGAAAAGGAGATAGTGGATCGGGTCAGATAGTTCCCTGAGCAGACTGCCAAAGTCATTTGGCAGAATGCCTCATCACCAGAACTTTCAAACAAGCATCAAGATGTAGCTTGGCTGGTGGTGAGAAGGGCCCTCCCCATCAGATCCTTCCTGCATGCCTGGAGTCTTGCCCCCTCCACACGCTGCCCTCGAGGTGGCTGCGGTGGGGAAGAGACAGTTGCCCACCTCCTTCTGGAATGTGTCTTTGCAAAGTAGCTGTAGAAAGAGATGCAGTGGTTTTTGTTGAGGTTCATCCCAAGCAGCTCTGTAACACAGCAGTCTGTGCTCTAGTCTTGGGAGTTCAGACTTCCTAGCCTTGCCACGTACAGTGATCCCACACTGCTCAGCCATTTTCCTCAACTCCTCCATAGACAGTGCTTTTAACTTATCCCAAGTTACTTTTCCCTGGCTTGGGGAGCTACTAGCTTCAGTCGCAGACATGTTAGTATTCAATCACACACAACCACAAGAAAACCTGTATTGAAATCTTGCTCTTTTTTGATTGGGAACAATTTGGCTTCCCACTTCCAATTTCTCTCATTTGTCTGTGGGTAAAATCCAGGACGATAACCCCCAAATTTCTGTTACGACCAGATGAGAAAGGGGTCTAAGGGTTCCCTCTCAGCCTTCACTTGGTCTTACCGTAACAGGATTTAATTTTAAACACACCATGTTTTTAGTTCCCAGTTGATGAATCCTTGTTCACCGCTTTCCAATGATAAGGCAAAGAAACCAGCACAAACAGGTTTTCTTAGGTTTAAAGAAAACAAGGTTGAAATTTATTCAACTTAAACTCTAATGCAGTTAACGCCTACAGATATATGACACACCCACGCTAGCACGCATACGCGATACACATATGCAGCTAGAGACAGAACAGAGCAGAAGAAATAAAGTGGAAAAGTTTGAGGCAATCTCTGAAGAGGGTTTTTGTTACAGATCTTCGAGCTCACTGCAGAGTCCTTGATTGTAGGTAGATCTTGCTTTTCACTGGGGCCCAGTATTCTTCTTAAACCTTGTTGGCTGTAGGAGACTTTTCTCTCTTGGGGTTCATGTATCTTCAGTGGCTTTGGAGTTCCATGAGAAAGAGATCGGAGCTGAAAGGAGAGGCTGTGGTGAGCCAGCCAGGTCTTTTCAGTCCAGGAACAAACAGACACTCTCAGTTCAAACTGTTTGTACAATTCAAAAAAACCCAGGTTGCCAAGCAGGTTAGTCATGTGACTAGTTGGTCTGACCACATCTGTTTGCGGATTCTCTGGTCTTAGCCGACCCTGGAATGTCTCTTTTTACACATAATATCTGGTTCTCAAAGTCCATTGTGGGTTAAATTGGAGCAAGGAATAGCCCCTTTGTCCTTTCAAGCACTGGCTGTTGGTATGCAAAAACATTTTTCCAGCCAACAGTCTGGTGATTTTTTAACAAGTCCTTTCTTCGCTTCAGCAGCAGTTTGAAATTTAATGTCCAGATGGTGAAATTAATATGCCTCATCCTTGGCAGGTGGGGGTCTCACATAACAGGTGCCACAGCGATCAGTTTTGTGGCCTCAAATATTTACAATCTATATTCATGACTTGGATGAAGGGACCAAATGTATTGTAGCCAAATTTGCTGATGACACAAAGATAGGTAGGAAAGCAAGTTGTGCAGAGGACACAAAGGGCCATTTGGAGTGGGAATATAGGCATGAGGGGCCGGACAATAGCGCCGGACACCTCCACCTGGAAATCCAATGTCATGATGTCAGTTCCGTATTTAGTCAGCGGTGGGAAAGCTCCCAGGCAGCGTTGCCACCCCAACTTGACAGGACTGCCATTTGAATTGCTGAACAAATAGTTATAATACATTTACATGCAATTGAGAGCAATTTAATTGGTTTTTTGAATTAAATAGAAGGCGGGCAGCCCTCACTTGCCTTCAGATCCCCAGCCATTGAAAGGTGGCAGCACCGAGGCAAGGCCTCAGTGCCGCGATGGAAAGGCAGCCATGACGAGCACTGGATAGGGGAATAGGGGGGTAGAAAAGGCCATTGTCAGCCTGCGGTGTTGTGGACTCTGCACGTGTGGGCTTGGTCTCAGGTGGCAGGACCAGATGAGCTTGGTCTCGGGTGAGAGGATTGGGTGGCCATACTATCGAGTGAGATGATTGGCTCTCAGGAAGACTGGGCACTGAGAGCTATTAGTGCATAAGCTGAGAGGAGTAGAAAAGTCAAAGCTGCTAAGGCAACTTTGTCTCTGCAAGGACAGCACTCTGGAGGCCTACTGATCACTTGGCATGGGTGTCATACACCCTGTCTTTGTGGACTCCCATGGCATGATGCAACGCCTCTGAAAGGGGGAACTAGGAGGTAGCTGCACGTGCGCGTGAAGCTCCACGACAAGAGCAACAGCACCCAACCATGCCAAGAAGGGCCCACCTGCACCAGACAGTGTACCAGACTCGAATCAGCTACCTCCAATTGTCCGAGCGGCATTGTCAGCAAAAACTACAGCTCTCCGGGGAGGCCGTCACTGACTTATGCGCCATGCTGTAGCACGAATTGTGATCTATGGAATTCGGTGATCTCCCTATGCCAATGGCCCTGAACCATGGCACTGAACTTATACTTGTTTGGATCTTTCCAAGGATGCACTGGGGACATTTGTGGGATCTCCCAGGCAGCACTTCTACATCAAGAAGGTAACCAATGCCCTATCCAAGAGAGCCGGCGACTATGCCCACTACCAGACCGACCCTGACAGTCAGGCTGAGAGGGCTATCGGCTTTGGGGCCATCATTGGATTCCTCCAGGCACAAGGTGTGATAGATTGTATGCATATTGCCATCAAGGCTTCAACGGACCATCCAGGCCGCCTTCATCAACAGAAAGGGCTTTCATTTCATCAACACTCAACAGGTCTGCGACCACTTGCATTTCCTGCAGGTGTGTGCCTGCTTCCTAGGAAGCAGCCACGATGCCTACATACTTAAACACTCCCAGGAATGGATTCTTGGGGACAAGGGTACCCATTAAAGACATGGCTACGATGCCTGTGAGGAACCCTTGCACTGCAGCAGAGGAGAGATACAACATTTGCCACGGCTCCACCGAAGTGACAATCGAGCAGGCCACTGAGCTGCTGAAGATGAGATTCTGTCACCTAGGTTGGTCCAGTGGAGCCCTGCAGTATGCCCCAGCAAAGGTCTCACATATCATAGTGGTCTGTTGTGCTCTGAATAAGCTAGCACTGCAGAGGGGGGAGGCCTTGTATGAAGAGGACATGATTGATTGCCAGTCCTCAGCCAACACGGAGGATGTGGAGTAGGGTTATGAGCAGGCAGCACTGGATCTTGAATCTCTTACACTGGAGGCCAGGCACTTGAGCGACGGACCAAGGAGGCAAGAGACAATCTCATACTTACCCACTTTCACCCACCATGATGGTCTTTCAGAGTGAATGAATAAAGACTCACCTTAATGCATTCAGTTTGTTGCCTCCTTTCTCTTTGGATTCCATGCCTAGTGCTCAGCTTATCCACGCGCTCTGGCACATCTGAGATACTTACCAAAGACAGCCTGTGCCTACACTGGCAGCCCAATAAGGGAGAAGGGTGAAATCAGCATCTCACAATTCAGGCACGAAAGAATAAGCCTTTTCCCATCATGAATGTGAACTGCAATGACAATAGAACTTTATTACACAAAACAAATGTCAAACACCTGTGAAACCCCAAGTGTGTCTATGTGCTTCTCTTTATAATTTTTGTGTGCTTCTACGAGGTGTGACCCCTGCGCTAGCAGCTGGACTGGAGGCAGGCTGCTGATCAGGCTGCCCTTGGCCTGGGATGATTTTGGTGGCTGTGCTCTGGCTGCCTAAGGCCAGGAGGACCCTGTCTGGCTGAGGGTTTCCTGCACAGGTGCAGGACTCTCCTCAGGCATAGAAACTACTGGAACTCAGCTGTCCACACTCAGAGCATCCTGATGGAAGCCCCCAGCTGTGGAGGTCAACCTTTCCTTCTGCCTTTCAAGGCTCACTTGAACTTCCCGGCTGACCAAAGAAGGACAAAGTCCTTGAGAGGGTGCAAAGGAGATTTACCAGAATAGTTCCAGGGATGAGGGATTTAGATTTTAGGTTAGAGTGGAGAAACTGGGGTTGTTCTCGTTGGAACAAAGGAGATTGAGAGGAGATTTGATAGAGGTGTACAAAATTGTGACAGGTTTAGATAAGGTAGACAAAGAAAAGCTGCTCCCACTAGCTGATGGCTTTGGGCAAGCGATGCGGTGGGATGTGAGGAAGAACTTCTTAACACAGTGAGTGGTAATGACCTGGAATTCGCTCCCTATGAGGCTGGTGGAAGTGGAGACCATGAACGATTTCAAAAGGAAATTAGATGGGCACTTGAGAGAAATAAACTTACAGAGCTACGGGGATAGAGCCGGGGAATGGGACTGATTGGTTTGTTCTGCAGAGCGAGCATGGAATGAATGGGCTGAATGGCCTCCTTCTGTGTCATAATGACTCTAGGACTCCATGACCTGGAGGAGACTCCAGGCGTCTCGTCCTTCTCTCGCCCTTGCCACTGCTGTACTGAGCTCATGGCCAAGGCGATGGTGTATAGGTCTACGCCCATTTGTGTGATCTGGCTTTCCATGAGGGTCGGCAAGTTTTCAATGGAGGAAACCATGTACTCACACGCCTGAGACATGGCAGCACCCATTGCATGGATGGACTCCTCCATCATCCGCTCATGGCCTCTGGCATCTCTGCCATATGTTGCCTTACCTCTCTCTGCAACTCCAGCATGCCCTGTGCTGTCGATACCAGAGGCTTGGCATCAGCCTGGAGCTTGGCATGGGCCTGACCACCCACAATCCTCCGACTGTCAGACTCCTCGGCTGTCTCAGCCTCAGTCAGCTGCTCGGGGACATGTGTGGTGCTGTCACCAACCTGTGACCCTGATTCTACAGCCGAGCGGAAACCCATAGAGGTGAAAGTATCTGTGCTGGTGGAGAATGCACTCTCTGACTGAGGTTCCTCCTCACAGGTTGAGGGCTGCTCACTTCATCTGGAGTGTCCTGTGGACGCCGACCTGCATGACAGAACACAAACATGGGTTAGGCTGTGCAGATCTTGTCATGCCAGCAATGCGTGGTGTGGAACCCCAGAAGTGTACTGGATGTCGACTGACAATCCTCAGTCTCTTGCATGGAGACTCCAGTTTCACCATCCTCTATTGAGTGGCTGCCGTGGGTCCCTGCTAACTCCAGTGCCTCCTCCTCAGCTGTCCACAGAGGCCATATATCTGGAATTCCTCCACCAGTCCTGGAAATTTCCCTCCTGTTATGGGCCTGTTTGTTCTGCAAGTGGAAAGAGAAAGATAGTAAGACGTCACAGGAAGAGCGAGATAACAGTTTTGCAAGTGGCAGCCCCTTGTCCCCTGCTGGGGATTCCTATATGGCACCTCCCTAAATTCACTCTCAGGGTAATGGCGGTGAAATGCGAAAGAAGGTGGCCTGTGGTCGAGATGCAACCATGCATCTGGCAAGATATTGTGATGCCCAACCCCCCTTTCCAGCACCTTTGTGGTGACTCACCATGTCACCCTGCCTCCAGCGTAGACACCTGCAAGCCCCAACAAGGCCAGAGATATGGAGCACGCACCTTGGCAGAACAAAGGAGGTCACTGACTCTCTTCCTGCACTGGACCTATATTCAGGGGTGACCCCATGGCTGCTGACCTCCTCTGTTATCTCTGTCCAGGCTTGCTTGGTCAGGTGGGAGGACGTCTTCTTGCCATCCCACCTTTCCCTTGCAGCTCGGAGGAGAATTTCAGGGAGGCATTACTAAACCGTGAGGCCACCTGGTGCCTTACCTCTGCCATACTGCAGTGTCCTTCTCCGGGGGAGGGGGTGGTAGGTGAAGGTACAGCAAGTAATTAGGAAGGCAAATGGAATGTTGGCCTTTATTGTGTAAGGCATTTTTAATATCTCTTGCATTTATGTTCATACATAAAATGTAATCAGTTGTAGTGTGGACCAGCGTGTGGAGCCTACCAAGTGATAAGAAGTGCGGAGGACATTGGGACAAAGGGAGACAAATTCTGACCTAAGACATCATTGCTGGGGCTCATATTAGACTTTTAAAAAATAAAGATAATTTAACTGAATAAGGACACACACACATACACACACACATACACACAGAGGAGTCAGGACACGCCACTAAGATGGTAGCCCCGGGCTATTACAACATCAAATACTCTGTCTACAGCAGCTGTCATAGACCATGGCTTCTTGGAATATGTGTGAATGGTTTCCTTCCTGTGGATGACCCGGTTCGATATATTACCTTATATGTCAAGGGGCCAGGGTCAGAAAGCGGTATAAAGCCACAGTTCACAAGGACATTGTTGCTGCAGCCAGGAAGTGTGACTCGGTCAGTCACAGGAAATCGTGCAGAAGAATTCATTCAGTGGACAAACTCCTGTACGGAGGTCTAACTAAGCAACTGGTGTTGTAAATGCATACTATTGCTTAGTGGGTTAATAAAGAGTTTCCACATAAAGTGGAAATTGTATCCAAAGTTTGTTTCATGCCATTGACACTTTAATACAGGGTCAGGACCTTAGAGGAAAGTGAGACCCCCTGTTTAAGAGTCTTACAACTGGAAGAGTAATGGAGTATAAAAGTAGGGAAGTCTTGCTACAACTGTGCAGGTATTGGTGAGACCACACCTAGAGTATTGTGTACAGTTTTGGTCTCTTTATTTAAAGGAGGAATATCCTTGCATTGGAAGCAGTTCAGAGATGGTTCACTAGGCTGATTCCTGGGATGAAGGGGTTATCTTATGAGGAAAGGTTGAGCAGGTTGGGCCTACATTCATTGGAGTTTAGAAAAATGACCGGTGATCTTATTGAAACCTATAAGATTTTAAGGGGCCTTGTCAGGGTAGATGCTGGAGAATGTTTCCCCTCATTGGCGAATCTAGAACTAGGGGGCACAGTTTCAAAATAAGGGGTCTCCCATTTAAGACAGAAATGCGGAGAAATTTCTTCTGTCAGAGGATCATTAATCTTTGAAATTCTCTACCCCTGAGAGTGGTGGAGTCTGGGCCATTGAAAATATTCGAGGCTGAGTTAGACATATTTTTAATCTACAGGGGAGTAAAGGGTTATGGGGGGCAGGCAGGAAAGTGGAGTTAAGATCACAATCAGATCTTATTGAATAGCGGAACAGGCTTGAAGGGCTAAATGACCTACTCCTGATCCTATTATGATCTTATGTCCTTACCTGCCTTTAAAAATGGTAGCTGCATGTGACTGTTGGCACTAGGACCCATCCGCCATCGTTACTTGGCCAGCTCCACCTGCAGGCCTTTAATTGGCTGTTGCTGGCAAATCCTACAGGAAATCTCACTGCCAACCTGCATTCCCAACGACATCAGGCCATCCACCTGACCAGTAAAATTCAGGCCGAGGTGGCATGAAACACAAGGGAGCAGCAGAGAACTGGCAGGGGCCATGCAGACCTTCATCACCTCAGCCTGATGGAGGAGATGGTGCTCTGCGACATGGGGCCGGCTGCAACAGAGCCAATAGCATCTGGCATCGGCAAAAGCATTCAGGATGTCAGTATATTCCTGCTTTATGCCCCTTTTCAATTCATACCTCACCCGCATCCTGTTAAATGGCATGAAGTGCACCCTGCGGATGGTGTGACCATGGGCAGGCTTGCTTTCCACTCCACCCCTTTCCCTCACCGCCAACCCTCCCCTTCTGCATTTATGCTTTCAGCTACCCAAGAAGTGCCACCTGGCCAGATAGTGCAGCCTCATCATGAAGGTCGAGTTACACTAGAACTCTGATGAAGAAGCACTCTCATTTGATCTGACACTAGCACCCATCAGCTCAGATACTCATACTATGCAAACTTTAGAGGGTGGTATAGAGTTGGATCAGCATGTGGTGTGTCACCAGGCATGAGTGAGCTGCAGCCAGGCCAAGGGAAAAGAATAATTTGTCTGCCAGCTCACCGAAAGGCAAGTTCTGCTACAGAGGACTCAGATGAGGAGAATGCTGATGGTCATGCATACTGAGATGCTGTGCAACACAGCCTCTGTCAAGAAGCATGGAGGAGTCTGGCTCCAACATGACACAGCTTCACACAGAGCTTGGAGGCCAGCCTTTCCAGCGTGTAAGTGGTGGCCAACTCTTTGACAGCACTTGCAGTCCCAGCTTTCATGCAGCGTCTGGTGGCCAATATCTCAGCTTCCGTTGCAGTACAGGCAGAAGTCAGCCAACAAATGGAAACTCAGGCAGAGGTCATAAGAGTCATGCATGATGCCATGTATGTGTGTACTATCTACAGGATATACTGCAGCAGCCTGTGTGGAGTTTGCAAGTTCTCCCTGTGTCTGCGTGGGTTTCCTCCGGGTGCTCCAGTTTCCTCCCACAGCCAAAAGACTAGCAGGTTGATAGGTAAATTGGCCATTATAGATTGCCCCTAGTATTGGTAGGTGGTAGGGGAATATAGGGACAGGTGAGAATGCGGTAGGAATATGGGATTAGTGTAGGATTAGTATAAATGGGTGGTTAATGTTCGGCACAGACTCGGTGGGCCGAAGGGCCTGTTTCAGTGCTGTATCTCTAAATTTAAATTTAAAAAAATCTAAACTTGCAAAGGCTTCTTTGGCAACACATTCCAAATATGCAACTTCCACCACATAGAAGGGCAAGGGCAGCAAGTGCATGGGAACATCATCACCTCCAAGTCACACACCATTCTGACTTGGACATATATCTCTGTTTCTTCATTGTCATTGGGCCAAATTCCTGGATCTCTCTACTTAACAGCACTGTGAAAAGAAAGACTTGCATTCATATAATGTCTTTCACGACCACCAGAAGTCACAATGTGCTTTACAGCCAATGCAGCACTTTTGAAGTGTGGTCACTGTTGTAGGAAATGTGGCAGCCAATTTGTGCACAGCAAGCTCCTATGGGCAACAATGTAATAACGGCCAGATAATCTGTTTTTTGTGATGGTGATTGAGGTATAAATATTGGCCAGGACACCAGGGGTAACTCCCCTGCTCTTCAAAATAATGCCACAGAATCGATTACCTGACAGAACAGATTGGGCGTCAACTTAACATTTTATCCAAAAAACAATACTTCCAACAGTGCAGCACTCTCTCAGTACTACAATGGAGTGTCAACCTTAATTTGTGTGTTTAAGTCCTAGAGTGGAACTTGAACCCACAACCTTTGGCCTTATAAGTAAGAGTACGACCAACTGAGCCACAGCTAACACCTATAGAAGTTACTGGGACCATCTTCACCACATAGACTGCAACGGTTCAAGATGTAGATCCACCACCACCCTCTTAAGGGCAATAAATTCCAGCCTTGCCAAGAAAGAATTTTTTCACCAGGATATTGCCTGGGCTGGAGCATTTCAGTTATGAAGACAGACTGGATAGGCTGGGGCTGTTTTCCTTGGACCGAAGAAGGCTGAGGGGGCACCTGATTGAGGTATACAAAATTATGAGGGGCATTTATAGGATAGATAGGAAGAAACTTTTTCCCTTAGCGAAGTCAATAACTAGGGGGCATAGATTTAAGGTAAACGGCAGAAGGTTTAGAGGGGAGTCGAGAAGAAATATTTTCACCCAGAGGGTGGTTGGAATCTGGAACACACTGCCTGAAGAGGTGGCAGAGGCAGGAACACTCACGACATTCAAGAAGTATTTAGATGAGCACTTGAAATGCCTTAATATACAAGGCTACAGGCCAAGTGCGGGGAAATGGGTTAGGACAGGTGCTTGATGGTCGGCGCAGGCGCGTTGGGCCGAAGAGCCTGTTTCTGTGCTGTAAAACTCTATGACTCTATGACTCTAAAAGGTAATACTCAGTGAATAATGCACAACAGACCTACATGTATGCCAGTGCCTGAATTAGACAATAAAATAGTAGTCTGTAGGCCAATTTGCTACATTGTAAGATTATTGCAAAAGACACAAATAATGGACTATTTTCAGTGTAAAAGGCATTCATGCAAAGATGATAATTTGTATTTTTATTGTAGTACTAAAGTGCAGGATGAACTTGTATTTAAATTTAGGAGGAAAATAACATAACTATTAGTCAATATGCTATGACATGGGAGAACCAAATAAACTTTTAAAAATTTTCAACAATCAATCCTCCACAGCCAATCTTCCACTATCTCAGTTCACAAAAGCACTACATCCTCTAGAGCCAATTTACAGAGGCACCTTCTTTCCCAGCTGTCACAGTTCATACTCGGCTCCCTTTCCCTCATCATTCAACCTGGCATTATTTTCCAATCCAGTTAGGCTAGTGCTCTTCTACTTTCCTCCAATCAAGTTGGCTCTTTTCCCTTCCCTATTCTCCATCAGAGCTCATGCTGTCAGGCCTTGCCTCTCTTTTCAAGCTGGCAAAGTTAGTTAATGCTGGCATTTTCCTTTCTCTCCTACTCAGCTTCTCCCCTCTTCCCCAAAAACAAAGCACCCAGATTCTACCGCTCGCCCTCTCCCTTTCATTACCATCTATTTCTGGCCATTCACTTATCACCACCAGCCACCCTCCACCTCCAACTGGCATTGCCATCATTTTTCTTTCCTGCTTTCATTTATTTTCTCAGAGAGTGTTTCTTTTTTGTAGTTCTTCCAATTCTCTGATTACTCTCCCCATCAACTCTCTCTTGCCTGGTCAATCTCTCTTCTTAGCTTATGTTTAGTTTTCTATACATTCATTTACCTTCATTAGTATTTTTGTTCTTCTGCTTTCTTCTCTCGTCCATTTTCCTCAGCATTTCTTCTGAGACCCATGACTTTTTAACTCGTTTTGCTTTAACCATATCAATGTTTTGTTTAGCACTTTCTACATAGTGCTTTTCAATGTATCCCACTGACCTTGGCAACTGCTTTCTAAACTGTTGTTAATCTCTAACTTTATCTCTACTGCTTAATGACACTTGACCCCCTCAGAGCCCAGCATCTTCTCTCTATCTCACCTAGGCTTTTGATTTCCCTTCTTGATTCTCTTCAGATGAACTTTTACTTTCATGGCAACTAGATTATGATCTGTGTCCACATCTGCAACTGGGTAGACACATGAATTCTTTTTGCTGTTTCGATATCTCTGCTTGACAAGGATGTTAGCAATATGGTACCTCTTCAGATCCCCAGGTGACTTCCAAGTGTATCGTTTTCTCTTATTGCACTTAACCCAGGTGATGATGATGCACAGCTTCCGTCTTCTATAGAATTCAACCCGCATCTCTCAAGGAATTGACTGGAGAAAGGAGAGGTAAGCAAGCACAGAGGGAATGGATAGTAGAGATGATACGCTACTCATAAAACCTGAGGAAGTAAAGAAAAATATAGCAAGCCAACAGAACTAGATCCAGCAAAAGAAGAAAACATTTTCCAAGATGATTTAGGACCTGACCTTCTGGAGTGTGAAATAATTAGAGCTATAAAAGAACTGAAGCCAGGGAATGTAGAAGGATGTGACAGAATCCCTGCAGAGATGATAAAGGGACTTGGAGAGAAGGCAACAAGAGAATAGTTTAACTTGTGTAAGAAGATGGACTTGGAGAGAAGGCAACAAGAGAATAGTTTAACTTGTGTAAGAAGATGTACACCAAGGGAGAATGGCCAGAAGAGGGCAAATACCACAATACGTGAAGAGCACCGCACCATAACTTTGATTACACATACATCCAAACTAATGTTTGAGATCCTAGCAAATAGACTGAAAGCCAAAACAAACCATTACATCGGCTGTGGTTAGTTTGATTTTAGGCAGGGTTGTGGAACTAGAAAGGCTATATCAGTGATGAGAGTGTTAAGTGAAAGACGTATAGAATACCAGCAAGAAGTGGATTATGAAAAGGCTTTCGATATAGTGAACTGGAAAATGCTGTTGAAAATACTGGAGGCAGTCAGAGCTGACTGGAGAGATAAATGATTGAGTGTAACTCTTTACATGGGTCAGACTGCTACAATCAGGGCTGTATTTGGTGAAACTGAACCTGGCGTAATCATACATGGGGTGAGGCAAGTCTGTCTACTATCACCACCTTCCCTTAGGCAGATCACAATAACTAACTGACTTTCATTGCCATTCACTCCCCCCACCCCAGCTCCCCTTTCACTAGCATCCACTTTCTCTTTTTCCATTGCCAACCACTCACTCCTCTTTTCATCGCCAATTACTCCCCCTCCCCTCCATTCCCAAACACCTTCCCATTTACAAATGTACATAGAATATATGCATAGCACAGGAAACAGGACATTTGGCCCAACCGGTCCATATCAGCATTTATATTGCACTCAAGCCTCCTCCCAATCTTGCTCATCTAACTCTATCAACATAACCCACTATTCCTGTATTCCTGGTATGATTATCTAGCCTTCCCTTAAATGCATCTATACTATTTACCTCAACCACTCCATTTGGTAGCGAGTTCCATATTGTCACCACTGTCTAGGTAAAGGTGCTTCCGTAGTGGCCTCAACAAAGCTGGTAGAAGGCTGCTGTTGGGACTTTTGAGATGCTTGTGGCCAGTGGCTTTTGGGTGCTTAAGCCTGTTAGGGCCTAGCTGCACAGTGCTGCATCTTGGCACCACTGGGACAGTCTGTCCACTTGATTCTCTGGTACCCTGGTGTGTATTTGTCCTGGGGTAGCGAAGGACTGGTCAAGTGGACATCTTATGAGACTTCTCCCATCATGCCACTGCCAACCTGTGGGACTGGGGCTCATCACTTCCACTAATCTGCAGAAGATGAGTGACTCCTTGAAAGCCTCTATCTATTTAGTCCACCAGTCTATTCAAGGTGTACACCTGTCTCTCCAAGGTGGAGCCGAGACCCTGCAAGGCATCCAGTTGAGCTTCTATCAAAGATACAAAGGCTGATGACACTGATTTCCTTTGTGAGGGCCCGCATCACACTCTCCAGAATAAACTGCAAATTGCTGATGCCGATATGAGATAACATCACACAGGCTGAAAGCAGCCTACTTCACACTTTCAGCCATAGTGTTAAACTCCTTGGCTGGGCTTCCAATGCATGATAAAGCTGAGGATATGATGCCAGAAGTTTTCATGGCTGGGCCCCTGAAGTCCTCATTTCTGGCATCTGCAGCTGAGCTGGGAAAGGATCTTGCCCTCCAGAGAACTATTTCTTGTGCTTAGGAACATAGGACTTAGGAGCAGGAGGCCTATCGAGCCTCCTCCGCCATTCAGTAAGATCATGGCTGATCTGGTTGCAGTCTCAACTCCACTTTCCTGTCTGCCTCCCATAAATCTTGACTCCCCTGTCTATCAAAAATCTATTTAACTCAGCCTTGAATAAATTCAATGACCCAGCCTCCACTGCTTTCTGGGGAAGAGAATTCCATAGACTAATGACCCTGTGAGAAAAGATTTTCTCCTCAGCTCTGTCTTAATAGGGCAACCTCTTATTCTTAAACTGTGTTCCCTAGTTCTAGTCTCCCCCACAAGAAGAAATATCCTCCTGGTCTCCTCAGGATCTTTTATTTTTCAATAAGATCACCTCTCATTCTTCTGAACTCCAATGGGTATAGGCCCAAACTGTTCAAAATTTCTTCATAAGGTAAGCCCATCATCTCCAGAATTAGTTGAGTGAATCTGCTCTGAACTGCTTCTTACACAATTATATCCTTTTTCAAATAAGGAGACCAAAACTGTACACAGTAGTCCAGATCTGGTCTCACCAAGGTCCTGTACAGCTGCAGTAAAACTTCTCTACTTTTGTACTCAATTGCCCTTGCAATAAACATCAACATTCAATTTGCTTTCCTAATCACTTGCTGGACCTGCACACTAACCTTTGGATTCATGTACCAGGACACCCAGATCCCTCTGTACCACCGAATTCTGCAATCTCTCTCTCCATTTAAATAGCATGCAGCTTTTCTATTCTTCCTGCCTCATGAGTACCTGCTACTCACTCGTGCAGACTCCTTTGTCTCACTATCTAACCCAGTATCCCAGCTGGTGCCTGGGAGATATAGAGCATATGACAGTGTATCCACAGGAGGGTTGTCCTCCTCTACCGCATCGTCTTGTGCAGGAACCTCTTGTTGTCGAGAAGGATCTACAATAAAGAGAAAGAACCAATAGTTTGGATGGCCGATAGAAGCTAGATATTTGCAGATGCTTGGCTTGAAAATACAGCTTGAAGTTGTGAAGTTTGCTATGCATTTTCTGAGCTGAAGGAAGGGTTACAAGCAATATGCAGGCACTCTCCTGAGATTAACCTTCCCCCTCGCTTTCCCCGATGCTGATGACTCGAACTGGGCCACTGATCTCTAAGGCATCTTGCTCTGCTTGGGTGGGGGCGATGATATTAGCAAATCTTCCTCTCATCTTATATTTTGTCTCGTTCTGCAGAAAGATAGGGGGAGAGTTTGTGAGTGGGTATTGAAAAGGTAAATGGAGATGTGTAGGGTTTGTGCCTATAGTCGATGTGTTGGAAGGTGTAGAAGAAGCAAGGTCAAATTAGAATGAGAAAGTGAAGAATGTAAAGGGAAGTATATGCAATGTGAAGGGAGGAAGGAATGCTTGGAGGAGTCAGTGGTTGTGCAAGTGGTAGGATGTGAGAAGAAAATGATGTTAGTTATTGCTAGAGAAATCTCCAAGCCTGTTTATGAAGAAGACACTGAGACTAGGATGCTTTGGTGTAGATTGTTTATTGCTTGTCACAGAGCTTACTTCTGCTCTCCAAACAACACCACCAGCCCGTGCTGGCTGGCTCTTTATATATACACACTTGAATACAATTAACTAATTAACACCCAACACCTGTTCACCCTATTATCTTGAACTGCCAGGTATTTATCATCCATTAACAAAACTTCAGACCCGAACAGATTCCCCGTTTTTTCTTTAAATTAAATACATACATATATAAAAAGGAAAAAGGAATAAACAAATAATGACATTTTTATTTACATTATTAACTTTCAACAGCACCAGCCATTAACATGCTGTATATTCCCCCCTTTTAAAAAAAACTTGTTTGAAGAAAAAGCGATCTTATTGTTAAAAAAAAAATGTCCACGTTTTCCTAACTTATATCACAAGACTGCCCTTTGAGGACATCCAACAATTTTTTTGAACAAGCATCTCTCAGTAAAACAATCAGAAATGATGGCTTGCTTCAACCCATTTTATTTGGAAAATTATTTTCTTTCCAACATTTCTTTTATACTCGCAAGATCAATCCTCAACCTCTTTTCTGCAACACCTTTTTCCCCCAGAGAGGATGGTATGTAGCATTCTATAGGAAAACTCTTCTCCGATTGCCCCTTATACAAGAGTTCCTTTAAAATACTTGATAAATACATACCCATATCTATCACTTCTATCAGTGCAAGTGTCTCAGCAGCTAAGATGCTTTTAATTATCCTCTTTATTTTCTTCGATTCAAGCATCAGGCCTAGTTTGTGTGCATAACCAGTTCAACTGCCGATTAAGCTCCTTAACTGGTCTACTTCTTCCTTGGTTGCAGAGCCTTCCTTTTGAGAGGATCTGGCCCGATTTATTGGGATCCTATTAACTTTCTGTAGGTAAGACTGTTAATTTAGGGTTACCCGCAACTTAGTCTGCCTAAATATTTAACCCTATATATTTAAAAGCTCCAGAAGCCTGACTTCCAATTTTAAATTCCTGCAGAACTTTATCTACCACAAATTTCTCAAATGCCTCAGATCCTCCCCACAGAAAATCGTCCACATGCATCAAGAAAAAGCCTGCAAGTTTTTTCTTCATAGTACCATAAAACATTGCTGGATCCACCTTTAGTTGAATACAACCAGCTTTTAGTAGGACGGGCCTAACTGAAAAATACCACAATATAATAAAAGAAAAATACTGCAGATCCTGGAAATCTGAAATAAAAACAAAAAGTGCTGGAAAATACTCAGCAGGTCTGTTAGCATCTGTAGAGAGAGAACCAAAGTTAACGTTTCAGGTCAGTGGCCTTTCATCAGAATAATATTTTATATTATATGAAAAATACCACACCCTGGATGCACCATTTAGCCCATAAACACACTTGTTTAGCTTCCATAATTTCCCTTCTATATCTCCAGCTTCTTTTGGTGGCTTTAAAAATACTTCTCTTTGAAATTTCTCCCCTTGCCAAAATGCTGCTTTGATGTCAATGGACTTACATTCCCATAAGTGTGTTGCTAAAAAGGCAAGAAAAATCCTCAAACTTGCTTTTACTGCTGTTGGGGAGTGTACTGTAACTTCCTGGTCACCTAATCGTTCCTCAAATCCCCAAGCTACAAGTCAGGCCTTCGCTTTATATGTACCATCGGGAAGTACTTCCTCTGTACAAATCCATTATGGGACAATGCTGGTTGTCCTCTATCTGGCACCTCCGTGTATACGCCAAACTCTCTCCAACTGTCAAGCTCTTTTTGCTTGGCATCCTTTATCAATTTACCATCTAACCTGTTAGTAGCCACTAGATCTTTTCTATTGTACGGACTCCTACTTCTTGTGGCGCCCCTCGCCTGCTCTCTAGTCCTCGCTGTAGTGAAACCACGTCCCCTACTAGATTTCCTATCTCTTTCTGGACGACTACCACTTGACCTGTCCTCCTACAACCAGACTCGCTTTCACAAGTTCGTGACCTTTTCCTTGGACTATGATCATCTTCAGGCCCACTATCTGAACTTACACTACGTTTTTTTGGCCTTCTGCATTTTCACTTCCTTCTGCCAATCTATAGATTGGATATCCTGTCCCTTGCCTTGCACAGCCAATGTTTATATTTCCCTGTGGCCTTTCCTGCCATTCCTATAAAGGTGGCTTCCCTCCATTCACTAGTCCCTTCTGTCATATATGTCACTCCAGTCCCAATGTTCAGTAGTTGACCTTTGGGATAAATGGCCTTATCTGGATCTTCACTATCACTTGGCCCACTCTCAGTCAGCCCATTATCTGCCACAATCTGTTGCTTGCAAAGGTCTGACATATGTGCATGCAAAGTACATGGTGCATCATCAGTGTCCATCATTTGTTCAGATTCTGTCAATGTATAATCAGTGCCAATAAGCCATGAGGAATATACTCTAACTGTTTGGTTGCCATGTTGCAAAATCACCATTTTGCCATTAGTGCCTATAACTTTTCCTGGGCCTCTGCCTTCTTTCTGCCCTTCTCTTTTATAAAACACCATATGCCTGGTATCAAAATTATTTTCCGATGGCCTGGTCCGATACTCAAAGATCTCCTGATGTTTTTCTGAAAAATCCATCTTAATAAATGCTCTTCTCCCTGCATGCATGGCATTCAAATGTTCCACAAAATTTGAACTAATTGTAGTCCCCTCTAAAGCCGGGGGATGATCCCTCACTACCGAAGGTATTTTCAGATTCTTGCCATAAACTAATTGATATGGGCTGAGGCCCCAACCATTTGAAGCGTGTTTTTCGCATGCACTGCCCCTGCCAGAGCAGTAGTCAATTTACAATTTGGTTGGTCTGCTAAAATTTTTTCAGGGCATTTCACCAATCACGGCATGATTTCTCACAAATCCCATTACTAAAAAGACTTTCTGCTGCCGTGTGCATTGCTCCAATATTCATATTTTCACACATACTCCTGAACTCATAATTGGCAAATTCTCCTCCATTGTCAGTTAAAAACCTAGCCGGTGCTCCCAGTCCTGTTCCTATCCACCTTTCCATTATCTTGCCCACTATTAATTTATAGTAAAGACAAAAAAGTACTGTCAACAGACTGAATCTAGTCACCACCTATAAAAAATTTTTTTTTCCTTTATCTCATACCATCAAGTCCATTGCTACGGTTTCATTAAAGTCCCTTGTTAATGGGAGACTCGCTATGGGTCGCGATGGTGTACTCCTGTATTTTTTTTTTTACAGGTATCACATTTTCCACTGATATCTTCAATAAGTTTAGTATAGTCATCATCTATTACCCCTGCATCTTTTAACAGAATCTTCAACCTATGACAAGATGGATTGCAAACTGTCGATGCAGTTTTGGAATAATTTGCCTTTTCTCCTTTAAATCCCTACCCCCGGATGCTATTAATACTTCAACATCCTGCTTAGAGATGTTAGATCTTGCTAAAGGAATACAATAATGTCCCGACTGTGTAAACTGCAAAGCTACAGATTTCCCAAAGACAATCACCTTGTCATGTTCCATATCCAGTTTCATATGAGCCTTTTTCATAGATTGTTTACTTAACAGCAAAAAAGGTATATCACTGGATGCTACATCCATACTAATAAAATGGTTTACCCCTGCTATTTTACATGGAATTACCACTCTTTTTAGTGATTTCAACGTGTTGGCATCCTCAAACCTGAAACAGGTAGAACCGTCATATTCTTTGACCTTATTTCAGTCTTCCTTACTTAAAGAATCCATGTAACACCTTAACTAGTCCACTCCACATACTGTGGACGTACATCCACTGTCTAGTACTGCACAATTAAACGAATCTGCGACTAGGACACTCATTACCAGACTGAAGCTTCTCGTGTCCAGTACAATTCCTTCTGATTGATCAGTAGCCTCCTCCTCGCCTGCCAAAACTTTCACATCATGGGTCATCTCAAAAACCCTGTTATTTCTTTTTGGACAATGCAACGCATAGTAATACTTTGAGTCACATCGGAAACACCTGTTGACCACCCCTTGGTTATTCCTGGGGTTCATCCTTCTGCCATAATTACCCAATTCCTGTCATCTTTTATAGCTGCCAAAAGGGTCTCTATCCTTATTCATTTAGTGTATGTTTCTCCCTTCGTACTGACGTCTGGGCCCCGTACTTGAACAGCCGCAAAATGCTGCTAGCATTGTATCCTCCACCTTTGGTATCACCGCTAAAGAGTCCATCTGCACCCTGAAAGCGGCCGGAAAGGAATGTTTTCCCAAAAGGTTTTTTAGGGCGTCAGACATCTGATCAAACAGCATTTCTTTTTCATTGAATCTAACTCTGGTTAATACCAAGAGCCTATCCATGTTCAATATCCTAGCACAATCCAACAATTTGAAGGCAAGTACTGATCTAGGAATTTCCAAGCTGAATCACTGCAATCTTGCATATAGTCAGTTAAACTCCATAATATCTTCTTCTATGGAAGAACCATCCATTTTTCTAAATTTATCAAAGTCCGACCACACCTCATAGGCACTCAACAAGTCATCTTTCATATAAATTTTATCCATATATTTCAAGAGTTTGTCCAAACCTTCCTCAGTCTAGCTCTTTTTCCCTGATCTTGCTTCTGGCAGGAAGTGAAAGTGCAAGGCCCATTCCTTGCTTCCTTTTAGGTAAAGACATAACCCGTGTCCATATATCAACTTCATTCTTCCATTAATTATAAAGTTCGGTTTCACAAAACAGCAGTGGAAAATCATATTCTGACACCTTACACTTGGTTTCAGTCATCTTTCTTCAAAGAAAAACTCCAAATACAGCTTTCTCAAAAAAAACTCCAATGCTAATTTCCTGTCTGAAAACAAATCTTAGTCTCCAATCTTCACTTTCAGGCAACTATTCTCTGCTACCAATGCTAGAGAAAGCTCCAAGCCTGTTTGTGAAGACACTGAGACTAGGATGCTTTGGTGTAGCTTGTTACCAGATTTACTTCTGCTGTTCAAACAACACCACAAACCAGTGCTGGCTGGCTCTTTATATATACACACTGGAATACAATTAACTAATTAACACCCAACACCTGTTCACCCTATTATCTTGCACTATCAGGTATTTATCATCCACTTACAGAACTTCAGACCCTAACAGTGGGGTGATGAAAGGAAATAAAGGAGTGAGTGTATTTGGAATGATAAAGAGAAGATTGGCATTTAACCTTGTGATTGTATGCTGAAGGATCTGATGGAGGGGAGGGAATTGTTGTGAGTGGTGGTGTTGTTTGGAGAGATGAAGAGCTATATTTAACTTTGCTGCTCTTGTAAGGTAATTGAACCTCTTTCTAGTATTGAACGCAGCTCCTGGGAGTGATGCTATAGGCACTGCCCCTTTGAACCACCTCCATCCAGACCTTTTTCATTGCGGTCTTGGAAGGCTCTTGTGGCTTCAGGGGAACAGTTGCTCCCTACTTGCCTTCATTTCTTCCAGTAGGACCTGTAGGGTCTGAAAAATAGACAGGGGACAGCCTTTCCATTCACCTGTGCTGCCATCATTTTTTAGCAAGCATTTTTTACAAGCAAAAATCAAAGCAGGGAATTGCAACATCACTTTAAGAGGCCTCAGGGGGTACATGGAAAATTGCGTATATCATGCGAGCGGGCTGTCTGATCCCCGACGCAACCATTAGTTGAATAGAAATGAAACTTGGAGTTAAAATTGCCTAGACCTGACAGCAACAATGTTATGGCAACTTGCCACCTGCCTACCCCTGCCTGACTGATTTGCACCCCAATTTAAAATTGGGGCTGGTATCTTTGATAGAGTCATAGAGTTATACAGCACAG
Source organism: Heterodontus francisci (assembly GCF_036365525.1). NCBI lineage: Eukaryota > Metazoa > Chordata > Chondrichthyes > Heterodontiformes > Heterodontidae > Heterodontus > Heterodontus francisci. The sequence continues at coordinate 69,893,700 of NC_090380.1, forward strand.
AAACAAGGCCCTTCAGCCCATCGTATCTGTGCTGGCCAGCAAGCACCTAACTATTCTAATCCCATTTTCAAGCACGGCCCGTAGCCTTATATGCTATGGCGTTTCAAGTGCTCATCTAAATACTTCTTAAATGTTGTGAGGGTTCCTGCCTCTACCACATCTTCAGGCAGTGCGTTCCAGATTCCAAATTTTTCCTCAAATCCCCTCTAAATCTCCTGCCCCTTACCTTAAATCTTTGCCCTCTGGTTATTGACCCCTCTGCAAGGGAAAATGTTTCTTCTTATCTAACCTATCAATGCTGCTCATAATTTTGTATACCTAAATCATGTCCCCCCCTCAGCCTTCTCTGCTCTAAGGAAAACAACCCCAGCCTTTTCAGTCTCTCTTCATAGCTGAAATGCTCCAGTCCAGGCAACATCCTGGTGAATCTCCTCTGCACCCTCTCCAGTGCAATCACATCCTTCCTATTGTGTGGTGACCAGAACTGTACACAGTACTCCAGCTGTGGCCTAACTAGCGTTTTATACAGCTCCATCATAACCTCCCTGCTCTTATATTCTGTGCCTCGGCTGATAAAGGCAAGTATCCCATATGCTTTCCTAACCACCTTATCTACCTGTGCTGCTGCCTTCAGTGATCTATGGACAAGTACACCAAGGTCCCTCTGACCTTCTGTACTTCCTAGGGTCCTACCATCCATTGTATATTCCCTTGCCTTGTTAGTCCTCCCAAAATGCATCACCTCACACTTCTCAGGATTAAATTCCATTTGCCACTGCTCCGCCCATCTTACCAGCCCATCTATATCGTCCTGTAATCTAAGGCTTTCCTCCTCACTATTTACGACACCACCAATGTTCGTGACATCTGCGAACTTACTTATCATGCGTTCTATATTCACATCGAAATCATTAATGTACACTACAAACAGCAAGGGTCCCAGCACTGAGCCCTGCGGTACACCACTGCTCACAGGCTTCCATTCGCAAAAACAACCCTCTGCCTCCTTCCACTAAACCAATTTTGGATCTACTTTGCCAAATTGCCCTGGATCCCATGGGCTCTTACCTTCTTAACCAATCTTCCATGTGGTACCTTATCAAAAGCCTTACTGAAGTCCATGTAGACTACATCAACTGCTTTACCCTCATCTGCACATCTAGTCACCGCCTCGAAAAAATCAATCAAGTTCGTTAGACACGATCTCCCCCTGACAAAGCCATGCTGACTATACCTGATTAATCCCTGCCTCCCCAAGTGGAGATTAATCCTGTCCCTCAGAATTTTTTCCAATATTTTCCCAACCACTGATGTTACACTCACCGGCCTGTAATTCCCTGGTTTATCCCTGCTACCCTTCTTGAATAATGGCACCACATTCGCAGTCCTCCAGTCCTCTGGTACCTCTCCTGTGGCCAGAGAGGATTTGAAAATTTGTGTCAGAACCCCTGCTATCTCATCCTTTGCCTCACATAACAGCCTGGGATACATCTCATCTGGGCCTGGGGATTTGTCCACTTTTAAGACCACTAAAACAGCTAATACTGCCTCCCTTTCAGTGCTAATATGTTCAAGTATATCACAATCCCCCTCCCTGATCTCTACACCTACATCGTCCTTCTCTTTAGTGAACACAGATGCAAAGTAATCATTCAAAACCTCACCTATGTCCTCCGGCTCCACACACAGATTGCCACTTTGGTCTCTAATGGGCCCCACTCTTTCCTTGGTTATCCTCTTGCCCTTAAGATTTTCCTTTATCTTGCCCGCCTTAGGATTTTCCTTTATCTTGCCCGCCAGTGTTTTTTCATGTCCCCTCTTCGCTCTCCTAATTACTTTTTCTCGTACCGTCCTACACTTTCTATACGCCTCTAGTGCCTCCGCTGTTTTCAGCGCTCTGAATCTGCCATAAGCCTCCTTTTTTTTCTGATCCAATCCTCTACATCCTTTGACATCCAGGGTTCCCTGGACTTGTTGGACCTACCCTTCACCTTAATGGGTACATGTTGGCTCTGAACTCTCACCATTTCCTCTTTGAATGACTCCCACTGGTCTGATGTAGACTTTCCTACAAGTAGCTGCTCCCAGTCCACTTTGGCCAGATCCTGTTTTATCATATTGAAATCAGCCTTCCCCCAATTCAGTACCTTTATTTCTGGTCCGTCTTTGTCCTTTTCCATAACTACCTTAAATCTTACAGAGTTATGGTCACTATCCCACAAAATGCTCCCCCACTGCCACTTCTACCACTTGTCCAGCTTCATTCCCTAGGATTAGGTCCCGTACTGCCCCTTCTTTTGTAGGACGTTCTGCGTACTGGCTCAAAAAGCTCTCCTGTATGCATTTTAAGAATTCGCCCCCTTTAGGCCTTTTACACTAAGACTATCCCAGTTGATATTAGATAAGTTGAAATCCCCTATTATTATTACCCTATTATTTTCACACCTCTCTGAGATTCGCTTACATATCTGCTCCTCTATCTCTCCCTGACTGTTTGGAGGCCTATAGTACACTCCCAGCCAAGTGATTGCCCACTTTTTTTTAAGTTCTCCCCATATGACCTCATTTGAAGAACCTTCTAAGATATCATCCCTCCTTACTGCAGTAATTGATTCCTTGATCAACAGTGCAATGCCACCTCCTCTTTTATTCCCTCCCCGTCACGCCTGAAGATTCTATACCCTGGAATATTGAGCTGCCAGTCCTGCCCCTCCCTCAACCATGTCGCTGTGATAGCAACAATGTCATAATCCCATGTGATAAACATAGCCCTCAATTCATCTGTTTTACTAGTAAGACTCCTTGCATTAAAATAGATGCAATCCAGCCTTGCATTTTTCACTTGTGATAATGACTATGAGCTCCATTTTCACACCCAATTCAGGTGTATCCAGCTGTCCAACGTTTCCTAAGGAGCCAATTGTTTTAAAGGTCTTAATCCATTTCTCATACTCAGTGTTCAACTGTCTGTAAATTTTAATGATTTAAAATAATACCTTAATTTCCATTTTTAGATGTCTGCCTTTCCAGATGACATTTAAAACTGTAAAGGCTTTCTGCACTATGCAAATGTTATCTTATTGAACCCTTGAGTAAGCACCACTACTAGATTACTGTAACAGCTACAAAAAAATCTCCTGAATTGCATCTTTAAATTCAAGATGGTAGCAGACATCAGTCAGTCTAAAGTATCAATAATAATTCATTTGATCTTGTGATTAAATCAGGTCAGTGGGTTGCATTTCTAATATATGCACAGCTTTACGGATTGAGTTTGAGGATGGTTGATTGTAGATATGTAAACATTTGGGGCAGCTGCATTATCTACTTGTTCTTGCTGTTTGCTTCCTGACAATCTATGTTAAATTCCATATTTGCTTACAATATTGCTTTTGTAATGTATATAAAACATAGGATGTGGAGCAACAATGGGTAAATGGAGTTGAGGTACAGGTCAACCATTATCTAATTGAATTGTGGGACAGCTCAAGTGGCAGAATGGCCTACTCCTGTTCCTATGATTTTATTAGTAGTTGTTTAGTAGTACAGAACTTGTGTATTGCTCAAAATAGAGACATTATGTTGAAGCTTTTGTCTTGCACTCATCAGGACAATTCTCAAGAATACCAATGTAAGGGAAAACAACAAATTTATAGTGTATGAGAAGAGAGTGCTGATTGCTTGGCAAGTGAACTCTGATTGGCAACCAATTTAAGATTGTCAGTAGGGCTCACAGTGTGGCGCATTTGTGCGCTCTGGAAGCTACATATATTAATACACAGCACCCTGTTCTTTGCAGACAGAAGGAATATGTACAAACATTGCGCCTGTTTCAGCTAAACAAAATAAGTGACAGCCGTTCGCTGGTTCATTCCTCAGGGCAATGCCTTGACCAATCAGAGTCAAGCTGCCTGGTTTAAATTTCAAACAAAGCTTGGCAGTTAACTGTCAGTCACCGCTAACTGGTGCATTCTCCATGGCAACGCCTCTACCAATTAGAGTTCACTTGCCAACCAATCAGCACCCTCTTCTCATACAGTATTCTTTTTGGGCCTCCTTATCTCGAGAGACAATGGATACGCGCCTGGAGGTGGTCAGTGGTTTGTGAAGCAGCGCCTGGAGTGGCTATAAAGGCCAATTCTGGAGTGACAGGCTCTTCCACAGGTGCTGCAGAGAAATTTGTTTGTTGGGGCTGTTGCACAGTTGGCTCTCCCCTTGCGCCTCTGTCTTTTTTCCTGCCAACTACTAAGTCTCTTCGACTCGCCACAATTTAGCCCTGTCTTTATGGCTGCCCGCCAGCTCTGGCGAATGCTGGCAACTGACTCCCACGACTTGTGATCAATGTCACACGATTTCATGTCGCGTTTGCAGACGTCTTTATAACGGAGACATGGACGGCCGGTGGGTCTGATACCAGTGGCGAGCTCGCTGTACAATGTGTCTTTGGGGATCCTGCCATCTTCCATGCGGCTCACATGGCCAAGCCATCTCAAGCGCCGCTGACTCAGTATAAATTTGTTGTTTTCCCTTACCTTGGTATTCTTGTGGTTTGTCCTGATGAGTGCAAGACGAAAAGCTTTGATATAATGTCTCTATTCTCAGCAATACTCGATTTGATAAGTTTTGTTGCAAGAGCAAATGGCACACAATGGCTGCGAGAAGCAGACTATCGGAAGGGACAACCCCAACCTGAAATATCTCATGACCTATGTGGAGAAAGACACAGAACTCATGGGAAAGCACTCTGCTCTTGCTTTGACATATGACAAGATTAGGGGTTTATTACTGGTGCCAGGTTAGTGACTGAACACCCACAGTCCCACTGTGGCATCCATGTGAAGAACCAGGTAGTCACAAGCTTTCATCCCTTCTCTATTTCCTTAATCCTAAGAGAGTAATGATAATGAGGCTCAGTCCTCAAAATGGACCATCTGTTGGTATTATCAAATTCTGCCGGTCAGCAGATAGTTAAACTCTTTGCCCTTCAGTTCAATTAGACCACGTATCCTTGACTCATTTCCAATAACCCTTAAAAACATAAGGGGTGATTTTAAATCTGCCTGGTCAGCAGAAACTGGGCAGGAGGGGGAGGGTGGTGGCATAGTGGTAATGCCACTGGACTAGCAATCCAGAGTCCCAGGCTAATTTTCTGGGGACACAGGTTCAAATTCCATCATGGCAGCAGGTGGAATTTAAATTTAATATATAAATCTGGAATTTAAAAACAAAAAATCTCGTCTCACTAATGGTGACCATTGTTAATTGTCATAAAAACCCATCTGGTTCACTCATGTCCTTTAGAGAAGAAAATCTGCTGACCCTACCTGATCTGGCTACTTGTGACTCCAGACCCACAGCAATGTGGTTAACTCTTATATGCCCTTTGAAATGTCTGAGCAAGCACTCAGTTGTACCAAATCGCTAAAGAAAAGTCTTAAAGGAATGAAACCGGACGGACCACCTGGCATCGACCTAGGCACCGGAAACGACAACAGCACACCCAGCCCTGACGACCCTGCAAAGTCCTCCTTACTAACATCTGAGGGCTTATGCCAAAATTGGGAGAGCTGTCCCACAGACTAGTCAAGCAACAGCCTAACATAGTCATACTCACGGAATCATACCTTACAGACAATATCCCAGACACCATCATCACCATTCCTGGTATGCTCTGTTCCATTGACAGGACAGACCCACCAGAGGTGACGGCACAGTGGTATACAGTCAGGAAGGAGTTGCCCTGGGAGTCCTCAACATTGACTCCGGTCCCCATGAAGTCTCATGGCATCAGGTCAAACATGTGCATGGAAACCTCCTGTTGATTACCACCTACTGCCCCCCTTCAGCTGATGAATCAGTACTCCTCCATATTAACCACTTGGAAGAAGCACTAAGGGTCACAAGGGCACAGAATATACTCTGGACGGGGGACTTCAATGTCCATCACCAAGAGTGACTCGGTAACACCACTGCTGGCTGAGTCCTACAGGACATAGTTGCTAGACTGGGTCTGTGGGGAACCAACAAGAGGGAAAAACCTACTTGATCTCATCCTCACCAATCTACCAATCACAGATGTATCTGTCCATGACAGTATTGGTAAGACTGACAACTCAACAGTCCTTGTGGCGACAAAGTCCCGTCTTCACATTGAGGATACCCTCCATCGTGTTGTGTGGCACTACCACCGTGCTAAATGCGATAGATTTCGAACAGATCTAGCAACTCACAACTGGGCATCCATGAGGCGCTGTGGGCCATCAGCAGCAGAGGAATTGTATTCAAACACAATCTGTAACCTCATGGCCCAGCATAACCCACACTCTACCATTACCATCAAGCCAGGGGGATCAACCCTGGTTCAATGAAGAGTGCAGGAGGGCATGCCAGGAGCAGCAACAGGCATACCTATAACTGAGGTATCAACCCAGTGAAGTTACAACACAGGACTACATGCATGCCAAGCAGGGGAAGCAGCATGCAATAGACTGAGCTAAGTGTATCCCACAACCAACGGATCAGATCTAAGCTGTCCTGTCATATCCAGTTGTGAATGGTAGTGGACAAATAAACAACTAACAGGAGGAAGAGCCTCCACAAATCTCCCCATCCTCAATGATGGGGGAGCCGAGCACATCAATGCAAAAGAAAAGGCTGCAGCATTTGCAACCATTTGCAGCCAGAAGTGCCGAGTGGATGACCATCTTGGCTTCCTCCTGATCTCCCCAGCATCACAGATGCCAGTCTTCAGCCAATTCGATTCTTGTACAAGGAATACAGAAACTTAACATGCAGGTACAGCAAGCAATTAGCAAGGCAGATGGCATGTTGGCCTTTATTGCAAGGGGATTGGAGTACAGGAATAAGGAGGTATTGCTACAATTGTACAGGGTTTTGCTGAGACCACAGCTGTGTTACAACCAGGTGAGAAAGGTGTCTTGGGGTCTTTTACTGTCTTCTACTGATCTTATTGTAACAGGTTTTGATTTTTAAACACACCGTATTTTAAGCTTCCCCTTTGGTGAATCCTTGTTCACCACTTTCCAATTATAGGGCAAAGAAATGAGCATAAACAGGCTTTCTCAGGTTTAAAGATAAAAAGTGACATTTTTATTAACCTCAAACTTAAACTCTAATACGGTTAATGCCTATGGATATACAATGCGCCCACGCTAGCATGCACACGCAATACACACATGCAAATAGGGACAGAAAAGGGCAGAAGAAAAATAAAATGGAGAGGTTTGAGGAAGTCTCTAAAGAGGGTTTCTTGTTCTTGTTTCTGTGGTTCCAACTTGCCATAGAATCCTTGATTGTAGACAACTCTTACTTTTCGTTGGGGCCCAGTATTCTTCTTAAACCTTATACACTGTAGGAAACTTTTCTCTCTTGGTGTTCATACGTCTTCAATGGTTTCTGAAGCTGGTGAGAGTGAGATGAGAGCAGACAGGAGAGAGATATACCCAGTCCAAGAGCAAACAGCCTTTTGAGTTTCAAACACTCTGTGGCAAGTTAAAAATTCAAACAACTCCCAACTTCTGTCAGTCAGCCATGTGATCAAACTGGCCCGACCACATCTGTTTTTGTATACGGCCATCTTAGTAGTTAACCTGAAATGCTTCAGCGTCTAGTAATCAAAAGTCCGTTGTGGTTTAAATTAGAGCAGGGAATAGCCCCTTTGTTCTTTGAAGTACTGTCTGTGGCTATAATAAAGTCTCCCTCCAGCCAAAGATTCCAATTGTTCTTTAAAACAACTTCTTTCTTCATCACCAGTAGTTTAAAATCAATGTTCATGTGGCAAAATTAATTTTCCTCATTCTTGGCAGGTGGGGGTTTGCCTGACATCTGGAATACTGTGGGCAATTTTGGTCTCCACATTTAAGAAAGGATATACTTGCATTGGAGGCAGTGCAGCAAAGGTTCACTAGATTGGTCCCTGGGATGGGGGGTTGTCCTGTCCTATTATGAGAGACTAAGTAAATTGGGCCTGTATTCTCTGGAGTTTAGAAGAATGAGAGGTGATCTCATTGAAACATATAAGATTCTAAAGAGGCTGGATAGGGTGGGCACTGAAAGATTATTTACGCTGGTTGGGGAATCTAAAACATGAGGGCACAGTCTCAGGATAAGGGGCCGATCATTTAGGACTGGTATGAGGAGAAATTACTACACTCAAAGGGTAGTGAATCTTTGGAATTCTCTACCCCAGAGGGTTGTGGATGCTCCATCGTTGAATACATTTAAGGCTGGGATAGACAGATTTTTGGTCTCTCAGGGAATCAAGGGGTATGGCAAGCAGGTGGGAAAGTGGGGCTGAAGTCTAAGATCAACCATGATTGTTTTGAATGGCAGAGCAGACTCGATGGGCCATATGGTCTACTCCTGCACCTATTTCTTCTGTTCTTGTGATTCACTCCGTGTGATATCAAGAAACAGCTGAAAGCACTGGATACTGCAAAGGCTATGGGCCCTGACAACATTCCGGCAATAGTACTGAATAGTATAGCCAGCTGTTCCAGTACAGCTACAACACTGGCATCTACCCAACAATGTGGAAAATTGCCCAGGTATGTCCTGTACACAAAAAGCAGGACAAATCCAGTCTGGCTAATAATCGCACCATTAGTCTACTCTCGATCATCAGCAAAGTGATGGAAGATGTCATCAACAGAGCTATCAAGTGGCACTTACTCAGCAATAACCTGTTCACTGATGCTTAGTTTCACTTCTGCCAGGGCCACTCAGCTCCTGACCTTATTACAGCCGTGGTCCAAACATGGACAAAAAAGGTGAACTCAATAGATGAGAATGACTGCCCTTGACATCAAGGCAGCATTAAATCAAGTGTGTCATCAAGGATCCATAGCAAAACAGGAATCAATGGGAATCAGGGGGAAAACTCTCCACTGGTTGGAGTCATGCCTAGCAGTGTAGGTGTTCCTCACGGTAGTGTCCTAGGCCCAATCATCTTCAGCTGCTTCATCAATGACCTTCCCCCCAACATAGGTCAAAAGTGGGAATGTTTACTGATGATTGCACTACGTTCTCAAATACTGAAGAAGTCTGTGTCATATGCAGCAAGAACTGGAAAATATTCAGACTTGGGCTGGTAAGTGGCAAGTAACATTCAGGCCGCAAAATTGCCAGACAATGACCATCTCAAACAAGAGAGAATCCAACCTTCTTCCCCTGACATTCAATGGCATTACCATCACTGATTCCCTCACTATCAACATCCTGGGGGTTACCATTGACCAGAAATGGAAGTAGCCATATAAATACTATGGCTACAAGAACAAGTCAGAGGCTGGGAATTCTAAAGCAAGTAACTCACCTCCTGACTCTCCAAAGCCTGTCCACCATCTACAAGGCACACGTCAGGAGTGTGATGGAATACTCTCCACTTGTCTGGATGAGTGCAGCTCCAACAACACTCAAGAAGCTTGATATCATCCAGGACAAAGCTCCCCATCCACCAATCCGCCACCTCAAAAATTCAATCCCTCCACCACTGATACACAGTGGCAGCAGTGTGTACCATCTACAAGATGCGCTGCAGAAGGCTCCTTCGACAGCACCTTCCAAACCTGCGACCTTTACTGCCTAGAAGGGCAAGGGCAGCAGATGCATGGTAGCAACACCACCTGCAGGTTCCCCTCCAAGCCACACATCATCTCGACTTGGAACTATATCGCTGTTCCTTCACTGTTGCTGGGTCAAAATTCTGGAACTCCCTTCCTACAGCACTGTGAGTGTACCTACACTACATGAACTGCAGCAGTACAAGAAGGCACCATCTTCTCAAGGGAAATTAGGGATGGGCAACAAATGCTGGGCTAGCCAGTGATGCCCACATCCCATGAAAGAACAAAAAAAGGGAGAGAAGTTAAAGTCACCCATAGAACTTCCATTGAGATCTTGCCATCTTCCCGAAAGTTCCAATTTTAATCTGGTCTTCTGAGCAGATGACAGGTCCACCTGTCAAAAACTAGTGCAGTCAATCTTTAAATATACTGATCAGCCTCCAATGATGTCATCAGGCCAGACTACTATTTGAATTAGGATTTACATGGAGAACCCATTGTGGCTTTCCTACCAGGCTAATCTAGTGAGAAGAAGAGTGAGGGCTGGAAGAGACCCAAAAAAATAAGTGGATTTACCTTCTTTTGACTTTTGACATTGTAGGGCCAGGAGGGACAGGAGTGGTCCTTTTGGCCCCATAAGGAAAATTAAGGCCTTCCCTGCTCTGGGCCTCTTCCCCCTCCCTTGATCCCCTCCTGGCAATTTAACAGAATGCCCTGGTCTGTTCTTTTGGTTCCCAGCAGCTGCCTTCTGCCACCCAACAGTCCATTCTTGCCCACCAGCCAATTGCCACTTCCCGCTGTCTTTGAGTGGGAGATTGACAGAGCCTATGCAGATGAGACCTGGTAGTTAAAATATCCCAGGCTCACACTGCCATGGCCAGGACTCACATTTTTCTCTCTCACTTTCTGGTTCTTACGCACTTTCTGATTGCGGTATTTACATCTGTCAATTTGTCTACGAGTCTTTTTCACTTTTTTTTCTGTCTGGTGTATTTCCTTTATCTTTTAAAAACTCTCTTTATTACCTGTCTCTGTCTAGCACAGTCTCTCTGCCATTGGGCGCCTTATCTATCCCTTTTTCACTTCCAGATTCATCCATTCCAATGCCCTAAACTGGCTCCGGTCCCCAGTACATCACATTTAAATTCCTTTATTTCTGTGATCTCCCCAAGCTCTATACCATGCCAACATTCAGCTGTCTTAGGCTTGCTCTTTGAGCTCCATACTTAAACCTCTTTGCCTTTCCATCCTTTTCTCCACCTTTGTAAACTTTCTCAAGGCCCATTTTTTTAACTGAGGTTTTGGTCACTCCTCCTAATCTTTCCATTCTGCCTTGGCATTTATTTTCTTTCAATTTATTTGTGAAGTGCTGTGGGTGGGGAATGGGGATGTAAAGATTCAGGAGTTTGTTAGCACTTGGATAGGAGGACCAGAACCTAGGACGATTGAGTGGGGTTTTCGGATCCTGGAGCACATGAGAGGCTACATTATGGGAGTATTCAGCAAGTTGTGGTATGGTGCTATTGGGGGATACTAGTACTGGAAGCACTAGAGAGACTGGAATCTAGGAGTACTAGAGGTTTGCAAATACTCAGGATCAGGGCTCTCGAAGTACTGTGAAGTGAATTGTATTTGGGTGTCACTAGCATGATCTGGAAGCATTCATTGGTCTTTTGCCTGAGAGTATTGGGAAGGGGAATAGAGTCTGGAAGTATGGAGGCTGTGTATGAGGTGTGGGATCATCAGAGCCCTTTCCTATCCTGAGTGGCGTGAAACAGGGCTGTGTTCTCGCACCCACACTTTTTGGGATTTTCTTCTCCCTGCTGGTTTCACATGCGTTCAAGTCCTCTGAAGAAGGAATTTTCCTCTACACAAGATCAGGGGGCAGGTTGTTCAACCTTGCCCGTCTAAGAGCGAAGTCCTAAGTACAGAAAGTCCTCATCAGGGAACTCCTCTTTGACACGATGCTGCTTTAACATCTCACACTGAAGAGTGCCTGCAGAGTCTCATCGACAGGTTTGCGGCTGCCTGCAATGAATTTGGCCTAACCATCAGCCTCAAGAAAACTAACATCATGGGGCAGGACGTCAGAAATGCTCCATCCATCAATATTGGCGACCACGCTCTGGAAGTGGTTCAAGTGTTCACCTACCTAGGCTCAACTATCACCACTAACCTGTCTCTAGATGCAGAAATCAACAAGCGCATGGGAAAGGCTTCCACTGCTATGTCCAGACTGGCCAAGAGAGTGTAGGAAAATGGCGCACTGACACGGAACACAAAAGTCCGAGTGTATCAGGCCTGTGTCCTCAGTACCTTGCTCTATGGCAGCGAGGCCTGGACAACATATGTCAGCCAAGAGCGATGTCTCAATTCATTCCATCTTCGCTGCCTCCGGAGAATACTTGGCATCAGGTGGCAGGACCGTATCTCCAACACAGAAGTCCTCGAGGCGGCCAACATCCCCAGCTTATACACAATACTGAGTCAGCGGCGCTTGAGATGGCTTGGCCATGTGAGCCGCATGGAAGATGGCAGGATCCCCAAAGACACATTGTACAGCAAGCTCGCCACTGGTATCAGACCCACCGGCCGTCCGTGTCTCCACTTTAAAGACGTCTGCAAACGCGACATGAAATCCTGTGACATTGATCACAAGTCGTGGGAGTCAGTTGCCAGCGTTCGCCAGAGCTGGCGGGCAGCCATAAAGGCGGGGCTAAAGTGTGGCGAGTCGAAGAGACTTAGTAGTTGGCAGGAAAAAAGACAGAGGCGCAAGGGGAGAGCCAACTGTGTAACAGCCCCGACAAACAAATTTCTCTGCAGCACCTGTGGAAGAGCCTGCCACTCTAAAATTGGCCTTTATAGCCACTCCAGGCGCTTCTTCACAAACCACTGACCACCTCCAGGCGCTTATCCATTGTCTCTCGAGATAAGGAGGCCAAAGAAGATTGGGAAGGGGAATAGAGTCTGGAAGTATGGAGGCTGTGGGAATACATCAGTTTGAAGTAATGAATAATTTTAAATGACCAAAAGTACAAAAAGCAGGTCGCACCAATTTCATGCTACTTGTAGATCCATATCTCAAGAAAATATTATTGAACTCATGAGGCACATAAAAAAATAATCACAACAATTCATAAGTACTTTACTATATGGGACAAATTTGTCTACAATGATATCCTCAGCTATTTTACTATATACTATTTTCTTATCTACAATAAAACATATAGCTAGTAGTTGAGCTTCATCCACAGGAGCGAAGATTGATGTGTAGTAATCACTACACATCTACCATACCTCAGGAGTCAATTTAAATCAGTCCTAAGCCATCTTTCAGTGGCCCTATACATTCTTTAATGGTCCTGTGTCTCCTAACATAGCTAAAAAAGCTTTTACCATTGTTAGTGCAATTTTTTACAACCTTCTCCATTACTTGCCCTGCTGTTCTAATATCTGCTTTTATTTTTACTTGCGTCTGATATTTGTCTCCATTCTCCTGTGAATTATTTTCCTTTGATCTGGAAAAGCGTTTTTGCTTAAGTCTAATTTGTCTTTGTACAAATCTAGCTGGCCATTTTGTTTCTTTTTTGTCATGTACCTTTTTTGACACTTGTTTTTAACCCTTATTTTTAAAGACGACTCATTTTTTCTGAGCATTAATTTTACTCTGCACTTATATGGCTGTCCTAGCATCAGTACACATAGGGGTAGAAGTAAGCCATAGGCCCAGACCTGACACAGCATGCATTCAAACAGAGAGGCCCAAAATTGGGCCTCGGGTCTGTTCTAAATATCCAAGCCGAGCTGCCGGTGCCTATCATACCTCTACAGGAAGCTTGTTCCCCTGCAGGATTGAACTTAGAGCCTCTTGCTGGGGTGAAAGTGGTCTTCTGTTAAGCCCTAGGAAGGGGTGCAGTGAAACAGCAGTGGCAGGAGGAACAATCGCAGCTATTGGAAGTACTCTGGAGCTGAGAAAGCATGCCTGCTTTTCCCAGCTGCACATTAAAAGTTTATAAAATGTACTTACCTTTTAGGTGGATGCTGCTGGCGAGACTGCATCCAAGCCAGGAAACCCCAAGTGGTGTAGACCAAAAGACAATTATCTAATTATCAGGTTGTTTTTCTTCAGGTTTGCACTTGCTGATGTTCAATATTCAGTATATTCACACCTAATCTGTACTAATGCTTTGTCTTTCAACACACCATTAACATATTGTTTGCCTTTGCTCCGTGACCTTTTGGTCAGCTATGTGGCCTGGTCCAATCTGCACCTTCTCCTTTGTTATCTCTTGCCCAACCCCCACCTCACTTGTTTATAATCTGTGACTTTTCTAATATTTGTCAGTTCCGAAGAAGGGTCACTGACCCGAAACGTTAACTCTGCTTCTCTTTCCACAGATGCTGCCAGACCTGCTGAGTGAATCCAGCATTTCTTGTTTTTGTATCTAATTATCACTGCTTGAAATATATGTTACTGCCCTCAATAATATCCTGTTTATTCAAAATACTCATATACTTCCTTGTAATTTAGGATTATTCTATGTAATTAGTTCGACCAAATATTAATTCTTAATACTTTTCAAGTAAAGTATGAGCTTAGTGCAAAGGACAGTGTACTGTATCTAGAAGTGGGTGACCCCATTCTATATTGGGCTTATTAGCATGCAGTGGGTATGTGCCAAAGGAGCCAAACGACTTTCCATTTAGTGCATGCCCACTAAAAAGGGTAAGTCCAGGTTAACGTAGGCTTTAAAAGCCTTCTCTATCATTTCTTCTTTCTAGCGGGAGCTAGAGGACGACCACTGGAGGGAACAAACCATACTTGACCTTGCAGATTCAGGAGCATGATGTAGGTGGAGCCAGGAGTCAGGAAAGCAGAAGACATGGCAGCATTTCAGTAATTGTCCAAATCAATCCTTCCTTCGTATTATATCCTACACAGTCCCACAAGAACTGACACACAAACACACCAACAACATTTGCAACAGTTCAACTTTTTGCTGAAGGTAACCGTTCTAACAGTTGTGTCTCAACAGATGTGGAAAGAATCCTGCTGCTGTGCTCTCCCAGGAAAAAAACACCAGAAAATTCACCTAGCCTCTACTTCACACTCAGGGTCACATTATAGAACCATCCATGCTGAACAATGTAGCTTGTGAGATTGAGGGTACTGGGTGATACACCAAGTATATGTAATCAGGAGCAGATTGAGGCAGTGGAGGAAGCTCCTTCTGAAGCAGATCACACAGCTTATACTGTCTCCTTGGGAAGACAAAAACTTCAAAGTTTGTTTGTAAGGTTTAAAACATCCAGTGGGGCAAATATATTCTCCAAGAGGGTAGGTGCCGTTCTGCTCTCACCCTGCTACCATCCCAATGCAACCTGTACATCTTCCTCTTCTTCCACAAATAAGCCAGATTCATTGGTATCCCAAAAGGAACTCCAATTTTACTGAAGGGGTTATAGGTCTTCAAACACTCCTCAAAACACCAACAATCAGTCCAACACAATGAACTTCTGTAATTTCAGAGAAATGGTTACAAAAGTGCACTACTTGTAGCCTCACTTTTAAAATAGCCACTAGTGAAATACCAGATTACCACCTTCCTGCCCACTTTTTAATCGGGCAACCTACTTGACCTGCGATCAGCAAAAGTGGATGTCAACTGAACTGACATCATTTGACCCCTATTATAATGCAAACTGCATACTAATGCACGGACTACTAATTGCACCTCAGGTGCAGTGTTAGAGGATATCTGCAGGCAACAGAACCCAGGCACAAATCCTGAATTACATGTCTACACTTATTTTTTCTCTACATAGTACCCTAAAAATTGGTACAATTTAGAAACTGCGGAGAGAAAAATCAGCTCTATGATTCTCATTATGTAATGAATTTTGTACTCAATTGTGACACTTAGAATATCTCATCACTTTTATTTTTTCATTAATAAAAAATATCATCAAAGATAGTAATTTCCACACATGATTGCAACGCAAATTATCTTTTTCATCTGCAGACAAGGATTTTTTGTATTATTTCAGACTCTAGCTGTGCAATTCAACAAGACCCGAAAATGGACATGGAGATCACGATGCACAATTCACTTGCACCTATTGCTCTACTTTGTGCTACCTGCTCATTTAACTGATCATAGTATGCAGCCAGTACTAAGCTCAGTGTTGAGTGGCTGCATGCCTGAGCAGTGGGCCCAAAACGATGAGAGGCTAGGACCACTTAAAGCTATCCTGCACTACTTAAAGCCAGCCTGCATCTTATAGGGGAGGTGCATTCTAGCTGCAGCCGGTACTGGAACTGGTTGCAGAAGAGTGTGTTAGCAAGAAGGATACTGAATTGTGGCACAACATGGCAAAGAATGGCCTCCAGGATTTTCTGGTGCTGCACCAGAGGCCTTGATCAGGCAGGTGCAGAAGAAAAAGGATGTCATCTATCTGCAAGGGGCCAGGAGGCCCTCCAGACAAACTTTGTGAAGGTAGTAGGACCAAATATCTGTGACAGTCAATGCCAGGAGTCAAACCCCAAGGACCTGGATGCAGTGCTGCAAATAGCTCAATGACCTCACACAAGTGGTCAAGGTCAGTAAATGCATCTTCAAATACCATATCCCACCAACTGCCCACTAGCCTCACACACTGCACCACACCCCCATCACTCATCTATCAACTATCTCTATCAATCACGACTCATACCTAACATTCATAACTTCACACACTTTGCAATGTGTCAGGCCACATTGCACAGCTTGCACATACTGGCTGAATTTTATGCGGCCAACAGGAGCGGGAATGGAGGTGTGGGAGGCCGAAAAATCGGGGTAGACCCACTTGCCCAGAAACCCGACGGCCTGAAGTTGGTTCTGGATTTTGTCAGCGGCGGGAAAGCTCCAAGGCAGCATTGCTGCTACAACGCGGTGGGACTGCAATTTTAATTGCTGAACAGCTAGTCAGACTGTATTTGCTTTGAATTGAAGCCAATTTAGTGGGGGGTTCCAATTTAGACAGCAAATGGGGATCATGACCCCAGCCATTTAAAGGTGGCAGCACTGAGGCAAGGTCTTAGTGTCACTGCAGGTAAGCAGCTATAGTGAAAAGTGGATAGCACAAGAAGGGGAAGTGGAGGCCTGCAGTGCCTGCAGTCAGCCTGCAGTGCTGAGCTCTCTGTAAAGGTGGGTGCATTCTCTGCTGCTGGGCTCTCTTCAAGGGTGGGTGCATTCTCAATTGGTGGGCTCTCTGCAAGGGTGGGCATATTCTTGGGTGCTGGACTCTCTGCAAGGGTGGATGCATTCTCGGGTGCTGGACTGTCTGCGAGGCTGGGCGCTGAGGCGCATTAGCGCGTCATCAAAGGGGAGTAACAAGGGGAAGGTCCCAAGGCAAGATTGTCTCTCCTAGGACTGCGCACAGGAGAGGCAGAGCTCGGCTGGCATGGGTCTCATACACCCAGTCTTTGTGGTTCGCCCATGCTGCATATTAGTGGCTCAGAGGAAGGGAGGGCCAGAATCCTTCTGGGCACACAGGTTGCAGCTTGAATAGGGAAGCGCATCAGACGGTCTTGCCAAGCAGGGCCTATTCACACCAGAGAGTATACTGGAACCGCCTCAACTACCTGCAAATGTCAAAGTGGCAGTGTCAAAGAAGACTACGGCTCTCTTTAGGTTGAGTCAATCAGAGACAGCCTGACCAGACCAGAAAGGGGCTATGTTTGTTGTTCTTCCTTTCCTTTTCCTCCTCTTTCATCTCCTCCACTGGTGTCCGTAGAGCTGGTGGCAGGGGCTGTTCCCTCATGACAGTGAGGTTCTACAGTTGTAGTGGACCACAGTGAATCTTGTATTGTGCTCTATCGTGTACTTCAGGACTCCTCCAGAGCAGTGCAGGCAGTGGAAGTATTACTTAACCACATCAGTGGTCTATTCTATCACATTTTTTGTGGAAGCATGCCTTTCATTATACGTTTGCTGCCCAAATGTGCAAAGGTTGCGCACCATAGCCATGAACCATGTGGTCAGCGGATTTTTAAAATTCATTCACGGGGCGTGGGCATTGCTGACAAAGCCAGCATTTATTGCCCATCCTGAATTGCTCTTGAGAAGGTGGCAGTGACCTGCCTTCTTGAACTGCTGCAGTCCACATGGTGAAGGTACTCCCACAGTGCCTTTTTCGTAGTGGTTTGGTACAACTGAATGGCTTTCTAGGCCACTCCAGAGGGCAGTTAAAATTCAACCACATTGCTGTGTGTCTGGAGTCAGATATAGGGCAGACCGGATAAGGACAGCAGATTTCCTTCCCAAAAGGATAATAGTGAACTTGACCATCCAATAGTTACATGGTCACTGTTACTGGCACTAGCTTTTTACTCCAAATTTAATCTTATTTAATTAACTGAATTTCTAAGGTCCCCCGCTGGTGTGATTTGAACATGTGTCTCCAAATCATGGCTGATCCAGTAATTAACCACAATGCTGTGTACTCCCTTGCCACCCAGTTGTCACCCTCTGGTTTGTCATGGTGGCGTAACTGCAGATTGGACAGCGCACTGCAGCAGAACAAAGGCACCATGACTGCTGCCAGGGTACAGAACACTGACCTGTATGATTTGCTGTGTAAGGTCATACAGCAGTTAGACGTTGAGGAAGTGGAATCCCTTCTGGTTGAAGTACATCTCAGAATTTGTATGTGGCACCCACACAATGACGCCTATGCAGTCAGTGGCATCCTGCATCATGGGGAAGCCTGCAACCCTCACGAAACTGCGTTCTCACTCTGCCTACTTCTGTCTGACAAGAAGAATGAAATGTATTCAGCTCTCTTAAAATAGAGAATCTCAGTGTTCTTCCTTATGCAACAGTGGACAGCGAACTGGGAGATGGGGCAAATATCACGTGCCCCAGCCTGGAAGGAGCAAAACACATAAAAGTTCATGATCATGGTCACTTTCACAGACAATGGCAATGCGGTACTTGCCATGCTCTGAAGCTGCAGTTGTGGCTGCAGCGGGTGGCAGAATAAGAACATAAGAAATAGGAACAGGAGTAGACTTATTTTTATTCGTTCATGGGATGTGGGCTAGGCCAGCATTTAGTTCCCATCCCTGATTGCCCTTGAGAAAGTGGTGGTGAGCTGCCTTCTTGAATCGTTGCAGCCCTTGGGGTGTAGGTACACTCACAGGAAGGGAATTCCAGGATTTTGACCCAGCGACAGTGAAGGAACAGCGATATAGTTCTAAGACCGGATGGTGTGTGGCTTGGAGGGAAACTTCCAGGTGGTGGTGTTCTCATGCATCTGCTGCCCTTGTCCTTGTCGGTGGTAGAGGTCGCAGGTTTGGAAGGTGCTGTCGAAGGAGTCTTGATGAGTTGCTGCGGTACATCTTGTATATGGTACACACTGTTGCCACCGTGTGTCGGTGGTGAAGGGAGTCAATGTTGAAGGTTGTGGATGGGGTGCCAATCAAGCAGGCTGCTTTGTCCTGGATGGTGTCGAGCTTCTTGAATTTTGTTGGAGCTGCACCTATCCTAACAAGCGGAGATTATTCCATCACACTCCTGACGTGTGCCTCGTAGATGGTGGACAGGCATCAGGGAGTCAGGAAGTGAGTTACTCGCCGCAGAATACCCAGCCTCTGACCTGCTCTTTCAACCACAGTATTTATGTGACTGGTCCGGTTCAGTTTCTGGTCAATGGTAACCCCCAGGATGTTAATAATGGGGGATTCAGCGATGGTAATGCCATTGAACACCAAAGGGAGATGGTTAGATTCTCTCTTGTTGGAAATGGTCATTGTCTAGCACTTGTGTGGTGCGAACATTACTTGCCATTTATCAACCCAAGCATGGATGTTGTCCAGGTGTTTTTGCATATCGACATGGGCTGCTTCATCATATGAGGAGTTGCAAATGGTGCTGAACATTGTGCAATCATCAGTGAACATCCCCACTTCTGACCTTATGATGAAGGGAAGCTCATTGATAAAGCAGCTGAAGATGGTTGGACCTAGGACACTACCCTGAGGAACTTCTGCAGTGATGTCCTGGGACTGAGATGATTGACCTGCAACTACCACAACCATCTCCCTTTGTGCTAAGTATGATTCCAACTAGCGGAGAGTTTTCCCCCGATTCCCATTGACTCCAGTTTTGCTAGGGCTCCTTGATGCCACACTCAGTCAAATGCTGCCTTGATGTCAAGAGCAGTCACTCTCACCTCACCTCCGGAGTTCAGCCTTTTTATCCATGTTTGCACCAAGGCTGTAATGAGGTCAGGCTGAGTGGCCCTGGCGAAACCCTAAACTGAGCATCAGTGAGCAGGTTGCTATACAGCTATACAGCCCCTCGCGCCTGCTCAGCCATTCAATACAATCATGGCTGATCCTTGGCCTCAACTTCACTTTCCTGCCTGCGCCCAAATATCCCTTGATTCCCTAAAACACCAAAAATCTGTCTATCTCAGCCTTAAATATATTCAACGATGGCGCTTCCACACCCTCTGGGGTAAAGAATTCCAAAGATTCACAATCCTTTGAGTGAACAAATTTCTCCACATCTCTGTCCTAAATGATCGGCCCCTTATCCTGAGACTGCCTCCATGTTCTAGATTCCCCAGCAAGGGGAAACAACTTCTCGGTGTCTACCCCATCAAGCCCCTTCAGAATCTTGTATGTTTCAATGAGATCACCTCTTATTCTTTTAAACTCCAGAGTAGAGACTCAATCTGCTCAGTCTCTCATCAAAGGACAACCATCTCGTCCCAGGAACTAACCCAGTGAACCTTCGCTGTATTGCCTCCAATGCAAGTATACCCTTCCATAGATATGAAGACCAAAACTGGCGAAGATGGGATCTGTGCAAGTTGGAAGGGTTGCACCTGAACCAGGACGGGACTAACATCCTTGCTGGGAGGTTTGCCAGTGCTGTTGGGGGGTGGGGGGCGGGGGGCGGGGGGAGGTTTAAACTAATTTGGCAGGGGGATGGGATACAGAGTGGAGGTACAGTAGGGGGTGATGTTCAATCAAATATAGAAGAGAAACTAAGTCAGTCTGGAGGGCAGAGTAAATATAGACCTGTTAAGGCACAAGCGAATAATGCAAGGCTGGATTGTATCTATTTTAATGCAAGGAGTCTTACTAGTAAGCCAAATGAAGTGAGGACGTTGATTAACACATGGGAATATGATATTATTGCTATCAGTGAGACATGGTTGAGGGAAGGGCAGGACTGGCAGCTCAATATCCCAAGGAATAGAATCTTCAGGCATGATAGGGGAGGGTGTAAAAGAGGAGGCGGCATTGCACTGTCGTTTAAGGAGTCAATTACTGCAGTAAGGAGGGATGATATCTTAGAAGGTTCCTCTAATGAGGCCATATGGGTAGAACTTAAAAAAAAGGGGGCAATCACTTGGCTGGGAGTGTACCACAGGCCTCCACACAGTCAGGGAGAGAAAGAGGAACAGGTATGTAAGCAAATCTCAGAGAGGTGCAAAAATAATAGGGTAATAATAGTAGGGGATTTCAACTTCCCCCATATTAGAGGGGAGAGTATTAGTGCAAAATGTTTTCATCCAGAGGGTGGTTGGAATCTGGAATGCACTGCCTGAAGGGGTGGTAGAGGCAGGAACCCAAACAACATTTAAGAAGAATTTAGATGAGCACTTGAAATGCCATAGCATACAAGGCTACGGGCCAAGTGCGGGAAAATGGGATTAGATTGGATGGGTGCTTGATGGTTGGCGCAGACGCGTTGGGCCGAAGGACCTGTTTCTGTGCTGTATAAATCTATGACTCTGTGACTCTAAAACTGTTCACTGGACTCCATGTGTGATCTCACCAAAGCCCAGTGAGGATTTCCTTAGTGAAGCTGAGGAGTCTGGCACACTGTTCCTCCCTAAAGTTCAGGTAGGGGAATTTCTCCCTGAACATCCTGGGAATTTATGACCTCCTGGTGAGTTCCCTGCTCCCCCTCCTCCTCCTCCCACCTCTTCCAGAAGCATGTCCTGCACTTTGCCAGCTCTGTTCATTCTCTCTGTCATGCTGAAAGTCTTGGGGGTTGCAAACTACTGCATCCATGTCTAGGAGCAAATGGCCTATGCAGAATCCTTGAAGTCAGAACAAAGTCTTTCAGAATATGCCATACCACTCCCTGTAGACTTCAACAACTTTAAACTGGAAACTACCAAACACTTCTACAGTTACAGCAAGAGCCAGTAGAAATCAATCATCAAATAACCTGAAAGGAATTGATGATTCCTTTAAATAGTGCTGATGAGGGACTCTTCCTGCTACTATTCACGTGTTCAGCTGTGCGAGGTTAAGAGAGTGCATTACACTCTGAATGATGTCACAATCTGCCTATTCTGTTTACTTCTGACTGATGCTCCCTGTGAAAGCGCTAATGACCTCATCAAAATGGCATCCATCGCGGCCAGTACCAGTACCAGTACCAGAAGCTTGCATGCACGCTGCAGACGCCATTTTGGAGTGCCCGTTGCACTAAAAAACGGGCACTACGCATCCGGATTTTGCTCCCGCTATCATGCTTTCAGATTGAGTAACAAAAGTTTGTGCTAAAAGTCTCTTATACAGCAGCAATGTCTACTAGAAATCCAGCATTAATTTCTTATTCAAGACAGGTATCGGTGCAGTGCTGACATGTGAATATATATTCAACGTGAGAAGCTAAAAATCCACAAAAAATTCTTCATTGGTTAAAGTCTGTTTCTTGATGTTTTTCCTAACACATCACTTACTGGTGTCACGCTTTTCTTTGGCTCATCGATGTGTCAATTGTTGCATAAACTGTGTTGTATTACCCTGCATCTGCAGCTGACTGAATCTCAAAGACAATGAGTCCTTCTGGGGAAGTCAATGAGAACAAGATCACATCTCTCTGCAGTATGATGCGTGGCTGATGGGGTGTTGCTAATTCCATTGTAGACTACATCATTTATCATTACTGGGAAGAGTCTATAGTGACAGTTCTATTTCAGTAGGTGGAGATTTGTATCAACTTCAAAATCATGTTGATTTCTAGAATGCCCTTTTAAGATATAGTTCCCTGCTTGTATTAATTTAAGGTCAATATTATATATTCTAGATCAGTCAGACATTCTTTCTTGGTTTGTAGAGTTGTTTTTGAAAGTCTTTCTGTTAATAGTTTATACTGCTCTTTTTTCAGTCCAGCTATCTTTAAAGTATCTTTGATTCTTAGTGTAAAGCCCTTTACAGTCCAAAATGTTTCTTTCACGTTGATTACATTTTAGCACAGATGCACTATATCTAATCCCCATATTAATGCTTTGTTATTTTTTCTTCTATCCCCTATCTTTTAAGATGAACGCAGTGGCATTTCCTTAATATCAAGTCTGATGTGATTACATTCTGGTGATTTTTTAAAAAATTCATTCATGGGATGTGGGCGACGCTGGCCAGGTCAGCATTTATTGCCCATCCCTAATTGCCCTTGTGAAGGTGGTGGTGAGCTGCCTTCTTGAACCGCTGAAGTCCATTTGGGGTAGGTATACCCACACTGCTATTAGGAAGGGAATTCCAGGATTTTGACCCAGCAACAGTGAAGGAACGGCGATATAGTTCCAAGTCAGGATGGTGTGTGACCTGGAGGGGAACTTGCAGGTGGTGGTGTTCCCATGTATTTGATGCCCTTGACCTTCTAGTTGGTAGAGGT
This sequence comes from Heterodontus francisci, assembly GCF_036365525.1. Lineage (NCBI taxonomy): Eukaryota > Metazoa > Chordata > Chondrichthyes > Heterodontiformes > Heterodontidae > Heterodontus > Heterodontus francisci. The sequence continues at coordinate 69,916,975 of NC_090380.1, forward strand.
CGCGGGTTTGGAAGGTGCTGTCTAAGGAGCCTTGGTGCGTTGCTGCAGTGCATCTTGTAGATGGTACACACTGCTGCCACTGTGCGTCGGTGGTGGAGGGAGTGAATGTTTGTAGATGGGGCGCCAATTAATCAGGCTGCTTTGTCCTGGATGGTGTCGAGCTTCTTGAGTGTTGTTGGAGCTGTACCCATCCAGGCAAGTGGAGAGTATTCCATCACACTCCTGACTTGTGCCTTGCAGATGGTGGACAGGCTTTGGGGAGTCAGGAGGTGAGTTACTCGCCTCAGGATTCCTAGCCTCTGACCTGCTTTTGTAGCCACGGTATTTATATGGCTACTACAGTT